>NC_068947.1:15416797-15748225 GCF_026419915.1 Harpia harpyja
ATCTTCGAAACATTTGGTCATGTAATCCCAAAGAAAATCCGTGCTTAAGGATGTGATCAACAAATTGACTGTTTTGACAATTTCCGAAGCATTTTTGTTCTCTTTGATTGCACTGTGTGAAAGGGGAAAAAAGGAAAAAAAAAGAAACAATTGTCAGTGAAGATTCTAAGAGCATGCACATTACAGTATCAGCTGATGTGTTCTAAAATCTTTTTTCCCCTTTCTCTACAAGCTAAAAGACATTGATTGTTTTAAAGCAAGGACTAAGTCATTCTGGAATAGCTAGTTTCAGCATCTTTCTCCCAGATGAAAGACGAGCCTTCAACTTTGAAAATCAAAAGGCTAAGAGTTCTGTCACCAGACTGATTCTTGGCCAATATAACTGGATTTAATCAACACCAATCATATGCAGTGTAATTAATTTTCTTCTCTACTAATCAAAGAGAAATCAAGTGTTTGTGGGGAAAAAGGGAAATCATAGAAAAATCTCGTCTTCTATACAGAAGGTCACTTTGTTAAAAACCTAACCTTCCTTATATTGTTAGATTTTAATAAGTCAGCTTAATATAAATGATACAGTTTCACTTCATAGTTGAAAACTTGTAGTTATACCTTGCAAGTATGTTGCCACTTTGATTGTAGCTAAGTTTGAGATCAGAACCAAGTGCATCTTTGCAGTAGGAATAAAAGGCTCTAATAACTTCAAGGAACAGATCGCCAACCACCTGCGGCCCTACAATTGAAAGAAAAAAGAATCCAGTAGTTGCACCAAAGTGAATGCTAGGTGGCTCAGTTACAAACTTGTATAGACTTAAATTAGGGGTAGCTAAACTAAAAAACCCACAATCGGCCAAGTAGGAAGAAAATGCTTATGTGGTTTTTTAAAATGTCAGATTTTCCAGTTAAAATAAAATTAAATATGTAGTTAAATATTTGCTGGTTTTTTTTTTTTTAATTCTAGTTAAATACCAGGTGTTGTTCATTTTAGGAACTTTTTAAAGTAATACTTGAAAAGCCATAGCACTGGTTCTACATTATACTTACGTCACTTCCATAAGGCACCTACACTGCAACCATTTATAAGTGGGCATAATCATAACCATAAACCTGCAGTTCACGTGCCAAAAACAATCACCATGTCTGTATCCATAAGGAAAACAAGCAGATTTCCCAATACACATTTAACATAGTAGCCTTATTTAAATTTTGAGAGACAGAAGCTGGAAAAATAGGCAAATTGAAATGTTCAAATGCCTAAATATATCTAAAAAACTGCATATTTATAAACAGTTTTAAGAAAAAAGTATAAGTTAGGTGTGTGCTGACAACTGCACCCAGTTTTCAAGGGTCAGCACTTTTTTGTTTTATCTGAAATTGTCTATAGAGGAGGTGAACAAATAATAAGTACAATACCCTAAACATGGAACAAATAAAAAAAATTAGTGTATAAAACATTCCAATGAGTGCTTCTAAAATGGAAAAAAAACTTAAAGTGACTAAGAGTAGCAGGGCAAAGATTCTTATGCCAAATCCACTTCAAAAGAAAGTCAAAGTCATATTGTCTTAAGGCTCAAGAAGTTTTATTTTGTGTGCTGACTTGGAACAGAAAGACTAAACCGAATAATGCAGATCAGCTAAATAATCCTTACTGTAGTTCAGATTAACACTGATTGTCAGCCAAATAAAACATACAATAAGGTAGTATCTGTCATCTACTTTCGAAATTAGATTAATCAAGAAATTTATAATGTAACAACCTTAGTTAACTGTCCCTTCTTCAGCATTTTTGTCAGGAAATAAAAATGCTTTATGTAAGAGGCTTTAATCATGATAGATTTTTTTTTAAAAACTGCTGAAAACCAGCTAAAACCAGTGGAAGGAAAGATGAGAACCACTGTCTTACAAACAGACTAACAACTGCTTCTACTAAGGTAGCATTCATTTGTTAGACAAGCCATACAGAATCCTCATCTTTCTTGCCAGTGCTTTGATAATTCTTTAACAGGAAATGTGCTTAAAAGGACTTTCCTGACCCATGAAAGAAGATAAGCTTATCAGAATACAGAAGCCTGCAAAACCAACTGCCACTTGAGCATTTAGACTCAGTACATGGGTTTTATTCTAAGTCTACAGGCTTGGTCAATGGTAACATCACACCCCCACCCAGGATAATACCTAGAACAATGCTTTGGGATACAGTCAGTCATTAAGACTCTGTTAGCTTCTAACAAATACCAGTTAACCAGTCCATAGGCTACTCATACCTGTCAAATTAACAGAATATAATTTCAAAGATTTATCTGTACATGGTCCTTACAGAATACTACTAAATCCTAAAAATCTGTCAATTTACTTTGGCTTAATTTTTTGGTTCAGAGAGGAGAACTTGCGCTTTAAAATAAGGGCTGGCAAAGCCTCACCCTTCTGGTGCTGGCAACTTCATGTACACAACAGAATAGACATGTGGCAGTCAGGGAAGAGGAGGAAATTCTTCACAGCTCAGTCATGAACTCTCAAACTATAGCTCCCA
The DNA here is from genome assembly GCF_026419915.1 of Harpia harpyja. Lineage (NCBI taxonomy): Eukaryota > Metazoa > Chordata > Aves > Accipitriformes > Accipitridae > Harpia > Harpia harpyja. Next base: position 15,419,328 of record NC_068947.1, read on the forward strand.
CAGCAGTGTCAGGCCAGCACAAGCTGGTAGTGCCACTGACAGAGGCACCCCTACCTCTCCACAACTGTAACAGGTTATTTCCAGCTGGGGCACCTGCAGGTAAGTGGTACTGCCCACTTTGGCAGCAGTATCACCATAGGCTAGCTGCCTGGGGGACTACAGTGTCTGGAAAAGCAACACAGTCATGAGAGTCTGATGCAAGTGTATAGGAAGGCCTGCAAGCACAGCCAAGCACTGGAAACAAACCCAGGCAATAGTACTGGTGGTTTTCTAGATAGAAGCCGCTTTATCAGACAGCACAAAAAGAGGCCTGACAGTATGTTAGAGCATAAGCTCGAAGGAATGAATTGAGCAGAATATTGAGACTAGGGCAGAAGTGGTTCTTTTTAACTGGCCCCTCAGTTCTGGGCATGGAAGAGCATTATCCTCACTAGGACGCTACACAGCGGAGTGCTCTGCAGAAGAGCCAGAGATAACCTGGAGAGGGTGCTTGCTCCAGAGCACCGTTCTGAACCAGGTCCAAGGCAAGGAACACAGCCCCCTGCACGCTAATACACAACGCACACATATTCAGAATTAGGAAGAATTGTGCAGGATGTTGTCTTGAGTCCTACTGTCAAAGGCAATGAACACCAAGTTGTAACAGTTGTTAGCAGCCATAACAGAAGTGACAAGCAACCTTACCTATTTCAGGTTTGTCAAGGAGACTGATTAGGATGCGGAAGGGTTTCAAATAAGCTTGATGCCGTTCCTCTGTATCAGACTCTGGGAATTTCTGATGTAGAATTTCAGTCAAACTCTAGTAAAAAGAAAACATCAAAATGTTATACGTAGAAGAGTGATTGCCATTTTATTAAGACCTGAAGTGTTTCTAAATTTGATTTTGTTTAGTAGTGACTGCAATTGAACATCAATTTTCCATACAGGGTACACAAATCAATGACATTTTCTCATTGTCTGTACTCAAGAGCTGATCTTATTCAGAGAAACATTTTTAAATAATTCAGGTAGCTCATCAAAGATGCTACCCTTTGGTTTCATTAGATTCCATTTGTATTGTAAGCACATACAATATTGGGATAAATACAGCACAGCAGGCATTCAGATAGATGAAAATATAACCACTAAAAGGATGTTATCTTTAGGGACAGAAAATGAAGGACAAACCAAGTGGCACAGTGAACAATTCTAGACGCAGTTTGCGCTAACATTTAAAAGGATCATAAATATATCTGTATACAATGAACACCAACCTCAACCAAAAGATCTTTAGAATATTTTCCAAAGAAATAAATAGCATGGTCTTCAGAAGTTGAGTCTGGAGCAAAAGTACCACCTTTAATATCAGAGCCTATAAGATAAACAGAGGCATCAGGAGTACAGAGATTCACTACACACACATAATTTATACTAATATTGAAATTACACTGCATTTTTAACCTTTGTCATTTCAACACTTTGCTTGAAACTAGCTCACATACGGCCCACATATCACAGTTTGAGGCATCCTGATGTGCTATACTGAACATAAATCAAAACCAAGGCCAGATCCAGACATGGGGTCAGCAAGGGCAGCCTTCATGCAACTACATGGCTGCAGCTCTCGCCCTGTCACTTTTAGGCTCCTCTTATGCTGTTAAAATGAGGCAGATGGGGAGAAGCTATTGCTCTCTTATAGCCCCTCCTCAACAATTAAGACCACATGGGAATTAACAGACTATTACTCCCAGAAGAGCAAGGTTAAAATAGCACCCCACTCCTTTCAGTCCACTGAACCACTTCAGAATGAACTGTGGACAGGACCAGAAATAACTCATCAGATATCCTGTGATTCAGGACAGTGAAATGAATTCAACTCTGAAGAGAAGACCTGTTTGCCAAATGAATGCTTAATTTTATTAAACAGGTACTTAATAAATGGCCACTAAACAACACTCTATTTATCATCATTCATTAACTGCTGAAAAAGTGTATTACATTTTTAAGCACTGATTTTTTTTTCTCTTAGGTATTCAGAATATTGAATATCACTGTGTGGCGTACAGTACCTAGCAACCATGCATATAATCTTCTATTGAGTGACATGTCTCTCCTCAACAATGTCTGTGTAGCTGCTGACAGAATATAGACTAAATCAGTCCTGTGCAATAGAATACTGCTTTCGTTGCAGTCCTAGGATGAAAAACAAAGATACTTTAGCTGTTTATGAACACTGAAACAAGTCAAATTGGTAATGAGGGTTTTTTTTATACTGGTAATATTAATGTTTTGAAAAAAAAAGGCAACAAACCATCAACAACAAAATACTTTGTATACTAAAAATCTCAAGAAAGGGAATCTGACACAATTGTGATCATTTTCATATTTAAGGTACAGAGCTACAGTTAAGCTAAAAATAATAAAGACTTAATTATGTTATGCCTTAAGACTTAAAATTACTTGCTACTTTCAAAATACTGACTATACTACTAGGTAAATTAGGAAATGATGGGGAACAGCTCTTGTTTCAAGTAATATCTTCTTTCCTAGTCTTTAACAGAAGGATCTTAGTTTAGTGCAAACAATTCCAAACGAACTACTTGAAAAAGGAGTTTGATATTTTTTCCATATGCAGTTTCTCAGGCCTGAATACTTCAAGCACCTTCCAAATATCATGCAATATTCACTGTGAAAGTACATCTTCACTTGAAGCTGTAAGGAGTCTGAGAAGCAGCAGTGTCTCCTCTGCTATTAAAATTGATGAGGGAACAAGAAACTGCAAAATCTGTTCATTGATTTTGAAGGTACAAAATTCAGACATTTGGTAATAACAGAGGTAGGAGCTGGACTGGTTTCACAGAAGACACCTTCTTGCACAAGGTGCGCATGTGACAATACCAAAATAGTCCTCTTACCAAAGCTGTATAAAATGGGAAGAAGAAGAGAATCACTTCTAAAGTGTTTCTTTGCACAAGAACATTTGAATCCAATACTGATACACACAAAGACTTTATCTGTAAAAGGAAAAGAAAGCAACATGTGTTTTACTTCATGATAACATTTAAACTACAATCACTGTTAATAATCACAAGAAGGAAAGAAAGCAAACTTGGTTACATGTGAACAATATCTTTTTCAATAAGAGGATAATTACTCAGCCATTTAACTCCTGCCCCCAAAATGAGTTAAAAAAAAGTTTTGTGGAATACTGTTAAAAGAATAGTTAATACTTACAAAATACTTGGTTTTGTAACAATACAGAGTGTCACAGCATGACATCACCATGTCATGAGAATAAGAAGAATGTGAAGCCTCACAAAATGCACGTATTAAAGTACTCTAACTAGCATTAGTTATTCCATCACTCAAGTTTAACATAAATTACTACCTCCTGAAGATTTCCATTTTACTGAAAAAACAAAAAGACACTAAATTTCAGAATTGTCTTCCAGAACTGCACTTTGAGAAATCCACATTAAACATTGTATATACTGTATTACAGAAAAGCTGGTCTTCAACCTTAAATGCAAATTCAGAACAGGTACAGAAAACACGTCATGTTTATCTTCTGATTTGAAACAGCCAGTCTTTTAAGGATGTATGTAGTACCGATTACCAAAAACTGCAGAAGCTTCAGAAGACTTGCATTCTGCAGGCTAACCAAAATGTGTATGGGAGATTCTCTGCTATATTCCAGGCAAGATGCTTCCATGAAGTAACCATATTAAGCAATTCCAAAATGTGGACATTTCAGCCTCCCTTTCTCTCTCTCCAAAATATTTTTAAAAGCATGTGTCGTGGTTTAACCCCACCTAGCAACTAAGCACCACACAGCCGCTCACTCGCTTCTCCTCGGTGGGATGGGAGAGAGAATCAGAAGAGTAAAAGTAAGAAAACTCGTGGGCTGAGATAAAGACAGTTTAATAGGGGTAAAGCAAAAGCCACGCGCGCAAGCAAAGCAAAACAAGGAATCCATTCACCACTTCCAATCAGCAGGCAGGTGTTCAGCCATCTCCAGGAAAGCAGGGCTCCATCACATGTAATGGTTACTTGGGAAGACAAAACACCATAAATCCGAATGTCACCCCCTTCCTTTTTCTTTCCCCAGCTTTATATGCTGAGTAGGATGTCATAGGGTCTGGAATATCCCTTTGATCAGTTGGGGTCAGCTGTGTCCCCTCCCAACTTCTTGTGCACCCCCAGCATCCTTGTGGTGTGAGAAGCAGAAGAGGCCTTGACTCTGTGTAAGCACTGCTCAGCACAAATCCAAAACATAGCCCATACTAGCTACTGTGAAGAAAATTGACTCTATTCCAGCCAAAATCAGCACAGCATGTTGTCCTAATTTAATACAGAGAAGGCACAATCTGCTAGTGTGCTGGTATTATGGTGGATAAGACTGTTCTATGAGTGCAATGAACTTACTGTGAGCTTATAATCAGCGCCGAGCATGTACTTCTGCTGTTTTCCAGACAGCTCTCTGTTGATATGACTGACAACAAAAAGAGAAGCAGGCAGCCTGATGGATGGGCTGACCAGGACACCGCCCCAGAGTGCTCCATAGAACACTTCTTGGCCCATCAACAACGAAAGCTTCACAAGCACAGCATCTGTTCTGTATGGAAATATATTTGACATGAGAAAATAGATTTTTGTTAGTTCAGTTTTATACCATAAAGGAAATTATACACAGAATTAGTATTGTAGTTGACATAATTTATTTAATTTCCTCATCTTTGTATTATCAGTAGTGCCCTTTTCGTGTGAAGATGGCCGCATCTGATCGTACAAAAACAATAAAAAACCACTCAATCCTTTGTCACTGTGCACACTCACTGAAACAAAATTTCTGTGCATACTTTGGAAACTTCTCCAGTAATTATCTGCAAACATTAAGCTCTGACCAAATTACTGCAGTAGCTCTGATTGCAAGATATGTATGGTGAGAGGTGTGCAATGCTGAACTGGAATTAATTTAAGCTGATGCTAGACTCTGAAAGCCAATTTTTCCAGTCTGGGAACTGGAAGATATCCTACATATTTGTACTTCCAAATGAGTGGGCTCAATCTGTAAGTCACTGAATGAAGGAAAACATGAGATAAAATAACACACTGTCAGTTATTGCACACCGGACCGGTACACTGAAATTAGTTTCAGGCAATCATATTGGAGGTCCTATGACTGACTGCTTTGGCAACCCTGTCAGTACTCCAGTATTTTACTATAATGTAGGGGTTAAAACCTCATGTGAGGAATGGAGAAGTGAGAAAAGAGGAAGAAGTCTGGCACAGAAGAAAGATCCCCCCTCCCCCCAAAAAATCTCATGTTCTGTTGCATTTCTTTATAAAGTAGCCCTCAAGCCATTTTTTCTTTTCCATTTCGTGTCTCTGTGTGTGTGTGCATGCAAACTCATGCATATGTGTGTGTTTAAGAAGGAAATAGTGTCTAGGCTGAAGCATGACCTAAGCTAGTACTTCTGCCACTTTCAGGAACAGAAGGGGATGTATTAGTGTTACTCATCAGTGTTGAAGATTCTGAAAACCTTCAGTGGAAAGTATCTCATGAAGCTGAATTTAAAATTAATCTAATACATCTTCCAACACTATCTTGGTCTATCTTTCTTGCACCAGAATCATTATGATGAGTAAACTAAAGAAAGACTTTCTCATGTAATTTTTATATTTCACAAAATAACACTAAATTAATTTTAGCATAAATCTTTCACAGTGAAATACACACTCAGTTCCTGTCTGTGATCCTGTTTGTTCAAGGCAAAGAGGAAAACAATGCCATCAAGAATAGGGGAAAAAGGTATAAAACCAGAAGTTGGACCTTGGAAGTTAATCTGCAGTTCCCATTAACTCACTACTTCAAATTTAGTCAGTTTCAAAATAAGCTCAGTCTCCCTAAAAAGGCTTCAGATAGACAGGAGATTTAGTTCCAAAGGATCCCCTTTCTCCCCCAAGTCCCCAGGAGCTAGTGCTGTAGGAAAGTGAAAACTATACACCATCATTTACAAGCCTGCCTGACAAAAAGCACATACTAAAATCAATGTTTCTGCAGCAGATGTATAAAAGGTATATACTTGTCCATAGATCTGATGTTCTGGAATTGGTAACTGAATGCTACTCACCAAATTGGGAACACATGCAATCTACTCTTAGCTGCTCCAGCAATTGATATGAGCCTTCAATTTAATACTTGTTTTTAAAAAAAGGCATTAGACGTAGAAGTATTTTGCTTATAAACGGTAATCTATGCAGCCTAGCACATCTCGCTCTTTTTTTTTTTTTTTTTTTTTTTTTTAAAGTGTACACACATCTATTTAAGATTCAAAAAGGGCAGAGAGAACAGCCAACACATCCAGATTGGTAATACAGAAGGAAGTACACTAACAATGCAACGTTTGGTGACTCTTTAAGCAAAGAAATATTTGGATGAAACCTACAGTCGTTGAGTTCTTGTAAGATCTTACAAAACAGTTCTGGTAACTGAAGTAAAACCACTACACAAACGGGTGCTGAGCTGCTCTTCTCAGCACACTTCCTGATCCTGACTTTATCGTACTGAATACCATTGCCATTACTGCCAGGGGCACCCAAGAGTGAGAGAGAAAATTTATTCCACAATAGATTTTATAAGAGTTGCCTCTTGCTCGTGTTTTCAGAACCTGAGGGTAAGTATCTGGTACAGAAATACTGGAAAGAATTCATATGCTCTCTTGTGTTACAATATTTAAATAGAATTTATCAACAGAGCAGTGGTTTGTGGAGTCAGGTTAATTATTTAGGAATTCAGAGGAGCTTTAAGAAATAGCTTTTATTCCTTTCGCTCAGCACATCCATTTTTAACCTTCCTTTTCCTCTTCTCTCCTGAGATGAAAACAGAAGAGGAAAGGGTTTTTCTACTTTAGCACTATTCATTGCACTTTCCAGAGACTCACCATTCTTCCACCCTTAGAAGCTCTTTTATCAAGCCTGCTGTATAGAAAGCTGACAAATTCCTTGAGAATTCCCTAGGAAAGCAAAATACTGTATATTGCTTTTAAAATAATATTAGTTCTCACCTGTCATAAATTTCTGATCCTTCTTCTAATCCAGGCAGCAGTCCAATTAGAAAGGCTTGAAGACCAGGCAGGAGGGACTTTTGGAGAGGAAGAAAGTATTTCTCGTACAAACCAAGGAGAACAGGCCTCACTGACATTGCTGCATTTGCCAGCAGAGGAAACAAACCAGAGCTTTTTTTTTTTTTAAAAAAAAAAAAAAAAAAGAAAAAAATTTAGTTAATTAAAATAGACTGTGAAATGCAAATGCTTTTAAAGAAAAGTTTACCTGTACAAGAATAAGTCCTTGGCAAGCCATTTTGTCCCAATAATTTTAAAGATTATTTCATAGGTTTCTAATGCCTTTAAATGTACTCCACTAGGTAGTGCTGGATGCAAACACTGAGATAATCTTTTACTGATTATCAGCCGTCTTGGCAATAGAGAATACTTCAAGTTACTCTGAAGAGCCTGTGGAAGAAAGGAGATGAGAATGAATAGCTATAATATAAACCATGATGTATATGATGGCTGCATGACAAAGGTTTCCTACTAGCAGTCTAAGAAGAAATAAATGCATTCAGGAGTTTTCTCTCATAAATGCATTTTGTTAGTGCTGAAACAGCAGAATTCTGCAACTGAGTTTTCATATGGAATCAGTCATGAACAATCTAGAAAAGTCTGGTCTTACTTTGCTTAGAAGCTGGAAAAGGAAGTCAAAGGACAGGACAGGGACAGGGTACCCTTATCGTATCTCCAGCAGAAGTAGGGAAGTGACAAGAAGAGCATCTTAGCTTTTAAGTACAGGGAATAAAGTAAGAATTAAATAACTATCTTTCTTCATAAGTTTTCATTTCACATATAGCTGAAACATAAACAAAAAACCTTCCAACCAAAGCAGGCATGATTAAATGAGACAATAACATCTTAGAGAAGTTATTTGTAATTCTGTGTGGCTACAGTCAGTAAGCTTTATTAACTACACCCACTATATTGACATATAAGTAAAAGATCTTCAAGACAGGAAATAAATAAGCATTGCAGTGTCCTGGTTTCGGCTGGGACAATTAATTTTCTTCCTAGTAGCTGGTACAGTGCTGTATTTTGGATTTAGTATGAGAATAATGTTGATAACACACTGATGTTTTAGTTGTTGCTAAGTAGCACTTATCCCAAGTTAAGGATTTTTCAGTTTCCCATGCTCTGCCAGCAAGCAGGTGCACAAGAAGCTGGGAGGGAGCATGGGCAGGACAGCTGACCCAAACTGGCCAAAGGGATATTCCATACCATAGGACGTCATGCTCAGTATATAAACTGGAGGGAGTTGGCTGGGAGGGGCTGATCACTGCTCGGCCATCAGTCAGTGGGTGGTGAGCAATTGCATTGTGCATCACTTGTCTTTTCTGGGTTTTTATTTCTCTCTCTCTCTGTTATCTCTCTTTTCATTACTACTACTACTATTATTAATATTTTATTTTATTGCAATTATTAAACTGTTCTTAACGCACGAGTTCTACTTTTTTTTCCCAATTCTCCTCCCCATCCCACCGCAGTGGGGGGAAGAGTGAGACAGTAGCTGAGTGGTGCTTAGTTGTTGGCTGGGGTTAAACCAAACATGCCGACAAGACAGTTCTCTGGAAAAAACAAACTGTAGCACCTTTCTTTGGAAAGATTACTTTTACTTGATCCATGCATGCATTTCAGCAGGGAATTAAGTATGTCTCTTCAATTCAGAGACAATTAAAAAAAGAAGTTGCAAGTAAATGGCACTTTAGCCTTCGATCACTGTCTGCTAAGGCAAATGGAAGTTTCACTGCAGATTGACATTTGGGATTTTTCAGGATTAGGCAAGTTCTTGACTCTCCCAAAGGTTAAATCATGGCCTTATCCTATGTAATTGTTTTAAACTTGAGGTTCTTCTATCCTGCCTGAAAAAGGGTTTTGAAAAAAGCAGCAGACAAGTGAACTAACCTTTTCTTGCTCATTTCCAAGAAAAAAACCAAAACAGTTCAGCAATGATCAGGGCATTCACTTGAATGCTGAATACTCTCATCAGCAGTAAGAGGAAGAGATAAAACCCATCATCTTTCAAAGGTGTGTGCAACTTATCGTTTAAGACTGCAGTTGGTGGGCATGAGAAGCTAGAATCTGTGAGACCACTATTGCATTATTTCTCCCATTTGCTGCCCTGCCTAAACTAAGAGACCAGCTGTTAGTAAATAAAACTTACTCAGGAAGAAAAAGGCTGATAGTTTGTAACAACAGTAAATAGAAAGGTCACACCATTCTTAAATGCACACAGTACAGATGCCGTTTAGAGCCAATTAATTTCCTTCCTTCCCTCCCCCGCTATAAGCAGGAGATCTGCATTTTAATAGGTACTAAAGACTAGAATCCAAGAATACAGCAATATTTCACATATGAAACTAAACCAGGTTATATTCCTGGAGTTATCCTTTATATCTTTTTATAGCGTTTATATTTGAAACATTTACTTATATATTACATGAGTAATATTATTTCAATGTTAAAGATTGAAATCCTTAATATGTGTAACAAATTTGAAGACTGCTTGAAAGCTGGACTTTGAAACATTCTGTTTATATTGGTTGGTATGTTTGTATATTTGCCCACGCCTTCTGTATATATAAAACAAGGCAATTACAAAAAAAATATGCAAGTGGTAAACATTTTTCCCCTCAATCTTAAAATTGAACACATAATATCTTAATATTCTATCAGTTAAAATTTAAATATCAACTAGGTAGAAAATGAAAACATTCACTGTTTATTACACAGGGAATCTGATCCATTACAGGAACAATGCCATCTCATAAAAAAAAGTCTTGTTTGCCTTACTTCATTTCCTAAGGATGTAAATCTCCACCAGCAAATAAGAACTCTCCTTCCCCAAACATCAGGGACAGCTAAGCAAAACATGTAGTCAGAAGAGGAAAAAATGCTCCAGGCATCTTAGGAGTTGAATGGTGGATATGCAGGGATAACTCAGTGTTAAGTATTTCTCCTGGGTAACTCTGAAACCTTCACATGTCCAGATTCCAGCAGGTGAGACTAACTTAGAACAAGACTACATTTATGTACACGTGCCAACTATACTGCTTCATCTAAAGCATCAGAAGACATCTCTGTACAGGAAGCAAGATTTGAAGACGTTTATTATGATCCTTATACATAAGCTGAGGAGAGTTTCTGCCCATCACATCAGAACAATTTGGAGATGAAACTCCCTTCTCAAAAGCATGTAGTCTTTTTTTCTGACTTGGGTTGAAGAAATACACAATTGGACACAAGCTACAATTCTTCTCAAGAGTGGGTGTTCCTGGTTAACAGTTGTCTCTGACCTTCAGCAGATGCAAGGGATTTTAAAACACACTGCAATATATTAGAAGACTGCGATTGCACCAAGAGCCATTCCAGTAGAGGTGGGCTGGCTGCTACTTTGCTGAAAGGTTCGGATTCTTAACAGCTTCCCCAGAATTGCAGTGCTCAAAGAACTTTAAAAGGGTTGAAAGACATTAATTAGCAGACAGATCTAAAACTGTTCATTTAAATAAGAGTGACATGATAATATACATATTTCCAAATGCCAATTTGTTTCTGTGAGCCAACAGGCAAAGCTAAGAAGCTTGATTTTAAATATCCTGAGCTCCCACAACTGAAAAAAAGAATGAGTTGTCTGAGAGATCTAGGACTGCTGAAATGCCATTATAATTTCAGCTGTTACAGGTAGTTAAATGTTGTGGTAGCAAGCCTGGTATCATTGGCACTGTATGCAGATAAAGATCCCATCCCAAACCATTGCTTCCACATTCAGAATCCAACACTAACGACTGCAAGTGGATAACTCTGCTCACAAGTTTCGACATCTATTATTCACCCATTCTTTTGATTCTTGTGAGCTTAATTTAGCTGTGTTCAGTTACATATGGGCTGAAGCCCACCCATGATCTACTTCTCCTCGTCTCCAACTGCTTTCCACATGAACAGTTATGGTGGCAGAAGTGTAAAATGTCACTGGAACTCCTAGCAAGGGTTGGCTTGAGAAGCCTGAACTGCCAGCAAGCACTCCACGCTTAATATATCATCCCAGGGTTTGGTTTTCACAAATCAGTGACAAATCAACAATCCCAGAAAACTACCACTGGCTTTTAAAATAAAGACTTTAATCAGTAATTCAGGAAAAAATGAGACATGAAAAGTAATGACTTGTGCCCACGCGCATGTCCAGTTTTCAACATTTTACAGATTCTTTTTCTTTATAACTGACTAGAGAATACATTACACACACTGAACATTTTCTAATGCATAGGCATGCTCAGAGTTTCTTTGAATGTGGGCTACAAAGGGTAGAAAGGGAAGACTATCTGTTCTTTGCAGCAGTGTATACATGTGCCTTAAAACAAAACAAACACAGATACACACACGCACACACAGAGGAATATTCTTTTCCCACAGTTACTGGTTTAAGTCATTCTGCACTGCTTTATAGCACCACTAGATGTCAGTTAGATCAATTTTCCTAGACATAAAAAACCCAAGCAAATTAAGTAAATATTTTTATTTACATAACTAGAATTCCAGAAAAATGCTGCATGTACATCAATTTATAAGATTATCTTCAACTAGGAGATACTATAACTCTTGTTTTAGACCACAGTGGTTGGGAGGAGAGGGGCAGGAGAGCCTGTGATTCCATTTTCCATTGCTTCATTTTCCAAGTAAGAAAAATTCTAAACAGAGCTCCAGCTTCCATAAAAATAGCAGCACAAAGTTCAAAGGTGGTTGTGAGGAAACTGTAAACTAGGAGCTGGAGTTATATTAAAAAAGGGGAAAAAAAAAAGTATAAAATATCCCTAGTCCTGCACATTGCATTTGCGCATCGGGTGTGGTGAAGTTCCATAAAGCAATTAGGAGGCAAAGATATAAGGCTTGCCTTCAACAGAAGGCAAGTGGTGCTTGTGTTTGTAATTCAGCCAACAGTTGTTATAAAGACATGGCAGTCAGAGTTCTCATATGAAGCAACTGGTGTAATTAAAGGCTATGCTCATTAATTCCATATTTCAGAAGAATCCTTCTCTTCTCTCCCCTCAAGAACAGACATACTGTAACATTAAGTGTTACTACTGAAACAAACTATAGTTGTGCAGCTGCAATGACTTTTGTGCTCTTTCCCCTTCCCTCCAAACAGGGCAAGCGTTTGGTTGAGATCATATTCACCTTCAAGTTTTTGAAGCAAGAAAAGCCTACAGAAACAAAAAGTAACATACTTATTTTCTACTGAAAGTCAAATTAAAAAAAAATTACTTTGAAATTGCAAACTAAAGACTAAAAATTAGCATTGTAAGAACTTATAATCTGTGCATTTACACAGTTATGTCCAAGGATAAAAAGCAGTTTGAAAGCCTCTTTTAGAGCAAACATTGCTGTCATTACTGAGCAAGTCCATCATGCTGTAAGCATTAAATAAATCCCTCTAGAACAACTGATTTTTCAAAGTTTATAATATTTTGTTTTCATAGTGAACAATAATTATAAATTAGCATCTTGCTCAGAAAAGGGATGCTGCTTGCCAGCCAGGCTCAGTGGCTACAGTCACTAGTAAAGCTTCTGTGCAAGTTCCATACTACCAATATCCAAATGCTGTTGAAAAATTGTTGACAGAGGTATTTCTGCAAATACGCATGGGAAAATCCTGTTCATTATTCTTGTCAAACAGATGCAAGTTGGGGTTTTTTTGGTAGGTTGGTTGGGGGGGGGGGTTGTTGCTTTTTATATATATGGATTAAATGAACAAACGGGGGAGTTTAAATAGTCACTTGCCAAAAACCCAGTGAGATTTGAGTCAGTAAATTTCAGAGACTTTTTTGAAAACCTCCTTTCATAGTTTCCTTACAAAAGCAGGCTGTGGAATCCAATATTTACTACTGCTCAGTTCATCATTTTGCAAACTGTGCCACTCATCTACTGTTTGCCTGCACCCAGAGTTAAAATTTCTAGAAAATATATGCCTATAATCTGGATTAAAAACCCTAATGCAACCTATGCACTTGGATTTTCCTAAATTCATAATACTTTTAGCCTCTTAATTGGCTGAAGTTCCCCCTACATTAATACTTTTATATGTATTTTATATAATATACGTATCTGTTTATACTCTGAATAGACAGTGACAAGCATTTTGGATATGAAAATGACGTTGAAAGCACCTATTTCACTGACAAGCCCACATATGCTGAACCACCACCTATTTCTAGGTTTAACAAGACAACACCCCTCCCCCCCAGCATTTTTTTCTATCAAAGTATTGAAGTGATTTTGCAGAGTTGTATCCTTTTAAAACATTGGAACAAGCTGGCAAAATCTGCAATAGCACAATCACATTTTAGCACTAAGACAATTGAAAAAGGATTACTGTATTCTGGATGCAGCAATCTGTACCGAACATCTGAAAACCATAGTCATGAAACAGTGCTTTCCAAACAGTGAACATATGCAGATTTGCAAAAACAATAAAAACATGGCTCAAAGCTGTATCCATGAACAGTACTGAGATGAGAATAATCCTGTTTCTTGAAGCATAGAGCAGCCTAGGCTGCAACTACTAAATGACTGGTTTATAGTAACTAGAGCTTGAACAGAAGCAAAGCACAGAGAGAGATTTACAAGTGGGTTATGAGTAAGTTTTAGGGCAAATCTGAAGCCCCTCTTTAAAACATTAACACCCATATTTACTGCCTGTTTAATCCACCTGTTTGCATCCATTTATATTCTTCTATAAGTATTTATAAACATTACTTTCCACTGTTTCTCCTTCACCATGATGATGCATAACGCCCAATAGTGTACACATTAAAATCCCCAAATCTTTCCCTTACAAACTCAGGGTGCAGCATAATTAGCAAATTCTGCCAACTCTAGCTTTTGTCAGAAAATGCAGTTTCTCTCCATCCTTCACTCATGTTCACACTTGGTACTTGCACTTCTGTTCAGAACACTGCAGGGGAGATTCATCTTACCTAGCCTTAGAAGCCTAGGTCAGCTAAAAACCATGGGCAAAACTGTAGTAACTCACCTCAGGCTCCCCATAATACTAGTGAGGAACATATGCAATTTTAGGAGAGCAGTCATCTGACCTACTTTAAATAGTAAGAGATGAGTCACAACAACAACAACAAAAAAACCCCAAATCCCTTATTCCTCTCCCTGCCTAAAAGTGATTCAAGGTGAAGCTGTCCACACCAAAGTCATCTGAAGTTAGATAAGGCTCATCTCCCTTAAGTGACAAAAAATAATCTTTCTAGATCTACAAACTGACCCGTTTGGCTGACCATTCAGATTAAAGTCAACTAGTTTCTCTGTTGCTTCCCTGGTTCTACAAGTCACTGTGAAACATCAGTTAGAACCATAGAAGCAACAGAGAAACTGTGAAAAACAACCTTCAGTTTAACCTTGGTAGCTAAGTAGTAATAGAAAGAAGTAGCAGAGCTGTCTTTTCACCAGGAGTAACAGCAGCAAGAGCTCCAAGATCACTTGTTTCAGCCAAGGCCAAAGGGAACTGGATCAGCTCCCTCCATTCTTTTTCCCTCATCTTTAAGAAGGAAGAGCCTGTGCTGCTTCCTCCAGACCTTTTATTGAAAGGGTAGTGCCACTGAGCTTCTACAGAAATAAAAGTGTGAGTGTGTGTGAGTGTGTGTGTGTTAACTTGTGGGACTCAATAGTGCAAAGTATTGTTGAAGCCTGCCTAGAGGAGAAAAAGCCTCAGAAAATATTACACCTCTATAAGCGAGAACACCCACAATTAAAGTCAACAATACAAAGATCCTTAAGAAACATATGCTTAAGAGAGATCTTCCATGCTACTCTAGAAGCATGAAAAGTACTTCTGAAACTCCTCGACTTACTTATCCTCTTTTGTCTCTCCCCTTCTCATTATTTTCACATTTGTTTAATAATAGGCATCACTGCATACCAGTTACTGACACCCAGTTTCCTGAATATAACCATGTGCAGTGTTTAAAAACATTTTTATCATTGAGATACTGCTGATCATCTACATCCTACCTATTCTCTCCCTGCTCATTCATTCACCCTCAAAATTGACTGTAGAAGATATTACGCTCTTATGTTAGAAACACATCCCCCTCCCCCCAACACTAACAGAACTCAACAACAATATTTATGTTTTAGGATGTAAGCGAACAAGTAATCATAGGAGTTAAGAGAATAGCTATTGACATCTTATTTCACAACCTTCCTTTTGGTGGCACATTCCCCTGACATATCATCCTTATCTTCAGATAACAGACAGAAGCAGATGAACACAGGGGATGATTTGCTCTACCAATTCTTAAGCTCCTAAACTGATTACATCCATAAAATACCACAGCAGAGGGACTGAGGTAACAGCTAAAAGCTTTTTGCTTGGTTTCTACTATGCTGCTCTATATTTTGGCAATTCTGTACCTGAATAAGGGTTTCAGATAGGTGTTAATCAGTTCAGTGTGTTCATCTAGGTCAAGATAAAAGATCAAAGCCTACCTCTTGCCACAGGTATGAAATCTCTCACTCTAATTATTTATACTTTCCCTTTTGAGAGAAGCATTCTGAAGGCCTCTAGCTCTCCTTATTGACTCAACAGGAATCAGGATGACACAGTGAAGGCAGAAATCTGTAACTCCTATTGCCAGAGCAATATCCATCTTCTCTCCTCTGAAGAGGAAAGAACATGGCTGCCCTTAAAAACCCTCAGTTTGGCAAACGTTGTCCCAATTTTCAAGAAGGGTAAGAAGGAAGACCCTGGTAATTACAGGCCTGTCAGTCTCACTTCAGCACCTGATAAAACTATGGAGAAGGTTATTCTGGCAGTTATTGAAAAACACTTGAGAGACAACACAACCATTGGTCATAGCCAGCACAGGTTCACAAGGGGAAAGTCCTGCTTAACCAACTTAATTGCCTTTTATGACAAGGTCACCCATCTAGTTGACCAAGGGAAGCCAGTAAATGTGTTTTTTGGGGGTTTTAGCAAAGCTTCTGATACTGTCTCTCACAGTATCCTTCTAGATAAACTGTCCAGCACGCAGCTAGACAAGTCTGTAATAGGTTGGCTGAGCAATTGGCTGATGGGTCAGGCTCCAAGGGTTACAGTAAACTGGGTTACATCAGGCTGGCAGCCAGTCAGCAGTGGGGTTCCCCAGGGCTCAATTTTAGGGCCAGTGCTCTTTAATGCTTTTATAAATGATCTGGATGCAGGAATCAAGTGCACATTAAGTAAGCTTGTTGACGATACTGAACTAGGAGGAGCTGTGGATTCCCTCGAGGGTAGAGAGGCCTTACAGAGAGTCAATCTGGATTGACTAGAGAGCTGGGCAATTGCCAACCGTATGAAATTTAGTAAGAGCAAGTGCCGGATTCTCCACCTGGTATGGGGTAATCCTGGTTATACGTACAAACTGGGGGACGAGAGGCTGGAGAGCAACCCTGAGGAAAGAGATCTGGGGGTTTGGGTTGATGGCAAGTTGAATATGAGTCAACAGTGCGCCCTGGCAGCCAAAAGGGCCAAACGTGTCCCGGGGTGCATCAAGCACAGCATAGCTGGCTGGTCGAGGGAGGGGATTGTCCCACTCTACACTACATTGGTGTGGCCCCACCTCGAGTACTGTGTGCAGTTTTGGGTGCCTCGATGTAAGAAGTACATCAACCTATCAGACTGTGCCCAGAGGAGGGCAACCAAGATGGTAAAAGGTCTTGAGGGAAAGACTTACAAGGAGCAGCTAAAGTTACTTGGTTTGTTCAGCTTGGAGAAGAGAAGGTTGAGGGGTGCCCTCATGGCAGTCTACAACTTCCTCAAGGGGGGCAGCAGAGGGGGAGGTGTTGATCTCCTCTCTCTGGTGACCAGTGATAGGACACGAGGGAATGGAATGAAGCTGCATCAGGGGAAGTTCAGATTGGACATTAGGAAAAGGTTCTTCACTGAGAGGGTGGTTGGTTACTGCGACAGGCTCCCCAGGGAACTGGTCAGGGCACCAAGCCTGCCAGAGTTCAAGGAGCATCTGGATGACACTCTTAGTCATATGGTTTAGTTTTAGGTAGTCCTGTGAGGCGCAGGGAGTTGGGACTTGATGATTCTTTTGGGCCCCTTCCAACTTGAGATATTCTACAATTCTGTAATTCTATGGATTCTCCTCCCCTTTGAAATCGCTGTAGAATTAAGGTTTAGCAACGACAGCAAAGGCATGCAAGGCATCTATCAGGTAACAACAGATGTTTCTTTATGAATTCTGCAGAAGTTGCCTCCTCCCCCCCCATTTCCTTAATGACTGTAACTACTCTTGCCCCATGTATACTCAGGAAGAGAGACCAAAGGGGACACAAACAACATACACCTTGTTTCTTGGGTAGGAGGAGAGGACACACTTCCTAGGTGTTTTCCCATAAAAGTCTTTTTCTTTCTTCCTATATTCAGCCATATTTTCCATGGTCATACAAAAGACACCACCAGCAGCAAATCAATTATTTCCCCAAATATAAGGGAAGGGCATGGTCAAGTAAATGTGATCTTTAAATATAAACTTTGACTCAGAATATATACTAAAACTTGTGACCTCCTGTTCTGTATAAAGACTTTTTTAGCTGCTCTAGAGCGAGTAACCAGCATCCTGAGGGTTTCTTCAATGCAAAACCTAAATTATCTTAGCTGTATAAATGCAACAAATACCATTTGAAGGAAATCTCTGTTGGTTTTACCAGAATTTCTCACACTTATATGAAAGATACTGATATAGCTGCTTCTATTACCCTTCTCTTATGAACTAATATTTTTCTTGAGTGAATTTTCAATTTTGCTAAGTACTGTGAGTTACAGAAAAGTTAATAACAATACAAAGATAATAAACAAATGAAAAAAATATTCCTGTGACACTGTACCTTATTGAGTTTGCCAAGTGAAGATATAAGATCCGCCCATTCACTTGATGATTCAAAGTTTCTCAAAGCTTTCTCAATCGCTGAAGAATAATTTCTGTATCTGTAATCACCAAGTAACTCCTGCTCTTCTGGATCCATTTTTGGTTCTCATAGCAAGGTGGAATTTCCTGGTAAACTAAAACATGCACACAGTTACAAAAAGATAACCCACATTTAAGTTCTGGCAAACCTAAAGTACTGTAAGATAACAATAAATATGTAGAAGCACTGACAGATCACAATAAACAGGTCATCTGCTCAAGTTTCAACATAAAGTTAAAAATAATAACAGGCATGACTCCAGCTCCCCACTGCCTGTTTTAGAAGTTTTGCAGTCACATTTTTCTATTTATGAAACATGTTTTTTTCCTTCCATGCACGTGGATCTCTCACACAATAACAAAAAAAAGGAATATAAAGTCTCACTATAAACAGTCAAAGTGCTGACAAGGAGTTAGGGAGAAGTAAATAGTTTTCATAATTTAACATCTGTGCAGTGTTTTGAAAGGTTACCTGTAGCAGTGGAATGTGAAATATTTCATACCAAAATATAACCTTCCAGAGGAATCCTGTTAAAGGGCCTCTCAGCCCCCAGCAGAAGGAGCTCTCAGAACTCTGTATCTCAACTTGTCAGCAGCAGATGCTGAAATAGTAGACTAAGTTGCTGTGCCAAAGCATCAAGGCATGTATTCTAATCTTCCTTTATTTCAGCAAAAAGTATCTGTATATTTTTACAGAGGAAAAATAAGTATCCAGGCCTGATTTTCTCATATTCTGCAACACATTTAGATTAAAAAAACAAAACCCCACCTGTTTTAGAACAATGGGAAACAAGCGTGGTTGGATTTTACATACTGAAAAATCATACCTTCACTCCTATGCTAGCTATGACACTAGTTCTCCTGTTAGCTAATATAAAAATATTGTTCTAGAGAGATGCTTAGGTTTAAGAATGCCAGGTTTAGGTCAATCCGTGCTACATCACCGATACAG
Source organism: Harpia harpyja (assembly GCF_026419915.1). Lineage (NCBI taxonomy): Eukaryota > Metazoa > Chordata > Aves > Accipitriformes > Accipitridae > Harpia > Harpia harpyja. Next base: position 15,438,329 of record NC_068947.1, read on the forward strand.
AAAAGAAAGCACATTTTATAATGTTCTGAAAGACATCTGCAGTCAGTTTCCTACTGTTAGGACATAAAAATAAACCTAAGTAGTCCTCTATATTCTTTTAAGCAGGTCATCTCTCACAGCATTAAAAAACCAAATACAATCAATAATTGTTTATCATCCTTTAATAAACGATAATAACTACATCAATATAAGATTTTTGGTAGCAAACTCTCAGAAAATGCTGGATGCACCCAAAAAAGAGAAAGGATTTTAAATGCAAGTTTAAGCCACCTTTGCAATCCTCTGAGAGTAGGATTCAGCCATTGCCAATACAACCACTCTATGTCATCCAACCTAGATCCACCTCTATGGAGGAAAAAAAAAAAAAAAAAAAAAAAAGATTCTCACACGATGTCATCACGGCCATGGTTGGTTGGTTTTATTTGTTTTGCTACAGTAAAGGTTTAATTTTCTGTTTTCACCAGGTTGTATGCAGTGCTTCTCACAGCAGAGAGAGTTAAAAAACCCCACTGCCTTGCAGGGTATAACATTCATCTGGGATATAGCTATCCTTGCTCCAACAAGGATTTAAAAAAATTTTTCCCTCATCTCACATTAATCGTTGGGCTATTGGATTGTATTCATACTCCCTAGAACAAAGCATGAGCTAGGAAGTATCCTAGCAGCTCTCCGCCAAGTCAAGAGTGCTGCCACTTTCATAAATAAGAGATTTGTCCGGAACATTTAGAGTCAGGCAGCCGTTTTGCTGACAGAACACATCAAATTTCTTCATTTGTAAATGCAATATACCCACATGAATCCACTTAGAGAAGAGAAATCAATCAAATTACCAATAGCACTTAAAGATGTTCTAAATATTCTATGAAAATCATGTCTTAAAGCATTCTCATAGCATTAAAACCTGGTCTATTTAAGTAAAATCTAATTAGGTTCTGAGGGTAAAATAGAACATACTACTCAACAACAACCCCCCCCCCCCCAACAAACTAATAAAACTTCAATTGGGGGAAAAATTGTCTTATTCAGTCCTTAAGGCACTTTCTTTGGACTTTGCTGTGAAAAGACAGGTGAATAGTGTATTCCCACACAGAAAAGCAGCGATGGACTTCACGGTTTAGTGTGCATTGATGTTCACCTACCTACGTTGCTAGGTGTCAGCAAGGTTTGAAAAACCCCAATAATCTAAATATGGCACATAGATTGTATTTGTGCTTATATACAAAGGCGGGAGGACTAAAAAAACCAACCAACCAACCAAACCAAAAGCCACTTGCCAGTGACCTTCAGGCACGTCTTCCGAATCCCGGGTCACAAACTCCCTCAGTCAATGGAGACGTTAACTGTTACTCATCAACTTTCAGCACCGTCTTAAGACAGGCTAACGAGCCGGGCGCTTCGCCGCTGAGCCCAAGGGAAGGCACGCTGCCTCGCCGGGCTGCGGGGCCTCTGCGGGCAACCCCCCCACCCCGCTCCCCGCCGTCGGCTGCCGATCGCTCCACAGCCCGGCTGCGGCTCGGCAGGCCCCCGGGGCGGGAGGGGGGGGGGGCACGCAGCCCCGCGCCAGGCCCGGCCGCGGCGGGAACGGGGCCCCTCTCAGGGCACACCCCACACCCCCCCGGACACCCCCCTCCGCGGACGGGCTCCGCCGCGGCGGCTTCCCTCCAGCCTCACCTGCCAGGCAGGGACCGCCGAGGCCGTGCCGGCTGCGGCAGCGGCGGTGACAGGGCGGGCTCCCCCGCCGGCGGCGCCGCCCTCTCGGCCGGGCCCCCAACGGCCCCCGGCGGGCCACCCCCAGGTGCCCGCGCGTCTCCCGCCCCCCCCCTCCCCTCCCCTCCCCAAATACACGCCCGCCGAGCCCGGCCGCGGCGGCACTCTCCTTCCCGCCACCCCCCCCCCGTACCTGCGGATGGCCCCGCAGACCTCCCGGGGCGGCGGCGGCGACGTGTCCCAGCCCGGCGCGGGACGGGACGGGACGGGACGGGACGGGACGGGGGGCGGCACCCCGCAGTCTCTATGGCAACAGGAGGGAGAAAAAAAAAAAAACAAACGAAAAACCAACCACCCAAACCACAGCCCCTCCCGCTCGGTGAGGGCCGCGCCGCAGTCGGCCGCTGGGGCGATACCACTGAACACAGCGCGGGGGAGGGGGAAGCCCGTAGCCCCGTGCAGGAGGGCTCCGGCTGTCCCCGCCCAGCGGCGGCCGCTCTCGTCTTTACCTGCCGCCAAGCCGCCAGGGGAGGCTGCCGCTGTCGCTGAGCGCTCCAGCCCGGAGCGGGCCACACGCGCCCCCCCGCGGGGAAATGGTACACCCCGCCGGCCGGGCCGGGGCGCCGAGCGCCCCCTGGCGGCGCGGGCCGAGGTGCGCCGCCGCTAGTGGGGGCCGGGGCCGGGCGGCCCCGCGCTCCCCCCCGCCCCGGCAGCCCGGGGCCGTCCCCGTTCCCGTTCCCCGCCGGCAGCCCGCCCGGCCGCGGGGCTGCAGGGGAAGCGTCGGGGCGGCGCCCTGCCGGCGGGCCGCGCCCGGGCTGCTCCCTTCGCTTCGTGCCATCAGCCTCGGCCGGTCTGGAAACAAGGCGGCGGCTGCGCGGAGCCGCAACCTCGCGTGTCCGTGTCCGTGTCCGTCCCCCACGCTGGGGCGTCGCACCGGCGGTCGCAGGTATGCGCGTCCCTGCGCGGAGCTGGGCAGCCGGGGCTGCGACCTCCTCCTCCAGGAAAAGCAAGTTTCAGCATCTCCATTGCGGTGAAGCCAGTAAAGGCACGTTTCACAGTTTTGCCTCTGTTCCGGCTGGTTTTAGGCTTGAAGCGCTTTTGACAAATTTTGTAGACACGGCTTTCACGGGGATTCAGCTGTCACATTGATAATAGGCTCAAGTTCAATGTAAGAAGCCCTCTGTTCTTTACAAAAGGCTTGAAAGAAACTCAATGTGCTAGATTTTTAGTATTCTTACGGCAAAAAAAGAAACTAGCAAAATACCCATGGAAAGTAAAATACGTGATCGTGCCAGACAAGGATTTATACACCGTGGAAACATATTTAACTTCAGCTTCTTTTCTCTTCTCGTTTGTTTTCTTTTTTTCTTTTCTCTTTTCTTTTCTCCTTCTTTTAACATGCAGGCAGAACTTAATCCTGGTAGTTCAAAGTAGCTGAAAAAATCAAGGAAAATCCACCTGTTCAGTTATTCAAGATCAGATAATAGAAACTGTTAAGATTTTGATGGATAGTGTCTCAGCAATGATCTCCAGTAAGTTTTACGTTAATATACTCTTTTATTTTCCTGAGACTACCTGCCTTTCCCCTTCCTAGCTAGATTTTAGTAATATAATTTGATATGTTGTTCTTCTAGCAAATAAAAGCTATGGTTACTGGCAGCTAATGAGACTGCTTTATGCACGTGCTGGAAGGATGGAAGCAAGATGGGAAGGCAGGAAGGCTTCCACATGTGCTTTCACTCCCCAGCTGTGTACATCTCCAAAAGCTGGACCAGGTACCAAAAAGCACTGCTGGCCTAGCTTCAGTATGTGTTACCTCACCATAAAATCTGAGCAGTTGTTCACAAGCTTTCATACAGCCTATGTGGCTCGTGCACATTCCATCCGTTTGGGAAGTCAGCACTTGCCTGCAGCGCTGAGGTCAGTGTGGATGCCTGAAAGGCTGGGTAACCTCAGAGAAACGTGTAACACGTGGGAAATTTGTGTGACAAAATATTAAAATGTTTTGCAGTGATTTACAGCTTTATTACAGATCTGTCATAATTTTAAAAGACAAATCTTCAGAAATGGGGTGGTATTAGAGCACACAGTCAATCAGGTTCTAAATTCAGATAGGGCTCTCTCCTAATACAATGACCTGACCTGATCATTTGAATATAACATTTTTCCTTAGATATACCTGACAGTAGGTATATCCAGTACCATGGGCATCAACATAGCCTAACTTTCTAAACTGCAAAGCCACCAATGTAAGTTTCAATTTCTAAATTTTAGGTTTTTGTAACTTTCAAAGGTAGTGTAGCTTACTTCTTGGAAATAAAGGTCAGTTCTTCAAATACATGCCCAACAAAACAACTCGTATTTTTGATGGTGTCCTTAACATAGGACACATATGTCCTAAAATACAGTATGTTACTTAGGATATTTTAAATTAGTTTCTGAGGGTTTGCTATCTTTCTAGAAGTTCTTTTTCTCACAAATCTGTGTTCTTTGACTGCGCCAGTTGTATATCGGTGCCCAACTACTTTCATTTCATTCTGATTTCCACCTACCTTTTGAATCAATTTGCCATTTCTAACATGAGACAGAGGTCTTCCAGAATTTCAAAGAACCAGGCAGTTAGGTGGAGGAGACAGATCCTCCTGGGCTCCTGCAGAGGGAACGGCTGCAGTATCAGATCAGCTGCCGGCACCTGACAGAGACGCCATGGAAGTGCTCAGCCTGCTGGGAAGCTTTGATCAGAACATGCACGAAACCCAACCAACCTCCGGATCAATTCACTTCATCTGCTTGGGTGCTTAACAAATCTGTTGGTTGGGAAATCATGTAAAAAATAACTCCAAAGGCTGTTGTGTATCAGAGGTTATGCTAATTCAAAGCATGCCTATCATACTAACTATTCAGGACTTTTTTCAGGAAAGGCCATAAATCTGTTTGTTATATGCACCATGGCAGCACTGCCCATGCTAAATCCTGGCCCTTGGGACGGAATCAGGTAATAGATTTACTGATGTAATCACTTCTGGAGACAGCCAGGCTGCATTTCAATCTAATGAACGTTCATGTTAACTTCCACGTGACATTGACATAAATGTTTGATTTGTACTGGAAAAGTCATTCCAATCGTACATCACTTGTCAGATTTTTTATTTCTTTTTAGAAATATCCCTCGCAATTTAAAATATGAAATTTCTATCACGAAACTTTAGCATTTCTATTATTTACTGACGGAAGTTTAACAAGGTGCTTGCTTTCAGTATTTTATCTCCCTAGCAGAGTCTAAAACAATACATTCACAAATAAAACACCACTGGAGCCACTACTGCCGTATGTTCTCAAAATACTGTATAACTCCAATCAAGCAAAACTGACAATGCTCATCCGATCAGGGTGTCTGAGTATATGGGTACGTACCTGAAGAGAGATGGGGTGGGATTTTAAGACTGCTGAGTTACCACTACTCTAGATCAGTAGCAGGGTCCAAAGACAAAACAACAATCCAAACAGGGAAATGTGAAGCTGGGTATTGTTCATTCAGATGTTAAGTCCTATGAATAGCTAACCTAGTGAAGCGATCTATAGATGATGAAAACTGGCCTCCAAGACCAGAACTTTGTCCAGCTAACAGTTTCCTTTACTGTCAGCTCCAAAATGAAGTAAAGCCTTTCCAGTACAAAAGCTGAAAAATTTCCAATGTAAAACACCATTATTGTTCCTTCTCTTTTTTCATTATTTGAGATTAAAAAGCTAAGGATATTCCTATACTAATGTGAGACTGGAGTTCCAATTATATTCTGCATTTAAGTGTTTTAAGTAATACTGAGCAGCACGTATAATCTAAATTTTCTTGCCATGTTTTTAGGCTGAGAGGAATGCCACAGCATTCAAAGTTAGGACACTGCCTACATGTTAGGTCATACTACCATAAAAGATGAGTTCAATTAAAATTATCTAGGGACATAAATAAATTCTCAGAGTTTTTGTCATCTTCATTATTTACATAGGAAAACACTTAAATGGAAAATTTAAGGAAACAATGTATTCAGCTAAGTATCTCCTCTTCATTTTTTTAGGTAAATTGACCTCAAACTCTCTAGGCATGTCTACAGTGCAGTTTTGAAAACCAAATGCACTGCACTACACAGCATTGGAACCATAAGGGATACAAACACCTGGCCCACACGTTAGTTGTCAGCATTGCAGGCGATCCAGATAGAAATGACCTGGTTGTAATCCCCTTTAGATTCAAGAAGGTTTACAGCAGACCAGTCTCCTTACTGATTGCCCCCATACCTTTAGATCACTGGGTTTCCAAAGCAAAGCTCTGCCGAACAGCCGGCCTACTACAGCCTTTGAAAATGACGGCTGCATTGTTAACCAGCACACTCGCACATCTGTAGCTTCTTCTCAGAAAGTCCCAGAGGCCCTGCACACTGTTTACATCCAGCTGATGTGGCAGCAGGTACAGCTTCCACTCCCAGAGTTTTGCCACTGCTGCCTGACTGTGCCACTGCTGCATAAGCTACAGCATCCCCAAGAAACTGCCTCCGCTGAGATCTCACAATTGTGAATCCAATTCCTTTATTGCCCCATGTCACCACAGCTACTGCATTGCCAGACATTTTCTTTGGCTAATAAACTCCAAAGCAAAAATGGTAGTGACATGCTGTAAAAAGAAAAACAGTAAATCAAGCGTAAAAGTTTTATACAGTAGAACAGATCATTACTATTTCATCCCTTTCCTAACCCTTAAACTTTACACAATAACCACTCAGCAAGTGTGCCAGAATCTGAAAGCAACAAAACACTTCAGACACAATGGACATGGGAGAGAAGCAGGGAGGCAGCTTAAAAAAAAAAAAAAAAAAAAAAGAAATTTTGGTTGAACAATGCAAGCTCTGTCTGAAGATCCAGCCTGCCACACACGCTGTACAGTCTGTCCTCTGAGTCTGCTCTCAGCAAACAGCCCTCCCCTTTTCAGTCTGCCCCATGCAGTCCCAGCTCTCTTCCCAGGACACGGTCCTCCTACCAGTGTCACAGGGGTATGTGCTTCTCCTGCATGAGCTCCTTCCTGACTCTGGTCCTGTGAACAGCCAATATTTTCTGCCTCTTGTTTCCACCTCCTACAGCTGAGGTTGCATCCACACAGCTGGTTCGCCTTCCTTGAGTACTGCACCACAGCTGCAAAGGTTGTGAAAAGATCTGTCCTCTGTTCATACCAGAAGAAACTGTCTGTATTATAATCAATTTCACCATGAGAAATGACATTTCTGAAGATGACTACTTAGCCATCATCTTCCACTTTGCTTCCTTACCCTGAAGCAGGGTAAGTAGGTTTGACAAAGAACAAGCACCGTGAAAGGGTTCAATATAAGAATTTGAAATACATCTTTTGTAAAACTTTCCAACTTATAATTTGTTTGGCTTGAATGTGAAAAAAAAAAACCAAACCCAGATCCTGAGTTAGACTTAAGAAGGAGCTTTATAGAGCATAGAGGATACCTAGAAACTAATTTGTATTTAACAATGGATACTATCCAGCCAGTGTAAATGTACCTAGGACTCTTACAGTCTGGTCTTTGCACAAACCACAGGAAAGCTGGGTCAAGATTTGTTTGGAAAGTTTGTACCTGCCAACCAGAAGGGCACGCAACTTTTGAAACTTAATGACTCAAGCAGCATTTCAAGTATGAAGAACTAGGTATGATTCTCCACTGTTGGATTACATCTCTTAAAATTGCGCACAAATTACTACTAAATCAGCACAGCCATGTTTTATTTTGCCGAGATACCATTAACACAACTAGAAGAGCATATACAAACTGTGGTTCTTTCTGTTGCACGTCAGAATGATAGTCAAGTTACTGTATTAACTGGATGGCTTTTGGAGCTATCATACCGTAGGCAGTCTGTTGGTAGTACATAAAATGCATTAAATACTTTATACAGGGATTTTGTAACTGATCTGTTGCCCTTTTCAAGGCCTCAGGTATTTTTCTTCATTGAGAATAGATTAATATGAGAACTTTTGGGGCAGCATTCATCCTTCTCTTCAATGAGCTCTGGGGCATGACTTATTTGGCAATACTTCCATCTTCATAAAAACAATAGCTACTGTATCCTTAAAAGACCAACTAATAATCACACCTTTGTTCTGCGCTGATAAGCGATTACTAAAACCACACATATTATTTATGTTCAACGTCTTCCACTCCTAGACTTCCCTGAACACAAACTGTACCAGGGGAAGCCAACATAAAACCCAGTCGGCTAAGCCACTTTGGCATTCTCTTGCTGACTCCTGATTAAGAATTAACATGCCCATTACTGATTTGTCATTACTAATGACAGGTTTATAGGCAATTGTTTCCAGCTCCTTCTGCGTCTCACACCAAGAGGAAGAGGGCAGCAGCCTCCCCCCCGCAGAGCACAGTGCTGTGCACACCTTGCCCTGCAGGGAAGACGGAGCAGGGCCGCGGCGCTCCTGCCATGGCTTTTCTGCTGGCTGGCAGGACTTGGTAGAGAAAGAGCTGCACGGTTCTAGCCTGGGGGTGACCAAACCCCACCTCACTCCAGCTCCCTGCAGCCTGGGGCTGTCCCAGGTGCCCTGCCCTAACCCCAGCTTGCCTCTGCTGCCACCCTGCTCCACCTTTACAGCTTGAAGTGCCATGGCAACCTTTCAAGATGAAGCATTTGAAATGCAACAACCAACATTTAAAATGAGCAAACCAATTTGGTGCTTTCCACGTCACTGCTTCCTCTACTTGTGATTTTGCTTAGATGACTTGTTTTGGTTACCATGATAATTCTGTATTTCAGTCCTATCCTGTAATAGTACGGTAGCATTTACAGTTCATATTCTCTACTACATAGAGAGCACTTAATCCAGGTTTTTAGTAAGGAAACTTCTGGCTGTGCAATAAATGAACTGGAAGTCCCAAGGAGTAGTTTGCTATATCAGTTCTGTAGTTTATTTTCTCTTTATATAGTCCAAATGTCACACATTCCAGCGACAAACTTAGCTGCAGAAAATGAAAGTGTATTTCCAAACATTATAAATTTTTAGTATCAGAATAAGCCAGTTGGATGAATACAAATCAGTAAGTAATCATTTATTGACATACATATTAATAAAGCCAACTGATTAAAGTACTATTAATGGGATGTCACTGCTATTTTTATTTTCACCTAATTCCATTTTGTACTGATCTCTATAGAGCAGTGATTCTGTTCCAGTCTTATTAGCCTCCCTCCTAACTGGTCAGACTGTAGCTCTCAGAAGACCTCCCTCCCTCTTTAAGAAACGCTGGACAACCTCAGGAAACAACTATGGTCCCTAGAAAGATCTGTTGTGCAGAGAAAACATAAGGCATCAGCTCCCTCATCCCAATTCCATGTCAGAGATCTGTCATGGGGGAGTGGGAGAAGGGCTAGCAATGATTTAATTAAGAGTAAATTCTGGTAAACAAGGTCAGGCACCTCTGCCTTAGGGCAACACCAAATTAGCCTGTATCATCTGGGCTGCAACACCCACAAATCAGATTTTGGGCTACAGAATCAATGCTGTGAGCAGGCTAATAGAGACTGTTGGGAAGTGTACCCTAGTATAGACTTAATCCCCCAGGAGTACCATAACTGTAACCCTTATTGTAATGATAAAGGACCCTGCTGCTGCTGTGGACAGGATGAGACTGCTCTGGCTAAATGCTGTACCAGGGCACAGGATAATCCACAGTCATATTACCGCTTGCACGGGTCCACATACATAAGCTCACCAGGTTCGAACAGTTTTATTACTAAGAAACTGGCCATGAGGACCATCAGCATCAGAAGGCAAAAGAGCCAAATAAACTGGGGTCTCAGCCCCTTCATCTGGTGATTTAGTGGCTTTAGGACCTGCCATGTCTGTTCTCACCCATCCAGGACAGCAGGCATTGAGAAGAATGTGGTCACCTTTTCTTTTCTCATTTAACATCCGGGCTTGAATCCTGGACAAGACTGTGACGCCAATTTTGGATACCCCATAGGCAGTATTTGGCCAACCCTCTTTCTCATGCACACTTTTCTTGGTATCTTCCACAAATTTGGTCATGAGTTCCACTAACTCATCCTCAGTGATCGTCTCGCTGCGAAACTTTTGCTGTAGTTCTCGGCTGCAGCCTCCCAGAGCTGAGCTACTTACCATACTAGAGACATTCACCACTCTACCTGGTAAAAGAGAATAAAGACTGATTACTTTTACACCCACTAAAGCCCAGACACTGAAGTGGGCTTGCTCTACGGTTATGTATTCACCACTTAGTTGAACACCTGTAAAATACTTTGTGTGGGCTATTTTGCTGAGCTTCTGGAAGATTGCAGTTAACTCAATGTCAAGTGTTTCTAGTGAATGCCATTACAAAGGGTTATTTGAAGTGTGAACCTGCAAAAGCTCTCTATCGAACTTGAGGTATTCATCCAAGAAATAGCCTGTTACAATCTGTAGGCATACTCATAGAAATAAGTGGCTCTCTCAGTAGTGGCAGCCAGACTTTACTCTTGAAGTTCTGGTTGAAAACGTTCTCACTTCTGCAACAGCTTGAGTAAAGTGCCGTGAAAATGTACCTCAAAAGCCAGAATACAGAATTCAAAAAAAGCAGTCTAGTTCTTAATGCAGTGAGACCATCAGCTTGTTTACAGAACACCTGAAGATTTACAAAGCTGTAGTAAGCTGTTTATCTTCAGCACTTTAGTACAGAGGAATGAGTCAGCTGAATCAGTAGTTCACTCATCTTCCCCAAAATTATGTTACACTGTTTCCCTCCTTCTTCCTAGTTCACAGCCATTCAGGCGATGAACTAGGGAATGAACATCAGGACTTAGATCTCAAAAGCCACTGAAATTAATCCTTTCTATTAATGACTTTATTAACATATTTGTCCTTCACCCTTAGTACAAGAGGACTAAATTGCAATTTTGGCGCTGTTTGCTCTCTCCCCTACCAGCACCCAAAATTCATTTACTCTATCCTTTCCCTCCCGTGTAGGCACTAACAGTTCCCAACTTCTCTCTCATCTACTCGACTTCTTTTCTCTTAAAAACCTAGATGTATTTAAATGTTGGCATAAACAACATCTCATTCATAGCAGCAAGTACTTATCCAAATATCCATGAAGATATCTCCTGATCACAATTCTTTTCAAGACTTGTGTTTAAAAAAAACGCTTAGATTTGGTGTGGGTATTGAATGCAAATACCCTCCTTTCAAATCCTCTGTGATATGTCAGTAGTATTCCAGGGCACTTTCAACACTGCCAGGTTTTGAAAACAGGAGCATTCTATGCAGGAGAGTCATCTAGCGAGTACAGATTATTTGCATGTTCCTAACACCTCTTTATTATCAATGCATCTATCTTCTTTGACCCTGGTCCATTCTAGTTACCATTTTTGGTAAAGTGTTTTCTTCCAGTTCCTCCTAACATCACCAAATCACAGTAACTTGATGTACATCTTCAAGTGCCATTTATAACTACATCACTAGACACTTGCAAATACAGCAAAGGCTGTGATCTAGATAGAGACAGACCAACAGCCTATTGAGAAGGTTTCTTCAGCAGCAGCAAGAACAGGCATGTCACATCAAACTCAGCTGAAACACTATTTTTAGGTACTTCCTTATCCTAGTTGTATCATCAAAATGTCCTTTCTGAAGCAAGAACAATTTATGTAGGCAGATATCATGGACAGAACATGGGTAAGTCCTTTAAGTCTTCTTGAGGGCACCACGAGAATTCTACTTCAATCCGTAACAGAAGAATGCAACCAGCTTGTAAGTAGATTTAAATATACACAGCAGAGACATTTTGGGGGTCTAGAAAGGACATCTGTTCTCTGACCTACAGTACAGCAAGATACACTCCTCTTGCTATGAGGCAGTGTATGTCTGAGACTGGACAGGATTTTCCCATTTAATGAGGACCAAAATTTACATAAAACTATTTCTCTACTTGTTATGTTACACTTACCATAAGGCTTCACAAGAGGCAACAATTCTGTGCAAACATTTCTGGTTCCAAAAAAGTTTGTCTTCAGCGTAACCTCTGCTTGGACCGCAAATGGAGTTGTGTCATGAACTTTTCATAAGAGGTGGTAGTGAGGGAGGAGGAAAAAAAAATTAAAAAAAAAAAAATCAGAATTGTATTACTGTTTGAAAGGAAGTTACCAAACTACCAAAACCCAAAAGTTTATCTTCGTTCCTTTTTTTTTTTAAATAATGAGGAAACAGGCATACGATCAATTAAAATATATAAGAAAAAAAGCAACACTATTAACACTCACGTTCTTACTAATGAATAGACCTAGCTCTGCAATATTATATTAATAACGAGCCAATTATGTTTTCACCTCTTCTTAGTTGAAGGTTTTAGCTTTGCCAGGAAAGCCAGTTGTATCGCTCTGTAGTCATTTGCCAACCCACAGGCCATTTGTCTTTCTGCCTTTTATATGGAAGAGAGAAGGAAAGACTGCTCTCACAGATGTGCTGCCCAACATGCTCACTGACCTGCCTGTACCTACTCACACGTAGTGCTCAGAGTCTGCACTGCCACTACCACATGCAAGTAAACTTTGAGGTGCCCTCTCAAATGCATAGCACAGCACTTTGCCACCATCCTGACATACCAGGGGAGGGGGCAGAGAAGAAATCAGAAGGGAAGATCCTGAATCTAGGATGCTGCCACTGAAGATGCACAAGTTAGACTACCACCCTGGTACTATCATCCAACAACAGGGCAGACAACTGCTTCTGTATCCTGACTCTTACATTGTCATGTCTTGGGTTCTTAGCTGGGGCTTGAAGTCAGAGTAGTGCTGAACTGCAACAAACACTGTAAAAGCTTCTATGAAGAATGCAGGGTTAAGATTTGGTGCAGTCTGAAAAAAACAAACAAAAAAACTCCAACCAACCCCCAAACTGATAAATACTTGTGTCGTAAATCACCCCCTGAACTGACAGATCTGTGCTAACACAAGCAAAAGAGTGGGAATTAGCAGCTAGGAAAAGGAGCTGACTTAGGTAAGCAGAAGCAGATCACAGAACTGCACTGTAAGGGTATGATTTCATCAGACAGAATTGACACCTTGCCACCAACAAAAGTGGGGTAGGATGTGCCATCAGCTGACAATTTGTCTCAGCAATAAGCCACATGCTATGCATCCTCCACTTTGAGGGGGAAGTAAGAGTTAAAGTTACAACATTCCTCCTCTTCTGCTCAGGCTCTATCTCTGCAGTGATGAAGGCCACCTACATAGATCAGGCAGGTCTTCACTTGTCTCCATAGCCCAGCCCTATGTAAACTCAAAAGAGAAGAAGTAACAGGTCATTTAGTATTTAATGTAGTTGTGTTTTTACTGCAGAACACAGCTTTAATGACTCATTTATACTCTCAAGCAATGGGCACCAATGGCATCAAGTTTTGCAAATCTTGCATTTAGATCAGAGACATGAAGCCAGATCATGACCTATTGCAAGAGTTGTGACAGTGGGAGAAGAAAAGAAACGAAAAACCTATGCAACTCCAAACTCCTGCTTCCATACCCACCCTGCAAAAGAGAAGCTTCCCTACACTCCAAAACCCACTCGTTTGTCTAAGATATATTACTTGTAACATCTGATAATACACACTCCCTTGATTTAACAAACATTACTAGAACGACTGTTATCACAGAAGCTCATCCAGAAGGCAACCCACAGGTACATAATCATCTTATACAGGAACAGGTTTTGCTGGACTAAGGACTTTGCTGGACTATCTGTAGTGCGGTACCAAAACAGAACAATAAATTAAATTTAATGGCAAATCTAATCTTTGACAGACAGCAATAACACGTAATACTACAATAAAGAAAGGAAAGCATAAATTCTAGGATGGTACCAGAAACCTGTCGAGGCAAGAAGAAAGCTTGGGAAGAAACGCCAATCTCAGAAGCAAGAATTAAAACCAAAATATGAGATAATCATCACAGCAAGTTCTTACACAGGTGTGAAACCCTCTAGCCTCTGTGCTAGATAGTTACACAACAAGAGTTACAACTGGCTCCTTTATCACGCTTCTTAATTGTATGACCTACTGCTGACTCATAGTAAGCTGTCGGCTTGAAGAAAGTCTAGGCTAAACATCTAGAAGCAACTTCTGAATAGAAAAATCTATGATGTAGTAAAGGAAGTAACAGAAACTCCACTGCTTATGCTATTTCACTTATCTGTTCAGTGGCTCCACCATAATAAATCTAAGCTCTTTCACAGATGAGCTCTAGCAAATCTTCCTGCAGCAATTTGAAGAGTTTTTATTTCACCTGTCCAGGTATCCACCTTGATGCAGGCTACAGCTGCTGCACAGTTGGCAACAGGAAACACACACTGCACTTCAATTGCTGTAGTTGCAGCCCAGTCTTGCTAAAACTCATTGTCACTAGTAGGTTGAGCTAAGGCCCTGATTATGAATTGAAGAAATACTGGTCTGAGCATCTGCAGGCTTTATAACTGATAAGCATGGACAGAGACACAATCTTTTAACTGTTGCTGCAAGGTTTTAACACCTCTCTATCTTGAGCACATCCTGAAGCTCAATTATATTAAGAGTTGCCCCTATTAAGCTGATCTTGAACACAAGCAATCTTCCTGCAAAGTACCATGCAAAATATACAGTGGCTGGACTTCAGAACACCACCGCTGCACTCCCACTTCATGAGAAGCTCCATCTTCAGCAGCAGGTGTGGTTTGATCCATACTACCTGACAGGCCTCCTTAACTCATGCTGTGAGCAGATGAGCTCGAACAGTTAAACGTCCTAACTGGAGATCAGGCAAAGAGATTAAAAAAAAAAACCAAAACAAAAAACCAAACCAAAACCCCAAACACCAGAAAATATGGAAAGAACAAGTTTGTACTGGCAGAGAAATGAACTAGTAGTCATGCTTGTGATATGCTCTATCTGGAGCTATCATGATTCTCAACTTGTTTTTATAAACACCTACAAGGAGAATGCACTCGTCTACCCTACAACTGCTGTGTCTTCCTCACTTTCCCTGCCTTCTTGCCCACTAGAACATGAACGGGTTAAATTCTTGCTCAGCACAGCAAAATTTAAGATAACTGTTCTATAGATAACTGAATGGCCTCAGAAAGTTAAAAATAAGTAAAGATGACAAAATCACCCAGGGCCAAAGGTTCTTTTTTATCAACTGGAATCATATAATGATTGAGCAGATAATGCATAGAACAAAGCATGAGGCTTGCAGAAGAGAGAAAACACAGATCCCTAAGGAAGACGGCTGATATTCACAGAGATGATGGGCTCCCATGGGCCTGGTGATACTCATGGGCACTGAGGCAATAAACCCAATTCTGCTCACATGGACTGGGTGCCTAAAGCATTTTCATGCTCTGTATGTGATTCAAATACAATACCCCAGGGAAGCATTTCTATGTGCACAGTTAGCCTCAGAGGAAGAGCCATTTCACATTGCCCTCTCATCATGCTTAAGAAGGTAGGCAGCTTGCCCAGCCAAAAAACCAGCATGCCGTTGGCACAGAAGTCCCGTATAAGCAGCTTTGTAAAATCCCTGATGTATCTACTATCCCTCTCCATGTAGCTTTGTAGCATATAGGTCTATCCCAGACAGTCTGCTTCCTACCTTTGAAAGCGATCCCTGCATTGTTAACCAGAACGTTCAGCCCTCCATATTTCTCCTTTAGGAAGTCACGGAGAGCTCTGATGCTCTGCAGATCATCAATATCCAGCTGATGGAAGAGAGCATGCAGCCCTTCCTCCTGCAGCTTTGCCACTGCTTCCTGGCCACGGCCAGGGTCTCGGGCTGTCAGATAAACATCCCCTGGGAACTGCTTGCATAAAGCCCGCACAACTGCGAATCCGATCCCTTTGTTGGACCCGGTCACCACAGCCACTGGCACGTTGGACATTGTCCTCTCTGAATGTATGCCAAAGTGACAGTAACTGCGAACAGCAAAGAAGAAAATTTCACACTCAGATGGACAAAGATGGCTATCTAAAAATGGATTAAAGTGTTTTTTTCTTTAAAGTCCTATTCTGAATTCCACTTTGAATTACGTAAAACTACATTAGAGCGCACACTAACTGTAACTTACTGAAGTAACATGATATATTTGCAGAGAAATACATGTTTGGTGTTAATGTTTTGAAGAAAGCCCAGCCATTCATTGGGTTAAAAAAAAAAAAAAAAAAAGAAATAAAGTCAATGAGTAATCTTTAGTACCAAATTAACTTTCGATGGGAGTAAGCTCTTCTGCACATACACTTTACAGGAATGCCATTTCCTTCTTTTGAGGATATTCAACTGGTTCAGTTCAAACACTGATACAGTCAAAGCTGAAAAACTCAGGCTCAAAAAAAGGAGTGGCTTGATCTTCAAGTCTCAGGCAGGAGAACCGCCGTTTTTAGAGGGAAACAGTGGATCATAGATTGACTACAGACAGTGTCTCTTCCGTTTAACACACCAGTCAGCTCTAGATACAAAGCCTGCTTGCTGTTTTTTTCGCAGACATAGCACATTTAAAGAAGATGCATTTTCCCCGTAAAAGCAAGTCTAAAACTCTGGTTTTGTTCACTTTTGACTTAACTGCCACCTCCCTGCCAAATGAGCTTGTAACTAACCACAAGCAGATGCCTAGCGAGGATGAAATCCTAACCAGCTCCCAAAAGCCTGCCCAAGTACTGACTGACTTCACCAGGCCCAGGAGCTCCCTGCCGGTTCACCATCGAGGTCCCACCTCGCTGCAAACCAGCGCACTTCACTCACTAGCACCTTCCCAGAAACAGTTTTTCTTCCTAACGGGAACGCAAAGCAAACCCCCGAGCCACGATGAAGCCTGACTCCTCAGGGGACCCCCTGCTCCCCGCAGGACGATCCCGGCCGCTGACGGACGGCCGTTACGCGCCCCCGCCGCGCCCCGCGAAGGGGCCGAATGCAGCGAGGAGCTGCGGGGCAGGTCCGGAGGGGCAGCCGGCACTCCCTCACCCACCTCCAGCACTGCGTGCCTTCCCCCTCACTCCTCAGCTCTGCGCGGCGATGAGGAGAGGACGAACTGGCCGCCAGCCACAGACTCGCACACCGCGGGGCGGAGGCGAACCCACCTAAGATGGCGGCGGGGGAGCCCCGCCTCCCGCGGCGGGCAAGGGCGGTGCGGGCGTGTGGGGGCGGCGGCGGGCAGCGAGAGGGAGCGGCGGCGTGGCGGTCCCCGCGTTCTCTCCGGCAGCGGGCGGCGGGGCGCCGGGCAGCCTGTCCGCCTTTGCCTTCTCCCCCGTCGTGGTTTCAGCTCGGGAGGGAGCCGGAGTCGCTGTTGGATCGCCCAGGGGAGATGGGGTTTCTCGTTCCACTCTTCAGTCTTCACTGCCTTAAAATACGCGGGGGCATAGACGGTCCCAAGCGGTGTTCGCTTCGCTCGGGCGATTCGGGGTTTTGTCTGTCAGAGCGGGAAGACGGGGGAGGCCTAGTGTGCGGCGGGGAAGCGCCGGGGCCTCTGGAGCGGTTTCTCTTTCGCTCAGGCGCAGGCACCGTCTGTCTCCTGTCACTAACGGGCAGGAGGGCTTGTGCCGAGCTGGCAGGGGAGGAGGTGGTGTTGAAACAACCTCCTCAGTGCTGGGGGACAGGGTGGTGGGTGTCCTCATGCGTGCCGGCAGCTGGGGAAGGTTGTGCCTTGGCGGGAGAAAGCTGTGTGCCGGTGTCCCCGGCTTTCTGCCAGCCCTGCTTTGATGGGCCCTCGTTTCAGGCGAAACCTGCGCTACTGAGGTTGAGTTAAAGGCGGTATTGGCAAGGGCAAATTAAATACACATTTCAAGAACGGATTGAAGTATAAGGAGTAAGGTTGATGCGGCTCACCTGTCACGCACACTGGAGGTGTTGAGCTGAGGTGTAGCGTCACGGTGCTGCACGGGACTGGGGTTTTTGGTGGTGTTTATGTGGGTAAGGTTGTCTTCTGAAACTGCAGAGGCTGTTTATGCCAGTTAATTTTCTGTAATTGTAATACATTTGCTGTTTGAAAACTTTTAGTTCTGTGCACATAAACACCAGTGTCTCATTTCCTGTAGAGGATTATGGCCGTGCCTTGGCCAAGATAATGTTTGGAGATAAAGGCTTCCTGTTTTCCCTCATCCCTATCACCCACCCTCATTTAGGGCTTTGCTTGTAGTACACTTTCTAAACTTTAAAGAGGCAGCTTATTAAACAGGCAGTGCTCTGATTTCTCTTATTGAGATAAAAGAAACATGCAGTATTTCAAAAGGACTTTAAATATTTTTAAGTAACTTTTTTTTTTTAATTCAGGTTGTCTAAATAAGGCAAAATCTGTTGCTTAATATGAAGAAAAGCAGAGGTCGGACAGGTCGAAAGAGAAGAAGAAAGCACTTGCAGAGTTTTATGGATGGAGGTACTGTCCGTGGAAGTACCGCTAAATAATAAAATAACCCATTGTTTATCAAGGTGTTGTTTTATGGTATATATTTGTCAAACACCTTTGTGCTTTGAAAATATCATTCATAAATGTTAGCCTTTTCTATGCAAATATTCTAGCATTAGTTTACAGTCCCAGGCAGGGCATGGTGAATATTGTGAGCTCTCTTTTCTGGCTGATGGCAAGTACTATATTATTCTTAAATTCCTTGATCCTTGAATATACTGACTAACTCCTACAGTTCTGAGAGCATCCTGTGCCCAGGGGCCCAGAACTTAGTAATTAGTTCGAGGGAAGCCTTTCTTGCTATTCTATTATGCTATACTAAAAAGTCCAAAATACAGTTTTTCTGGCTATACAGTAAAATTTTTCAATTTCCATTCTTTTCCAATGGAGTGCTATTTTATAGCATTAATCCCCTCTTTTTTATTTTTAGTCAGCTGCAGTCACAAGCTGGAATACATTAAACTTAAGAAGTGGCTGAAAGACAGAGGATTTGAAGACAGTAATTTAAGGCCAGCAGAGTTCTGGGGTAATGTTTCAATTATTTATTGGTGGTACAAATTTCTGATTCTTCTGAAAATGTTAGATTCCTGCTTTCATTTTGAATCACGCACCTGGCTGGCATCAGGAAAAAAGCCAGTTACCATTAGTCTTTTAAGGACTTATAGCAAATGCACTTGAATGTCATTTAACATAAACAAGTAGATATGGAGGCCTGAAGTAGTGTAAACTGTTTCTTATATAAAGATGATCTTGGGTAAAACTCTTGTATGAGAATACTCTGGTATGCTGTAAAACATGCACACCTATGCTGAATTCCTTGTAGAAATAGAGATTTTAAGTGTTAATAGCACAGTTTTAAAGAAGAAAGTAATATATCTTTAAGTGTTTCCAATATTGGAGCCTAACCTTGTTATCATTTCTTCATCTTTTTTTTTCCCATGCAAGTTCAGGAGACCTAGTGTTACAGATAAGTAAATGATTTTAGAGCTGGGATTCACATAGCATTGTTTACAGTAAAGGTATATACTTGTGTTTTTTCTCTTTAAGTAGATTATGTTTCAAAAACTTTTGCAATATTAAAGAGAGAGTAGACAGAATAGGATGAATGAGACAAAAATATTGTGAATAGAAATTGTAAAGTTTAGTTAAAACTCTGAAACCAAGAACAGCAGCCAGTGATGAAAGATGTGTTTAAAGAAGAAGTTGGGAAAAAGAAGTCGAGTAATTGCTAGAACTGGACAACAAGTCTTGCAGGGGAAGGACTTTCACAGGGTCCTGAAAAGTAAGAAGAGAATCAGAGAACAAAGAAATGAGGTATATACCTGGAACAATCCATAACTGGCTTTTATGATTTGTAAGAGATAATGTATGTTCTTTTAGAGCTTTTCCTTGCTGGCCTGTTAATTCATTGCAGCTTATCAGTCTCCTGTATTTTACGTGTACACATGTACTTAAACATCCTCTTTGTTCCTGCTTCAGGTACAGGAAGAGGACTGATGACAACAAAAGCTCTTCAGGTTAGCAATGTTGATTCTAACGCAAGTGCTCCTCAGGTTCTTTTGAGATGTATTGACTTTTGCACCAAGCACAGCTCAAAATTCCAGACAAGGTCTTCATAGTCCCTGTTGTGAATGTAACTTCTGGCCTAATACCAGAATTTACAGTGTTGGCATATCTGTAAAATGATGTCCTATGTACCCTGAGGGCTTGTTGGATGAAGATATTCCTGTGCTCATTTACAGAGATTTAGTATGTAGTCTTGTGTTTCAGTTTAAGGCAATCAGTGGCTAACTGAAACCAGAAGGAGCAGGCTCCTTCCCTCCTGTATGCCTTCTCCCTCAGCCACTGGCTCCCACAGCTTCCTTTGCACTGGCTGTAGCAGTCTTCCCCACTTGTGTGGTAAGTTGCATCAGGAAGCTAAACTAATAGAAAACTCTCTCTTCAAAAAAATCATTAGCTTTGATAGGTTTGCTCCTTGAAATCTCCCACCTTGGTCAGACCAGTGCTGGTACAAAGGGAGGAATGGCATATCAGGGAGAGGGATGGAGGAAAGGGATGGGGCTTTAAGCAGCATTTGGCCATAATGTGAAGCCCCAGCTTTAACCTCACTTTGATGGCCCTCTTCTTTGTTGGTAGACCAGCTAATAGAAACCTAATTTCTCAGACATTCCCAGCAGAAAAGGGGAATGATAGAAAAAATACCTTGCCCTTCAGATATTGGCACAGAAAGACTGAACTCTGACTGAAAAGTGCCTTTCTGAAAATAGGCTTGTTGGAGAAGTTTCCTAACTGGTATGAGAATAGTATATCAAATAATGGAGAATCAGATCCAGAACCTTTTGCAAAATAGAGAGTATAGCAAGAAGTAGGAAGGAGATGCAGTGGAAAAGTCATGTGTAGAGAACAGTGTATGTTCTCATGCTAGCTCGTGGTTAGAGCCAGCGGTTGAAGCCAGAGGCTTAGGTTATCCACAATGCTGGGATTCTGCAGTAAGTGAAATGAGAGCTAGACTCAACTGGGCTTGAGCAAGATAGGAAAGAGCAGAGGAATGGGAAGGAGAAAGTATTGACTTGATTCATGTCCTCTCCCTACAAACATGGACACATATGGCTCAAACCAGGCATGAAAGCTAATTTACACACACAGCAGCTTGGCAAACAAGGTCAGGATAGACATGACCTAAAATATCCCTACCCCATACTGCTATGTTGATAGAAGTTCATCTGTTTCTGAGCTCTAATCTAAAATATATCTCAGTACAAAGAAAGTGAGTAGCCGGGCACCAGACTTTCTGTGAACAACTAACTTTCTGCAGTTGGCAGTTCCTACTGACTGGAATCGTCCTCCTTCCCTGGACTGGGACTGTCTTAAAACCATGTCAGTTTCCATCAAGTTCAACATCGCATCTGTTTGCTTACTGACATAAGTGTTCTCTGAGGAATGTCTCTCTCTTCAGAAATCGCGTAGTAGATGAGTCATTTACACTTGATCTTTACTATTCTTTGTGTGTGATGGTTTTTTTTCCTCCCTCAAAGGCAGGGGATCTGATTATTTCATTGCCGGAGAAATGCTTACTCACCACGGGCACTGTCCTTAGTAGCTGCTTGGGAGAATACATTATGAAGTAAGTGAAAAGTGACACTTTATGGGCAAGCTGGCCTTTACTGTGGGTTGCTCATTAGTAGATTAATCATCTTAAATGGTGGTAGGGCTTTAAACTGCATACCCTAACTTGTATGAGTATTTCTTGTGGACTTTCATGCATGTGGAATGCTCAGATAAGTAAGGTATGGACACGGAGCATCCCCTTTTAGCTAGGCTGAGTTGGAGGGATGGTACAGGCTTGAACTTGACCTGCCTCGAGAGCCAGCTTGGACCTAAACGCCAGTTATGAATGGTTTCTTGGGAATTTGTGTTTATGCTTCAGTAGAAGAAGGAGGATGAAATGGGATTGCAAAGCAGTCACATGAACATAGCCTTTTAGAAAATTCAGAACAAAGACCTATGCTGGACATTGAGTAGTTGTTATGTATCCTAAAAAACCCCCAACTCCCCAAAAGAAAAAAAACAACCCAAGAGGTGAGCCTGAAATTGTTACTACAAACCAGCTTTTATAGCCCCTTTGAAATCATCAAAAGGACTTGGAGATGAACTACAAAGAAGTTTAAAATAGAAGCTATTTATAACATTTAAAAGAACTAGAAGAGAGATAAAATACTGTTGCATCAATTTCCTATCTCACCTCTGTGTATCTGCTGTGTTGGTATTTTTATTTTATTTTCTAATAGATGGAAGCCTCCTGTATCTCCTTTGATAGCACTATGCACATTTTTAATAGCAGAGAAGCATGCTGGTGAGAAATCTCTGTGGAAGCCATATCTTGATGTTTTACCCAAGACATACACTTGCCCTGTTTGCTTGGAGCGCGATGTAGTAAGCCTTCTTCCTGAACCTTTAAGAAAGAAGGCTCAGGAGCAGAGAACGACAGTCCAGGAGTTGTACATGTCTTCCAAGGCTTTTTTCTCTTCCCTGCAGCCTTTGTTTGCTGAAAACACAGGAACTATTTTTAACTACAGTGCTCTAGAGTGGGCTTGGTGCACTATTAATACAAGGACAATATACATGAAACATTCACAGAGGGAATGTTTTTCTCTTGAGCCAGATGTTTATGCATTGGCGCCATATTTAGATTTGCTAAACCACAGTCCAAATGTTCAGGTAAGGAACTAAAAATAGATCACTTCATTTCTTTATTTGTAAATGCACTATCTCAATACAGCATGCATTTACGTGATGGATTAGGAGCGTCTGGAGGTCAGTGAGAGATCTCATAGTAGGAAAAATGTCTACTGAGGACATGTGCAGGCTGAGTACTCACGGTTCATATATACGCTGGAGCTTGTTATTCAGCCCAAGGCAGTTGAATAAAGATGATTCAAATGTTTATGTAGCAAAACAAAGTTACAGGGAGAGCCCAGAATGGCTGGGTGAGATTTGCATGCAGGGTAGCTACTGGGAAGAGCCACTTGTAAATGTAACCCTACTCTGCTCTCCTGAAAGGCTCAGCTCCTGAGACAAATCTCAAGTTACATGGTCCCTGTGTTACTTCACTTCTGGCTGAAGCTTCTGAGCAGCCTTAGGAAAGTGTATAAAGCAGTTCCACTTTATGTCAGGGACTGTGTGCCAACACATTGTTGGGACAGCACAGAAGTAGTCAACTCTGCATGAAGCCATCTTTATTTGCGGGTTTGGGGCCTCTGTAATAAGTCTGCACAGTGGGTGGCACATCCTGCAGACTAAGGTTTTGATGTTTGTTCTTCATACTATCTGTAACACTATCTGTTTTCTTTCAGTGTTAGAGAAGTGTTCAATACTGTTGGATTTTAATATTCTGATTCCTTTTTCACCCTGTCTTCCTGTGAAGAGTAAAACCTTTTATTTTTAACTTCTTGAAGGTAAAGGCTGCATTTAATGAGCAGACAAGAAGCTATGAAGTTTGGACAAATTCACAGTGCAAAAAAAATGAAGAAGTATTTATCTGCTATGGGCCTCATGATAATCAGCGACTGGTACTAGAATATGGATTTGTTGTCATGGATAACCCTCACAGCACTGTTTATGTCTCATCAGGTTGGATTTATAGATTGTCTTGACATTGAAAGGCACAATAGTAGAGAACAGAGCATATGAGCATGTTAATACTGTCTATCTTCAACAGGAGATGTTGGTAAAAAAGGATAACTAAGGGATTATAAGGATACAATCCTGGAGATTGCTGATAGCTTTTGAAAAGTAGATACATTTTTGATTATGTTAAAGTTCACCAAAATGTAGCAGGTTTTGATCTTTGTCTTGTAGCTACTTGAAAAATATGGCTGAAATGTCATTTCAGAATTGAAGATTGTGGTTTCTTCTACATACCATTTATTTAAATATCTAAAATGTGTTTTTATGCAGATATTCTCCTCAAATATTTTCCACCACTGGACAAGCAGAGAAATACAAAACTTTCTATTCTAAAGGATCATGATTTCTTAGAGTAGGTATCTGAATTTTTTTTGTTTCCCTGTGAGCTTTTCTTTTCAGTTTTTCTGGGAGTAAAATTTTGCTTTTAGTGTCAAAATCCAGCATAAAATAATTATTCGGTTTTTTATCAAACGGATTTGCTTGCTGTCTGTGAGAGAATGTGGAAGTGGTAAACACCAATATCAAAGCCTGAGATAGGTTTCAAGGTACAGCCTGTCACCTGTCTGGATAGCAGCAAAGTACGGGGAGTCAAGGAGTCCTCTAGTTTCAAAGAGCAGATCTTGCCTTGTTGACACTTGTCAGGAAGAAAGCTATCACACTGTAACAGATCACCTATACTTCCTGCATCTGATCACTTCTGACTTTTTAGAAACCTGACCTTTGGATGGGATGGACCATCTTGGAGACTCCTCACAGCCCTCAAGTTGTTAAGTCTCGGAGCAGATGAATTGTAAGTTTCGGTACTCTGAATATTTAGACAATGTGCATGTGCCATTTTCTTTTATTTGCTCTTTGCTGGCTGTGTGTGAGATACTGGGACAATTGTTTTGGATCTCCTGTGTCTTATCTCATTGACTCCAGGTGAGAAGTGAAAAGACGAAAGGCAGAGAACACCATATAATGTAAAGTCATTGCCTATTTGCTGCTTTGGTCGTTTGCTTTCTTGTATTAAATACTAGACACACCTCATTGTTTTCCCTTTCTATTTTGAGAACCAGATATTATTTTAAGGTTCAGACTCCAGATCTTTTTCCTGTTGGTTTGATGGGACTTTAAATGCTATTGACCTTCCTTGATTTCTTTGAAGCATGTGTTCCACAGGCTGCTTCTGAAATTCATCTCCAGTGACTGTGAGTGCAGGTTTGATCATTTGTTCCAAATGGCAAATCTGCCTCAAACAGCATTAATAGAAAATGGTTACCTGGGCTTTGCTTGTAATAGTAAATAAAAAAAAAATTTTCTCTTGTTCAAAGCTGTTCATGCTTTGAAGATTCATTGCTGACTGCAGTAAGTTGATTATAAGAACTAAAAATAAATCCCCATGATACTGGTTTCAAGCCCTGTGAGGGGAAGTTTAGCAGAAGCCATGCTAATAAGTTCTGAGTGAATAGCTTCTACTCTTCGCTGGTGCTGCTGGAGTTGGTGACAGCATGGCAGAGCAGTAAAGATGAGAGACATTGATCTAAGTGCAGACTGTGGCTTTGGCTGAAGGGGTAGGGGTGGAGGATTGAAACCGCTGCTCCAGGCCATTAAATCTCTGTTCTCTTTTGCTTGCCTTATCTGAATGCTGTGTGCCTTTTTCACGTATGCTAACCTTACTTGCCTTACGCCAGCGATGTTATTCTTAGCATAACCATATGTTTATCATTCAGCTGGGGAATATAGCAAATGATTGTGTGTTGTTCAAACATTTTGGTTCTAGTACTTGCTGGAGGAGAACGCTGCTTGGTGATGTAATTTCAGCCAGAAACGAACAGCAGACTCTGAATATAACAGCAAAAATATGCCATTTTTTAATACAGGAGACACAGAATGTCCTTCTCCAGGTAATTTAACTGGAAGAACAAGGTAGCCCAGATTCCTTTCTCTCCTAGCATAAATGTACAGCAGTGTAATTTTCTGGGATGAGAACACAGTGATGGAAGGAATTGACTACACTGGGGTGGCGTAGAATTTGTTTCCAGGGTGACTGACAGCACTGAACTGCTCAGCAGAATTTGTGGCTGCAGCAAAGAAAGGAACTATCTTACAAAGCTTATACAAAGCCCTGTAAGCAAGTGAAAAGTATTTAACCTTTCTCTGCCTATAGTATCAATGTTTTTGTTAAGGTTACCTCTTAAAAGAAAATGCAGACTTGTATAAGGTGGGCACGTAAGATGTTGCAGACCTGCTATGAGTGCGTTGTGGCAGAAAGTGAAGGCTGTGTTCATTAAAGCCAGTCAAGCCAGATGAACTACCCATGTCAGCCAGTCTCCTGTGAGGGAGGTCTGTGCTCTTAGGAAAACAATCTCTCCTTCCTTTCTGAATTTTGGCAAACAAATGTGTGCTTAATGTCAACTTGGATAGCTATCATGGAAAAGGGTTATTAAAACCACACTGTTTCAAAGGAAACATATATATGCACAGAGTATGAGGTGTATCTGGTCTTGAGCAACATCTTGATGATAGTATGGACTTAGGAGCCTGATATCAGGTAAACATTTCCCTTCGTCTCCTTGTTTTTGATCTACTTCCTATCCACAGGATGATTTTTTTCCTTTTTTTCCCCTTTTTCCACACCCCCCTCCCCTTTTTTTTTCTTTTACTACTACAGTTTCTTTTGTGGAAGATTAAACAAAATACTATTTTGACATAATTCATGGAGTCCCTACCACAGATAAGCTTTCCACAAATTTTATGTTCATGTCCTATATTAAATAATTAAATAATTAGATTTTTAGTAATTTCATCCCATTTGTATAAACTTCAGATCTCCCAGTTGAAAAGGAACAAAGAGAACCTCAAAAAACACCTGGCTTTGGTAGAAGCACTACGCTTGGAAGATCTGAAGATATTACAAAAATCAGCTGAGATTCTTTGCAACTTGAATATGGCAAAAACTTGACCCATCTGGAGCTGTAATAGCTGTGGCTGATTGGAGCTCATTTGCCATGGATGTGCCTTGCTCGACTGTTTTAATGGACCTGAGCAGCAAAGAATAATGTAAAAAGTCATCAGAATATGCCTAGTTTTGCCTGTCACACAGGACCCAGAGTCTTATTTTGTTCTTTGCTGATCTTCAGTAATATGAAAGGTTAGCCCAAATGGTTGGGGGAGCACAGGTGGCTTTCATCACATCTCATTTGAAGTCATGACTGCTGTGAGCAAAACAGCTTCTGGGGTAATTTGAGCAGCCCCAGGATTGTGGGCTCCAGCAGTCCTAGACTTTACAGCTGCCTGTGTGGCTAAAGCAGGGATCATAGGGTCAAGCAGGTACTCCTCAGCATGTATTTGAGCTCTGGCCCTTGACAGAGAGGAAGAAGACAGAGTCACTTATACTTACTCTGTCCTGATCCTTTACTTTTTCCCTGAGATATGTACATAGTCCCCAAGACTTGGTGGTTCACGTATTGCCTGTTCATTGCTGGAGTAATAGATGCAGACTAGAGCACTGATCAGCTCTATTGACCAGCTCCAAATCATTCTCTTCGCAGTTTCAGCCCAAGTGTTTCTTGAATGTATGGAAGTGTGAGTTTCCCTCCTTTGCTCTCAAAGCTCCCTCCAGACTTGCTAGTTGGTGTTCTGACTCCTGCTGGGAATGAGAACTGAAAGGATGTATCACTTTGAACTCTGTTTCTTGTTTGGAAGACCACCCAGGCAATTGATTCTGTTTCCATTCAGTTCTGGTGATCACACTGAGAAATGTTCGTATCCTGTCTACAAGGGGATAGTCCCAGGAGCTGCCTTTCAGTATTAGTTCTACTTAAGTAGGGAGCTTGAGCTCCCTATGTTGTTTAGAGAAGAGAGAGACTTATTCAAAGGGCATTTCAGGGCAGGACCCTTATTTAAGCTATATAAACTTGATTTATATTTGTGATTGTGTTGTGATTGTTTTCCATTTTGTGGGGAATCACATTTGATAGAATTTTTCATTACTATTTTTAGCATTTTTTAGGAACTGTGTTTTTAACAAGTGTTTATTTTTGTAAATATATTGCTTCATTTTCTACAAGACTTCTCTATTTTTGAAATAAATTGTAGAAAGCAGTAAAGGCATTCTAGCTAATGATATAATTTAAGGAAAAAAATACAACAAGTGAAAAGTGTTAAGTATTGAAGCTCAAATGCACTTTCAGACTTTCTTTGGTACCCTGTGAACAAGAATGTTATTGTGTAAACTTGCTTAGATTTGAGGATTCCAGGGTGTTTCCCTCCTTTTTTTTCTGCCTCAGTCTATTTGGGACAGGAAATATCTTGATACCTGAAGCTCCGAGAAGGGCCCTTCCTTACCTAGAAGGGTATGTTGGTTTAGGTTCAAAAGGCTGGGGGAACTGAGAAGTGTAACTGTTTGCTGTTACTCAGTTTCCAAACCCAAAAGTTCTTGGTTTTGAGGTACCCTCTTCATAACCTGTTCCTAGGATTACGAAATTCTGAAAATAAGGTTTTTTTCTGCCTTGTTTACCCTAATGCACTGAGATGCTTTTGTATTCTCAGGCTTTCTGTATTGTTCATATGGAGATGCTGACAGCATGTGGTTACTTTACATTGCAGAGCAGAGGGCAGGGTGAATGGATTGGGAGAGGAACTGAAGTGCTTTCTGGAGCTAGAAGCACATTTATTACGTCCTTTGGACCAAGTTACTTTCATATTTGCCTAACTGTGGGTTTTAACCCCTGCAACTCACTTGGCACCGTATTTTGTACTCTAGTCAGTCCCATTCTGAAGTAACTCCTGGGATGAGATGACCATCTGGATTTGGGAATGCAATCTCTACTAATCTCACCAAGGGTATTTCTCATCAGCTCGCGTGAGGGTCCTTCTGTACCACTGAACCTGGCTACAGCAGAGAGATAAGTGGGGCTGAGACCCTGACCCTGTGACTGTTGCCCATTCATTTTGATTAGGCCTGCACAAAGGTCTACAGAAGTCATGGATTACATGAGGAGGGTGGATCGTGACTGAGCATTCACAGTGCAAGAAGTAAGGGCTTTCAAAGGAAGCTTGAAGAAGTCAGGTTCAAAACTAACAGAATGTGGTAACAAATCCATTGATATTACTAAGGAATATGGATACAGAAGTTGACATGGGTGCAGAGCCCATACCTGTGGAAGACACAGCTGTTGGCAGGTACCAGCCAGACAAACAACTTTGGTCTTAGGTAGTTCCCTGATCTCAAAATACTTGAAGGTTGGGAGGGTATTGATGGCAAGTATTGTATATGCTTGACCTGTGCTTGCTCTTTTAAGGTGTTGGTGGATAACTGTAGGAAACAGGGTACTGGGCTAGAGGGATCCTTGCTTTGAATATGTTCTGCAATTTTGATGATTACAGTTGAACTGTTTGACCTCTTACTTTCTTTTAATAAAAACTTTTTCATTCTCTAAGAGCAGATGTGTTTCTCATTTTATAATTTTATAATGAGATGGTACCAGACTTAAAGAAGATAAGGATGTTTGGTTGGTTTTTTTTTTTTTATTTTGCTTTTTTCTGGAGATGCCTGTTTAAAGAACAACTTCTGTATCGTGTCTTGCAAGATGGATACTAGTTTGACAGAAGTTTATTTGCTTTAGTATTGCACTGTAGACTACACATTTATACCAGGTGGTTTGAATATGGGCTCTGCTTCTGTAACTCCTACACACCCTCCCAGGAGTGCAGGAAGGGGATCTGGCAGTGCAGGAGAGTAGGCAGTATGAATTGCTTGTCTGTCTCTTGCATGTAAGCACAGCAGGAAGCCCCCAGCTTTACCTTAAGCACTGTAGCAAGTGTTCTGAATAGAGCCATGTGTGCTTAATGTCAAAGGCAAAATCCTGCCTGAATAAACTATGGAAGTGGAACCGGTGCTTTTGTAACACACATCAATAGGAATGGATTTTTAACAGGAATAAACCAGTGTAACACAGGTCATGATCCAGCATTTATGTGTATATATATGCCTAGTCAGCAAAAGCTTAAATTCTTTTTTTAATCAAACCTAGACTATGTGCAAGACAGGGCATACTAAGCTGGGCTAAGAGCTAGGGTGCCTGAGGAAGTAACTGCACTGGGAGTGCTCTCCAGCTGTTACAGAACACTAAATCAAGTTTTCAGAGTGAAGATGCTTACTGTCAGCCTCTACTTTAACTAGAGCCCCTGTGAGCCACAAACATCTTAATCGCTTAGCTTTAGTGACGTGCTGTTAACATTTGACTCTGGCTCTCTGTTAGTCTAAGAAGGGATTTAGCTATGATCTTAGTGTGGAAAGATATACTTTATTTCCCTCTTTGTATAAATTTCCTTTCAGATTGTACCAGCAAATCTCAGCAGCAGTAGAAATAAAAGCCATCTTTTACCATTAGCAATACAAACCTGGTATAGACATGGCAGCGAGCTAGATTCTCTTTCAGCTTGTGCAGTGTTAGAGAGCTCAAGTAGGAATGCATTCTGTGACTGCAGTGAAGACACTGGGTTTGGGTAGGTGCAATGAGAGAAGCTTTATTTCTTGTGATAAGCGCATGAGACAGAAATAGCACAGTTTTTTGTTTTGTTTTTGAGGGGGGAGTTGATTTAGTGCAGTCTGTAGTCACTGAAAAATGATAAACATGAAACCTCATGACAGTATCTTTCTTGTGTCAATTTATGTAAGTACAGCATGGATTTTCTTTGATCTTCTACAGAGAGTGGCTTCTAGTTTACAGTTTTCTTCAGCTGTAATGTGTGGAGATCATCCATCATTGGTAAGTGCCTTTAGATCTGTCTGTTTCAGGACAAGATAAGGGCGTATCAACTCTCATACCCTGATAATTAAAGCTTTTAGGTACATTATGAAAACATTTCAAAGATGACATTCCCAAAGAAAGAGCTTTTAAAAATGATGTGTCCCGGGATACGTAGCCCCTCCCTACCTAGAAGGTAAAGAATACCCCTTTAAAAGTGCCAAACTTCGGCATGATTTGAAGTGTTTGTTTGCACTCAGTGTATCTATGACTACAGTGATGAAGATAATGAACTCTAGGACAGAGGGAGATTGTCCCAACAGAACTTTATGGGTTTCTTTACACAAAAAATATGAACTAATGTTGTTAAAAGATTGACAAGTTTTCCCTCACTTTGGACCAGCAGTTGGATCTGAAACATGTGAAATTCATGATTTTTATCATTTCAATACAAAAGCAGGGAAATCACAGCTCAGTGACTGAATTCAACTAGAAGAACTTGATTTTATCCCTATCTAACAAAGCTTAGGTGGCATCGTTCTGCTGCAGGTCGGAGTGGAAAGAAAAAATTACATTTCAAGTTCATTCCACTGAATATTTTAGTGGATATCTATAATTCCAGAATTAAGTTTTAGAAAGGACTGCAATGAGCTATATTCAGTGGAAAAGCAAAGATACTCAATGATCCCCAAACTAAAATGTGTAAAACTAGTGTAAAACTAATGCAATCTCTGTGTTGTCCACTAGATGATGCAACTGTACTACAGAGAAATAAGAAATTACAGTATATCCACATGCAATTATAATCCTATTTACTGTGTTATATATTTAGTAGTAAAAAGTGTTGTCTTCAATGATACACCATGGTTGTTATTAGACAAACAGTTGAAAATGTAGTTTTCTTTCTGCTGGTTTCAAGTGAAACTTGAAGCTTTGTAATCTTTTATCTTTTCTCAGTTTTATTGTATATTAACTTTGTTGGAGTTGCTCCTTTCTCAGGTTGAATAATATTGTTCTTCCCTGAAACTGTCACCCGAGACATAACTAATAGTTCAAATCATCTTTGTTACGTTAACTTGACCCTAATGGTTTAGCTAGTGGGGTTGCAATGGAGAAGTGACTGCTCATGTGTTTTTTCTTCCGAGATTAGGGCCCAGATTAATCTTTTACACAGATCTCTTTCAATAATGTCCTTTGATGTGGCTGGTGATTGAACTCTGATTGAAACATTTCCTCTGTGTAGGGTGATTTTGTGGACCCTCCCTTGTGCTAGTTCTCTAGTGTCTAATAGTAATAAGTTGATGTTTGACCCTTTCCTTCGCTGGGGATTTCTGCACTGCTCATTTTCATGACTTGTGTCTGCTTATTACTTTTGATGTGTGTTTGTTGCCTTGCTCATTTTCTCAGGGGCTTCTGAAACAGCCAGTGTGTGTCTACTCTGCATGTCCTTAGAGCCCCTTCAGATTATCCCAGTTGCCCTACAGCTAAAAAGAGGAGGAGTGGAGGGATCTGCTGCTTGCAGAGCTACTGTTTTCTCCTGAAGCCCTCTCTCCTGTTCCTTAGCTCTTTCCCCCTGCCTCCAGTGCTGGACCACACTGCGACATGCCAATCTTGAGAGCACTGAAGTGGATTGGGCTCTAGTACCACGCTGTGCATGGTAGGAGGCAGGTATTTGCAGTGCACTTTTAATGCAAGAATGTTTTTCCTTTTTACACACACCTGTGCTTGTTCCAAGTCTAGCAGGGCCAGCTGTGTCCAGTGTTTTACCTCTCCATGAAGATGCCAGAGTTGGGCTGGAGAAATTGTTAAATGAGTACTGTATCCCTTGCAGATATATCCAAGGGGCACTGGATGTGCTATTTTAGTAGCTCCCTCCTGCTGGGGCTGCTGTGGAAGGAGCTGGCAGTGGCAGTTTGGCTCTTTTGACCCTTGGCAGGCAATGATGACTATGGAGAGGACAGAGGGACAGTCTCAGCATGAAGCTGGTGCCATGCCTGTCTGTACCACCCTGCCTGGGCTGGCATCCAGAGCCTGTATCTCCATCCCTAAGAAGCCAGCCCTCTTCGCAGCAAGAAGGTGCCAGTGAATTTGTGTATCCTTCCCACGAGATGAACTTTGCATGGACAGAGATGCTTGGTGTGGGTGGGCTGGCCTGTAGAGGATATTGGCGAGAGATCAGAAGGGACCATGCCATCCCAAGATGACTCGTGCTCCTCTGAACTGTTTCTGATGAGTACTTAGATGCTGGGCTAGCCAGCCCCTGGCTCAGGAGGGGGAAAACACTGTGTAGCTCATGGGAGACATCTAAAGGCCTGCTAGGAGTGCAGTGTGGGCTGGGCTGCTGAGGTAGAAGGGGAAGGGTGGGCAAGGACAGGAGGGGCCGAGTGGTCCCACTGGAGAGGGAATGTTTTGTACGCTAATAAAGAGCACACACATCTCTCTGGCTTTTCTCTGCCTGTAAGTTCATGTAGATAACTGGACAGTCCTGCTGCCCCATCAGAAATGGTGTGGTGGACAGGGTGGCCATTTCTGTGCAGAGTGAGAAGGAGGTGGGAAGGTGAGAGGGGTAAACATACAGTCTGGACAGTAACCCTTAGAAAATTTTATAGCGTCAGGCAAGTAAGTGTGTGTGTGTGTGCGTGCGCGCCATGCTGTGGCTAGCCATGCTGTGGCTATCCTAGCTTCATGAGACCATGAGAGCAGGGCTATTTGGTTTACTTGGCTGTGTAACCCTGGTTTGGCATTTTTTTCTGCAGTATTAGAGCAGGTGCCCTAGGCTGAAGGACAGGGGACAAAGAATGCTGTTTCTGCCAGAGCTGCAGTGACAGAGGGAGCCTTTTGGTTGTGCTGGTCCATCTGGGCGTCTCGCTGCTCCATGCTGTCATGTGCAGATGGAGATGGGTGTGGATCCCTCAGTGTTTCCAAGTGGGAAATCTCTCACGTCAGGCTTCTGGTACGGCAGTGTAGTCAGCCTCTCTATCATGGAGAGACATGTAATGTCTCCCACCATCACTCACTAGTGGGGTTACCCTGCTGTATGGAATAGGACTTGGAGGATGTGAGCTGCTCTGGCTGGGATGCCCTTGGGTGTGGAGCTGTCTAGTGAGGTAGGAAATGTGTACTGGAGGAAACAGAAAGCAACGAGCAGTCCCCAGATTTCCTCTGGGGTTTCAAATGGGGTGCTGTCATGATCACTCCTTTGAATATGCTCCAAAGTTAAGATGGTGTGGATGGTCAGAGAGCTGGGCATTTCAGCATACAGCCAACAGCATTCACAAAGACAACATAGGTGTGGTGTTTGAGACTGCTCTTTTATGTCAAATTTGATAGAAATTGGCTAACGTGTTCAGAAAATATGTGAGAGTGGAAGGGTAGAGTAGCATATTGAGATATATAGAGATTTGTTTTCTCATGCATCCAGGCTAAAATCACGATAGAAAGTGAGAAATTTTGAGCCCAACCTTGAGCTTAACTATGTTGGAGACAGTGGCATTGATGGGTGCTTGTACTCCTCCAAAGAAGTCCCTGCCTACGGGACTGGCCATTCTCTTTCTAGATACAGGTGGAGAACCATGTATGCTTGGCACAGGCCCTGAGAAGCACAGCAGATCTGTCTGGTCTGCACCTCAGGAGACTTAACATTGTCTCTGTCCCTGGCTGCTTCCAGCAAAAACTGTGAAAAATCAGTTCATCCCATGTCTATTTTATGCTGAGTTAATTCCACTTGGCTTGAACGGAGTTACACCTTGGCTTTGATATCTGGCCTCAGGGCTTCATTAGGCATAGTTGTAGTCCAAAGCTTGCTGACAGAAATTGGTTTATGTGGGTTCAAACTTTCTTTTCTTTTTTTTTTTTTCAAGAAAAGAACAAAATGTGTTGCAATTACCGGGGAGTTAGTACAGCCTGGTAGGAGGATCAGAGAGCATGACTCCTCTTCCAACCTACGCTTTGCACTGGAAGCACCAGGGTGTAGGCTGAACTCCTGCACTTGGGGAAAGCTGAGTGAGAGCGAGAGAGAGCAAGAGCTCAAATTCCCCTCTGTGCAGTGTGGCTGGACAGGGTAAGAGGTGGCTAGGTATGGTACTGCTCAGTCTCTCAGCAGACATGTACCTCAGCCTTGGCTCTCTTGAAGTGCATTACACTTGAGCTGTGACTGGGATAGCATCCTGCAGTGTGGGTGGAAGTCTCACGGTCACAGGGTTTGCACCACTTCAATCTACTCACTCTGGAGGTAGCTCTTAATGTCCCCCAGTGCAAGTACAGAGGCAAAGTCATAGAGGAACAGCACCTGGCACAGCTGAAGTGCCGCGGTTAAGCTGCCATACACCTGACTTTTTACTGAAAAGACTTGTTCAGGTGGAAAAAGCAGAATTTGGTTCTTACTCTGGGACTTCCAGAAGGCAGAGAGCTCCTTTGCCACAGCAGTGACTGGAGTGTGCCTGACCAGTCAGATCAATACAGTTGAGCAGCGCAGGAAAGGCTTTTTATGTCCAATGAGATGTGCGCATGCTGGTCTTAATGTATGTGTGCCAGGCAATTGATCTGCCCCCATGCACAGTCTAATACATGTCACCTATACATGCTCTGGCCACCTGGGCCTTATAAATAAAGCCACATGTGCACAACAAAGCCACCATGTTCATGCTTGTGGTGCTTGTTGGCAAGTGAGTCCCTGGTTTGTGCTTCCCTGAGAATAATCGGGGAGCCTGAGGCAGGAGTTCTCTCCTGAAGTCTGAAGGAATATCCCTGCTGAAGTTTTGAGCTGTAACATCAAAAGTAGGTGGAAACTCATATCACAGCATTGATTATTTTTATTAACATATTTTTCAAAATTCTTGGGAGAATCACCTGATAGGGATAAACACTCCCCCTCACCTTAAAAAAAAAAAAGCAGCACTGGAAAAAAAATGGGTTAAGCATTCCTAATTTCAAAATAAAATGTTTTTGTTAGAGAAAACGTGCAGAGAATTGTGAAACAAAGAAACCCCAGACCATTGCAAAATGAAACGGCACAAAAAATGTTCTTAATGTACCCACATTCTCTGGAGTTTCCCCCCTGCTTTCCCCACTGGTTCAAGATGAAAGTAAGATTTGAATCTAAGTCAATAACAATATGCAACTGTTGAATGTCAAGTAGGGGGGAAAATGTGAGCATTACTTGGATAATTCAGAAAACAGCTGCTGCAGCTATGCAGCATTGTACTAGTTAGAAAAAGATGCTACTTCCCTTGGGAGGAAGAGGCAAATTTCTGGTAACTTGGAGTCCTAGGGGCAACAGGCAAGACAGGTTTGATGCTTTGTGAGCCCAGGCCAGGCAGAGATCAGGGTGGGGATATCTCTGAGGGTTTGGCCTTTGGGGTCTCTGTGCCACACTTCCTCCCTCCTAAACACTTGCCTGCCTCTGGTGGAGTAAAGTTAGAGATGATGCAGCAAGCAGATACCGTGGTACAAGGACCTGAGACAGTCTTGACAGTCTTAGGTAGTAAATGTAGAGCTAAATGGACCACAATCCTGTGTTTAAAAGGAGAAAAGGTCAAAAGAGGACTAATAGTCAGTTATTTAAATCATTCTTTAAACACCTCTTCCAGACATATAGCTTGAGCTGTTTTTACCTGTCTCGAAGCTCTCCATGACTGACAAATATTTTAAAAATTACAGTATATGCTGGTTGTTACTGGTTTCAGGTTGCAGCTTATATGTAAATCAAGTGCTGCTGACAGAAAGCCCAACTGTATGCCCTCTTTGCACTCTGACCACTTCAATACCAGAGAATCATTCTCTCCATTAGTGCACTTATATTATGAAGAATGATGTGGAACAGAGGTACTAGCAACTCTTCCTTTGTTTATAGCTAGAAAATATCTGACTGCTTAAAAGAACATGAAAACGAGTTTTGTCTTCCTTTCCTATTACTGTCAAACAAACTTCACCTCTGCGCTCAACATCACATGGAATTTGTCACTGGCAGGAAGCGTAAACCTTACCTTGTGAATATATAACTTACAGTCACTTCAGAGGGAGAAAAAAAATCCTTTCATCATGTTCAGTTTTCTTCACTGTTTTATTTCACTTAAAACATCACTCACTACCAAATGGTATTTGTCAGTAGTAATTGGCAAATGCTGGAGGCGGTTTTCAAGGCTGTCAGAATGGAAAATCTCAAAGCAGTTGTCTGCACTGAAAGAAAATATTGCATTTGATCTTTTTATGATTCTTGCAGACATGATGTATGTCTGCATTCCTTAGCTTGAAGAATTCTTGGTGTTTGGGTTTCTTTTCCTTTAAATGACAGGAAGTAACACTTCACTCTTATTTTGCAGTATTGTCTGAGAATTAACCACAACATAATGGTAATGTACATTTTTTTATGCTTTACAGAGATTCGTTTTTATTAGCCATTTATTGTGGTTTTGCTTGTTGGCAAGATTCAGATCTTCTGAATGATAACTGTGGCTATTGCATTTCATCTGCGTTTGTATTTAGACATGTATTTCTTCTGATGTCTTCTTTCTAAATAAATGTCTCCCTTGAAAATTGCCTTGCAATAAATCAGCTTTCCCTAATGCAATTGTGCAAATGTATTATTGCTCTTGTCACCTCTGCCCCTGTGCTTTTTGGTCATCAAGACAAAGGATAGACAGCATGTTACATTAACACTGTGGTTCAAGTCTGCAGAACGAGGATGTTCCTAGTGCCGAGTAAAGCCCAATACCAGGGAGTGGAGGACACAAGAGCAGGTGAATAGTAACTCTCAGAGCCACTAACAGCCTCAAACACTGCTTAAAAATGCCACTGCTGGGCTCCTCAGCATTTTAAAACCTAACAGTATGTAAAGTGTAACTGATTCCCATCTTTTAATAATTTTAACTTTGGTTTTATAGTTAACAAAATGCCCATTGAGGGGTTCTTTTACCTTCAGTGTTGGTGATGGCTAATTCTGCAGCATGCTAACAGCCTGGTAGCACAGATCAGGAGTGCAAAATATCCCTCTGCCCCGGAGGTGAGCATCTTGTTACTGGCTGCAGACCTTGCATCTGGAAAAGTCACTAATGCCCTCACCCAGCAATTCCCAAGCGTCTGAAATTCCAAGGTGATGCCGGAGCTCCCTCAGCACTGGTGCAAAGCCCTGAAGGCAGCAGTTCTCTGCAGTAAACAAGACCTCTTCCAGCCACCTGAAACACAGCAATGACTTGGTGGTACCATGGTGTTTCCAACAAAAAAGAAAAAAAAGAGACAAGTGAGCATGTGGCTTTCCATGGGATGCTGCTCCAGTGGAGGATGGCTGCCTGGCTCCTTTCTGCTGCTCCCGGCCCTGTGAGGGAAATCCCTTTGTGCCCTGGCACCCCACGGGGATGACTTCTCCCTTCTTCCTGCAGCAAGGCACCACTGGGCTGGCCTCTGCCATCAAGGTCTGCATGACAGGCAAGGCTCTTTTCTTCTGCCATCTCTTGCTGGCTGCTGGACCAGAGAAAATTAGCACCGCTTGGAGGTCTTTCTAGAAAAGGCAAAATTGCTGAAATCTTCTTCAGAGAGCACCTTTACTGTCGCCTAAGGGCCTGACATATGCCTCTCCCTGCCATCACAAGGCTGGCCTGAAAATGTCAAGATTACATGAAAAAAACCTGTGCTGATTTTTGGTAGTGTTTTACTAGCCCTCTGGTTTCCAGCTGTACTAAACTAAAATTTTCTTTACAATAATCAGAAGCAAAGAATGTTTTTTCCATGCAAGCTAGAAGCTTGCTTCCATAAATGGAGGCTTTGAGCTCTGCAACAAGCAGAGGCTGTGGGCAGCTCTGAAGTGTAGCATCTTGGTTATCTCACCAGAAATGAATGAAATAATACTAAAATCCTGGCTATCTCCTGCAAGAAAACTATGCTGTGTGGCTTGGTTTGCTACAGTTAAACAAAATGCTGCCATTCATATAGATGATGCTCTGAGAAACAGTGCTTATAGTGAGATGGGTGTGTATGTACAATATATGCACAAACACACATGCATATACCTACAATTTCCTTTTAAATGTCAGCACACCCTTCAAAACATAGTGTAATCCCATGGGAGAGAAGTCACAGCTTATTTGCAAACAATGCTGTGTTTGTTTTATTTTGTATCAGAAATGAATTAAGTTACTTTCCCTCCATGAAGGACTGCGGGTTTTGCACTGGGTCATCGTGGGACTGTTGGCCAGGGGAGGTCAGATAAGGCTTGTGTGGTTGCAGCCAGAGACTTGGTAAGCTAAATTTGGTGTTTGGAGGCCGATGGGGGACCCTTTTGGGGTGCCTGTGGGGTATGCAGTGGGCTGCAAGCGGACAGAGTCAGCTCAGAGGTTGGGAGAGGGGAGCGAAGGCGCTAACCACGGTCATGGCTGCCCCTTAAAGCGCTAGAAAGGCTGCTGGGGGCTCGGGGGTGGAGGGCTGCCACCCTCCAGCCTGCACCCCTCCACCCGCTCCCCCTGCGCTGCAGCACAGAGCCCGGCGCGCAGAGAGCCAGGCTGCTTCCAACCCAGCGGGGCCATTGCCCCTGCGCCGGGGGGGGCACTGGGCTGCTGGGAATGGCAGATGCGGACCCATAGGAAATGGGGGTTTGTTAATTTCGCTGCCTGCGGAATAACTTGGGTTTTGTGCAGTGTATTACTTGGTGTTTTCTCTCTCTCGTTTGTCTGCGATGGGAGCTTGCTCTCTCCTGTGTGTAGGGAAGGGGTCCTGTTCTTGTTGAGCAGAATTCTATAGGAAATACCAGGTTTTTTTGCAGCTTGTGACTTAAGCTATTCAGCCACGTCTGCTGCAGCTCTGATGATTGTCACTTTTCTACAGTTCCCAAATTAATGCCACATCAGAGATTCCTAAGCCAATAGCGCAATTAGTTAACAAAACTATGCAAGATCATGAGCAAAATTAAAGACAAGCTGCGACAGTCTTCTATCCCCAAAAGTTTTGTGGGCCTTGTTTAATTATTTTCCTCAGGCAGTTACTGTTGTCTTCTTGCAAATCTTGTGTGAGAGTATTCAGGAATGTTTTGCTTTATTTTTGTCACCAATCAGCAGAACAATAAATGCACAAAGAACCCTTTGTTTTTCTCCTCTCTGTTGACACATGGAGCCGAGGACTTGGTGATGTGCGTGAGAAATGATCAGTCTCTTACAAAAAAGTGCCAGTCAAATGTTTTCACCAGAAGGAGAGGGTGTGATGCCAGACCCAGCAGAATAGCTCGGCCTTACTTCACTTAAGTTCTTACTTCATGCGCAATGCGTGCAGGGCTGCGTGGTCAGTGAAAAGGTGTGAGGAACCACAGAGGCCCATGGAGACGTTAGAGCATCCTTCAGACGTAGAAGGGCGCAGCAGCGATGGATCCAAATAAGGACTCTGGGTCTAAAACCTGGAGGTTTTGGGGTGTTTCAAGTCAGTCTAGATTCGGTAGTCTGGATCCATCTCTAGATGATGACTTGGGAGCTGCCTTGTGCCAATGAACCTGGCAGTGCTGAAAGGTGTACCCTAGTGTGTCAGAGATGGGGGAAAGGGAGAAAGAGAGAAAGGGAAAGAGAGAAAGACAGAAAAGAAAGAAAAAGAATCACTGTGCCGAAAACGTAGGCGACAGAGGAGCGCAGACTGGTTCTCCATGCTGAGAAAGTTACAGATGTGACTGTGAGGCATATAGGAAAGAGAAGAGTGTATGCAATAATCACGAGTGTTTCAGAAGCATTAGTCTTGGTTTTCACATGAATGATCACTTCTGAGTATGTGATGCACTTTTTCACAGCAGAAGCGTTCTGCAGAAATGATGGGCTGCTTTTGTGTAGCGCAATATCAGTTTGCTATGTAGCTTTCCCCAGGTGCCAGCTGATGGGGTATGTTTTTAAACAGCCTTTTAAATAAAACCTGTGACCTGGGCTGTGATTAATTGATTTGTTATATTTGAAAGCACATTGATGTTCCAACCAAGATCAAGACTTCTTTGATTTAAGGCAGTCATTAGAAGTTGTTTTTTTCTTTAAGTTAGTTGCTCTAATTTGTACATAATGTTTTAGAGCTTAGAAATTCTACAAATGTATATTTTTACTTGCTTTAATAATTCTTAATATGTTTTAATAGCTAAAATATAATTTTTATAATTAAGTATGTGTAATTCTAAGATTATTTTAGGGTCCACTTCCAAATGTTCATCTCCCTATCACAATGCATACGACTGAACTCAGATTGAAATATTTTATTGATGGAATTAATTCATCTTAGTGCCCCTCCCAGACAATATATGTCCATGCTCTGCAGTATAAATTCCATGTTCAAGAGCCATGCAGATCTGCAGAAAGCCATCAGGAACAAATAAAGTGGAGGTAGGGAGTGCTACCTCCTTTCCTAGAACAGTTTGTTTACAGTCAGAATGAGCAAAAAGCATTTGTATCTGCCAAAAGTGCACTGTTTCTGACCTTTTAAGGTTAAATAAATGAATCAGAGTCTTTCTTGCTGAATTCATGCCAACTAGAACTGGCTGGCAGTTCAAACTATTTGGGGTTAAATTCAGTTCTATGCAAAATAGCTGTTCTTCCACTTACTTTCTAACACGAGCTATTTGAATAGGAACTAAGAGATGCGCAGGCCATATTTCAGCCCTTTCTTCAGGAACAGATTCACTCCGTTGCACATTTGTTCTTCAGCTGAGACACTTTGAAGTCAATGGGATATTTAATTTGGGGATTTGACTGCCTTCAGGATACTGGTGTCACCTTGTGACTGTTGGGTTGTGGAATATGAAAATACTGCTTCAGTCCTCAGCAGCAGTCAAAAAGGCAAATAGGCTATTAGAGATTACTGGGAAAGGGACAGGGAATGACCAGAGCATTTTTTGGCCTTTCTATAACTCATGAGTGTACCTCCTTTTAGATAGGAATAATATAGCATAGCATAGTATAGTATAGTATAGTATAATGCAATATAATATAAATAATATAGTACATGCTTCTTTGGTTATCCCTTCTTGCATACAGCAAAAGTAGCAAAGGTAAAGAGAAGAGCAGGGACTGAAATGGTCCCTGCAGAAAGCAAGTTTAAACATACCAATTTACATAAGTTTGGGAAAACAGTCAAATGGGATAGGAAAGGGTTATGATAGGAGACTATAAAATCTTGAATAACATGGGGTAGGCAGATAGGGAAAGATTAAATATCCTTTCTCAAAACACAAGCAGTAGGGGGTGCCTAGTGGGATTATAAAGCAAAAAACAAAAGGGAAAAGTTTTTCACAGTAGTGCGTAATTGGTTTATTGAGCTTATTGCCACAAGATGTCCTGGAGGCCAAAAAGAGAAATGGTTTCCAAAAGGGTCAAGACAAGGACAGAACTGATGGTCTCGATGCAGACTGGAACAAGACCATCATGCTTGTTCTCTGTCTTATGCTTTTCCCTTGAGCATCTGTCCTGGCTACTGTCAGAGACTGGACATTGGGACAAATTATCTTAGTTCCCATAGAGAATTGTCATTTCTTTCTATGTTTTTATATTCAGAAACCGCCAGATGGTAGCCTCACCAATGTATGCTATGGTAGCCTCACCAATGTACATTTTGCTGCTCACACGCTTCTAGTTCTATAACCACGAAAGGTGCGTTATATGTCCGTAAGCCACAAATTGGGCACAGGAGGCAATTTCTACTTCCTGAATGGATAACTTGTGTGCTAAACTCTTATCCAAAGCAGCTGAAAACGTGATCACGCCATTATATTTTTCAGTAATGCAGCTCACAATAGAGCTAGTTCATCACAGCTAATTTCTGAAAGAGGTCCGTGGGGTTGGACTAGCATAGTGCTCGAGGAGCACTCTGATTGAGAGTGGTAAAATAGCTTGTTTCTGATTTTGCAGAGTATTAACTTGAGAGAGAACTCCAACTAACAAACCAAATTATTCATGGCAGAATGAAAGGAAATTGTAATACAGCTTCTCAGAAAACAGACTAATACTGTGGTACTGCAATAAATCTGAGAAAGTTGAAACAAAAGAAGGAATTGGCACTGATCTGCAGTTGTTTCCAAAGGACCAAAAATGCAGTGCAGAGCCCCCACGTTAGCAGGTGATAGGGTTGCAGTTTGGAAACTTGTGGTGTCTACCCCTTTATCTAGGCAACTGTGCTTATTAAAATGTAGAAGTCTCCTGTGTCTGCTCTAAGCTGTCTAACTTTGTGACTTAAGAACAGACTTACTTAAGATTTGCTCAACATTTTTATTATTTAAGTCTTAAGGAGCCTTTCTTTGGCAAATCCTTTCTGGGTTACAAATTTTATTTAGTAGGATAAGCTTTTAAGGTAAAAGCACTGGCACTGTAACAGTGTCCTACTCCTTCTTAAACTGCACATGATTTAAAATCCTGTAATGTTTAAAAGAGAAATATGACCTGTTTAGTGGATTTTGGTGGCATTTCAGGACCTTAGGATCCTAAAAGTCCATCTCAAAACAAAATGGTGTTTTATTTCTACCTTATAATTCTCCTCCAGATGTATTGAGACCTAAATGCAAGTTTTAAAAATCATATTAGTAAACTTGGCTTGGTGTGTCTCTTACTCAAATTTTCATTTCTTAATTTAAAATTATTTAAAATAGTGAATACTAACAAATAGTTGGTTTAAGATTCTTGGTGTGTATGGCTTGGATTTGGTGCTTCATCACTTAGCTGCAGACAAGCATATTTTTAAGAAGCTCTTGTAAGACTTTCAGGAAATATATATGAGATTTAAATGTCAGGTCTCAAGGGAGCTGAGAACTATGCGCAATTGTTTTTAGGTTTGGACTTGCGTGATTCCACTAATGACGTGAATGATTTTTTTTGCCTTTTTCTGCTCTTTCCAGGATGCCTTTGCAATGAGATGCTTCTCTGAAATAAGATTCTCCTGTTTGTGTAGTCCATGCATTATTTTAGGAAGAAACCAAATGAACAATTATGGAAATAAAACTCTGGGGTGCTAGTGAACAGGGAACAGCAATCAGAAAAGCTGACTTCTCCTAGGTCTACCACTGTGTACTCTTTACCTGTCTTTTGTCTGGTTACCTGCCTGTGAGAACTGGAGCAAAACCAATACGGGATCCTTTGGACATTGTTTTGGCTGTAGGGAGAGCAGACATTCACTCTCTGCCTCCAGCAATCTCTGCATGGGATTCCCTCACTGTTGTTCATATTTGTTGTTCATTTGGAGGAGGAATAAAAGCACTTGCAACACCTGTTCTGGGGTAGTGATTACTCTGTTGAGTATTCAGCAGTGAGGTATGAATCACAACATTACACAGTGCTGTTTGCTTTCATAAAATATACATGATGCAAGAGGGGTCACATCAGATATTTGCTTATCTTTTGGCTTGTTTGAAGACCAAACCACAGCCATGTTGGGATAAAACAACTGAGGTTAGATAGTGCTAGTAGTATGCTGTTAACTCCTCTCCCAGCTTACCACGAAAACCTCAGCGCTGATATACTTTTGCAATGTGTACAGACCAGCAGAGTAATTAAAAAAAGTAGCTTACTGTAACATCACAGTTGGCTCTCACTGAGTGGTGTAAGGGAACTGGAAGTCTGTGCTGCGAGACAGCAAGAGGTGTAAAGCCAGTGCCTTTCCTAGCATGGTCACACTCCCAGGGGGACACATCTGTTTGGAAAAGCACAACAGCTGGGGTTTTCAAAGGTGTGCAAGGCGTGCCTAAAGAAAATCAACGCGTGTCAAGTGCCCAATTGCCTTAGGCACCTTTGAGAGTCCAAAGCAAAGGTGATCTCACAGCTTACCCTTCCAACATAGGTACGGAGCCAAAGAAATGTCTTAAAGACAGGAACATTACAGCTTTTTCACTGTAATAATATTTTTTTTATTACACTTCTGACTGATTTACAGAGGACTGTATCAAGGAAACAAGACATGGGATATGTGTTACGACAGCTCCTGCAAACATACC
Organism: Harpia harpyja; assembly: GCF_026419915.1. Classification (NCBI taxonomy): domain Eukaryota; kingdom Metazoa; phylum Chordata; class Aves; order Accipitriformes; family Accipitridae; genus Harpia; species Harpia harpyja. Next base: position 15,482,355 of record NC_068947.1, read on the forward strand.
TGAGCTGATGCAATGCTAGCTCCAGTGCTGACAGGAGTGTCGGGAAGCAGCCTGCAGCACCGGTCTGAGATGTTGGTCAGTTCTCAGATGATTAGAGGTATTAATGATCTCAATGATTCACATGGATTCCTGCTTAGCCATCCAGTTAATCAGAATAGGATTTAGCTATCTGAAAGTTATCTTGGTTATGCCTACAACAAGGCATAGACAAATTTTTTTGACTGCAGTATCAATTAGTTGTCCTGACATTAGCTGCTGCATTTTGGTCAGCACTGCCTTGGCCCTCATACTGCCTTGTGCAACCTGTGCAGGGTTAAAGTCTACCAGATGAGGATGTTTACATTTCATTCCTGTGTTGCACACACCTAGAGGTCTGCATGAATCACAAAACAACCACCTCCATGTCTCTTGCATTGCCAGGGCGTCTTCACTCTATGACATGTTTTAATGTGAAGTCTGTAGGATTTAGGCACTCTCTAGGTTCACCTGGCAGCTGAGCACTGCTCAGTCCGCAGCGTTAGTCCACAATGCAGTTATATGTTTCAGTCGGATGCTAACATAGCAAATTTCTGGGCGAAACTTTATAACTCAATGGAACGAATGCCATTTTACTGTGTCCTGACTTTGTACCACTAAATGGTGGGAGACAGATCCTTGTCTAGCAATAGAGAATTACAATGCAGTTCTGTTTGTCTTAGCTCTTGCTTACACACAGAATATTTTGAATCTGTTAGTCTCCTGAGCCAATCACCTCTTATGCCACATGCAGAATGCAACAGCAATGGGACAGATGCATGCAACAGGCCCTAATGTGTGTGGTGTGGCTCTTAACCAGGTTTCTTAGCATCTGCAAGGGCTCTGTTGCCATTTTCTGTAGATCTCATTCTTTCTGTGACGAGAAGGTGCTGTGCTTTTCAGAGTGTCATTGGGAGTAGCACTGACCTTGGGACCTTAAAATGTGAACTTCTCCAGCCTGAGCTAAAAAAAAATAAACCTAACTCTTGAAGTAGTAGCAGCCAGTCATGTGGCCCACCCACTGCTTAATGCTGCCAGAGCAGCACACTGAACATGAGCGTCTGGATGAGGAAAAGCCACTCTGGCAAGTACACCTCTTCCCGTGTTGAGGTTTCCATCTGTTTTCACTCGTTCTGAAGGGATGTGGGAAACACGCGTCTTGAATATTTGAAGATAACTGCACACTTCTGCTCTGAAGAGCAAACAACTCCTTGATGATAAGATCTTTGATGACATGTCGTGGTTTTCTGCAATGTAGGATTGCTCTTGTCCTGTGCTGTCAGGCGCTGCACGTGGAAGAGCTGCTGTCCTGGTTGATAACGTGCTCGCTGGATATGAGGTGCCAAAAGCCTCCTCCTTCCCAATGCAGTGGTGGAAAGCTGTACATCCCAGTGCCGAGGAAAATGACAGCAGGTGGCAGGGAAGACGATCAGGACCAAGGGTGAGTTGATAAGCTGAGACATTAGCCGTATTTTGGCAACAGTGCTATTCACTTAAAAGGGCAGTGCACAGTGCACTTTTTTTTTTTATTGTAATGCTAAATGTGGAATTTACCACAGCACTTTCCAAATCAAACAAACCCTCCCTTTTGCATCATATGAATTTTCTGTACCTGCTGCAATATAAAACATGACAAAGAATTAGCTCAAACAGATCATGGGGCAAATAAGCGGCAGGGTTAAGAAAGATAGCTGCTGTTGTTCTGCTGAAGTTTTCTTTGAGCTGGACGTACCACTATAAGCCAGATTTTTATAATTTTACTCACTTTGAACATTAGACTTCTACCCCACAAATAATTCTCCTGGAATCTGTGAAATCATAAAATCAGAGAATGGGTTGGGTTGGAAGGGGCCTTAAAGATCATCTACTTCCAACCCTCCTGCCATGGGCAGGGACACCTTCCACTAGACCAGGTTCCTCAAAGCCCCATGCAACCTGGCCCTGAACGCTTCCAGGGATGGGGCATCCACAACTTCTCTGGGCAACCTGTTCCAGTGTCTTACCACCCTCATAGTGAAGAATTTCTTCCTTATATCTAATCTAAATCTACCCTCTTTCAGTTTAAAGCCATTACCCCATGTCCTATCCCTACATGCCCTTGTAAAAAGTCCCTCTCCAACTTTCTTGTAGGCCCCCTTTAGGTACTGGAAGGCTACTATAAAGTCTCCCTGCAGCCTTCTCTTCTCCAGGCTGAACAACCCCAACTTTGTCAATCTGTCTTCAGAGGAGAGGTGGTCCATCCCTCTGATCATCTTTGTAGCCCTGGTCTGGACTTGCTCCAACAGGTCCTTGTCCTTCTCATGTTGGGGTCCCAGAGATGAACGCAGTACTCCAGGTGAGGTCTCACAAGAGCAGAGTAGAGGGGGACAATCACCTCCCTCGACCTGCTGGTCATGCTTCTTTTGATGCAGTCCAGGATACAGTTAGCCTTCTGGGCTGCAAGTGCACATTGCTGAGTCATGTTGAGCTTCTCGTCAACCAACGGCCCCAAGTCCTTCTCGTCAACCAACATCCCCAAGTCCTTCTCGTCAGGGCTGCTCTCAATCCATTTTCCGCCCAGCCCGTATTTGTGCTTGGGATTGCCCTGACCCATGTGCAGGAGCTTGCACTTGGCCTTGTATATAGATCTTCATGAGGATTGCACAGTCCCACCTCTCAGGCCTGTCACGGTCCCTCTGGATGGCATCCCTGTGGTCTTCTACATCTTCTCCCAGAATAATCTCACTTGTAAACACAATGTTAACCTTCATTCTGATGAATCAGAGGTACACCTCTCTAATCCAGGTCATCACCTTCTGTCCAAACAAAAATCTTGCTGCCCCTTGGCAATCTCCTTATGGGTGTCTAGCTGTCAGCTCAACAACAGCATGACTGTAAGTGTACATTAGCATCATTTTGCCTGTCATTCAGTTTATAATTTGCATATTGATACAGGGCCAATTTCTTGTTCAATTCAAAGAGCAGACCCCCCCCTCCCCCCCCCCAAATAAAAAACAAAAAGCCCCAAAGATATTCAGGAACAACTTCGGTACTTTACCCTGGCTTTAATAGGTCTTCACCTGTTAACTGCAAGCTAGATTACACACAGGATGAGATGCCTGTATCTGCTGAGCCACCTCATCACTCCTTTGCCTTGCTGCTTACACATAATTGTACCTTTTTCCTTGTGTTTCTTGCCTGCATGAGTCTTGTTTTGTACTTCAGCTGTAAACGTTTTGGAGCATGGGAGGATTTTGTGTGCTAGGGTTGTACAGTACTGAGCACGTTTGGGTCCTAGTCCAAGAGAAAGTCTTGAGAACACTTAAAAACCAAAATCTACATGAAATCCATAAAGAGCACTGTGGAGTATTGCCTATAAACAACGGTACAGGGTCAGAGCCTGGTCATTTTTAACTTGCTGATCTTTTGCAATTACGTAAAAAAAATAGCCCTCTGTCCTTAATTCTCTTCTCATTTATGTAAAAAATAGCTACTTAGATTGAAGGACTGGGTCTTCTGTGCAGACACACTGCTGCTATGAAGCACTCTGAGTTTTCTTGGCATTGCAGGCACCCAGTGACACAGCCTGTGTCTGAAAATGTTCAACTGCTTCAATCTACAGTGTAAGCACTGTATGTCTGTGAAATTTTTCTGGAAAACCATTTAAAAACTAGTCTTTCAGGTTGGTTTTCAACCTGGAGCATTTTTCCTCTGTTCCAAGGCACAACTGCAGGAAAAGGGCCACTTAATCCTTTTGCTGGTGGTTGTAGTTTACAAGAGATTCGCTTTGCAATATATCACTACCATTTTGTTATTCAGAAGGCAGATGGCAAAGACAATCTTATACTTCTTTACAAAGCAGATGACCACGTCAAATGTATGTATAGCATCACAGCTCAGGCCTCAGCCCACACTCTGGACAGCCAAAACTGTTGTAATAGGCACCAACCTTTGAATCCTATACGATTTATAGTAAATTGGGCTTGGATATTGACTGGTCAATATGTGCCCTTGCTCTGGGCCATCACTGAGCTTCTTTACATGCCTGGTACCTTTCCTGGGCAGTGTGACTCTGTTATCTAGCTACTGAGCTGCTGAAGGATGTAGTTTAGGCTTTCCAAACATCTTCTATTAAGATGCATTCTGCATCTGAGGCAGGTCAGATATTCCATCTGAATCCTCCTGGGTTCAAGTGACAATAAACGTAAGGAATAGCTAGCCTCATTAAAAAATTTCTTGACGCATTCACTGTTGAAAAGCAGAAGAGAAAGAGACCCAAGAAAAATAATGAAACCCTGAATGCAATTCTGCAAATTCTCCTTTGATCACTTCCATGATGGTTTAATTTGAGTCTCTTTCTGCACAGCTGCCTTGCTCTCTCCCTTATCCTCTCCTAGCAGGGAACAGTCCTGTTTCCTGTCAGCTGTGGCCGCTGTCTCCATCCACATACTTTGCATGATTTCCAGGCTTCTTTTCTCCTTTGCTCTTATGCTTGTATTAAAAGTTGTTTCAAGTCACTGTGGCTTAAAATCTTGGCTCCTCTGCTGGACTGAGGCATCCAGCATTGCTGGCCCTTGACTCCTCTGCCACTCTTTTCTGGATTTAGGTTAGGTATTACCTCCCTGTTATGAAATGTATGTTGTAAAGTCACACTGAAGATGACTTTTAAAAAGAGGCTGTCATGGCTTTCTGTAATAAGGGTGGCACCCATAATCTGTTGCAATCATTTCCTTAATTCTTCACATCTGGGCATAGCATAACCATGTTGGCTTATCAGAGAGCTGACCTCAAGGCCACAGGAAGATGTGGTCAGAGAAAACTTACTGGAAGTTTAATGTTGCTGTTTGGACCATTTCTCACGTTCATTCAATGTTTAGGAAAACAACCCCTAGATCACAATCCACTGCTGTGAATTTCAAAATGCAGCTTCTGCCTGGGCACATAAAAGAGTTCAAAGGAAGGGAGTCCCCTCTTGTGGTTGGGGTACACGATCTCTTTCTGGAAGCCCTGAGTTTCAGGCAGAGGAAGAAACCAGCCAGGTTTATTTTCAGTGTTGGGAATGAGTTGTGGTAGCTCAGGAACAAAAGCTGGAAACACAAAAGATAGGATGGCTGCCCGCCCGCTTCGTAAACTCAGCGCAGGTGGCTGAAAATAATACCTGAGCAAATATCACCAGTCACTTCTGAAACCTTCATTGTATGAACATTTGCTGTAGGTGGTTCACACATCTATTGGCATTTGCTTGGCAAACAACCTGCTTTGGAACAAAAGAAAAAGGCTTCCAAGGAACAATTATGCATTAATTAACCTTACAGATAATGTTATCAGTATTACTTTTTCTGCCATTATGAACTGTAATGCTGTTCTCCATTTGAATCTTAACATTGACACTGCTTTAGTAACTTCAGCGTTTAAAGGTGGTGAATTTTTTGGCCTGCACGTTTTGGAGACCCCTTAATAGCTTCCCCTTGTCCGCTTGTCCCCAGGACTGCATTTTGCAAGGGAGGAAGAGTCCATTTGATCAGGTAGCAAACTGTGCAGTGTCTGTTCTGCTTCCTGATTCTCCTCCATGGATGTAGGCAACATTTTAATATTTGTGGGTCTCAGTTTTCCTCTGTAAAATGGGAAAATTCCATTGTCCTATCCTCTGAGGACTGTAGAATTACCCATAGAAAGATATATATGTATTGTGGATGCATATTTCTTCCTGTAGGTAGGTTTTATTCAAATAGGGAATTCACATTTTTGCAAGCTCTGTTTTAAATAAAAATTCATTAATGTTAAGTGAAGCCATCTACATGGTGGCCTGGGGAAAGCTTTCTGTAACTGAAGAATCTGGCCTTCAGACTCACCATTGATAGGGTGGGTGTTTGGAGAAGGAATTGTCAATTGCATTTTTTCATAAAGAAAGGGGCCACAGCCTATTTTTTAGGTCGTTCTGGCTTTCCCTGTTCATGTTGAGCCTTGAGTGATCAGGTCTGGAGTTTTGGTGTGGGCCTAATGTATTAATCAGCTCAGAATGTTTTATTAAGATTTTCAGGAAGAAAATTGTTTGCAGCTTGATTTTGAGAAGCCCGCCAGCAATTTCTTTTAGCCCTCATAGTTCAGCACAAAAGAATCTTGACCCCTGAATAAGGCTGTGTCTACTTTAGGACAAATAAAGAATAGGAAGATAATTTGAAATATGCCGTTTAATTATTTTTGGTAAAGATATGGCAGATGCTTCAGAACATTTTAAAATGATATGCATTTCCTTGTACTGCCCTTCGAGGTATTGCATTTTTGGGCCTGCCTGAAGCGATGAAGATCCCTGTAGGATCAAACCTGCAAGTCCCACTCCCTCCTTGCCTCCTACACCAGAGGGAAGGTGCCGTCCCCGGTTTGGGTGCCTGCGGCTGTACCCAGGGTCTGAAGAGGCAGGTGTCTTCCTCCTTCTGTGACCGCAGCTACAGCCCTCCAGCCCCCGTCACACCAGGGCTGTATCTGCCCCTCGCTTGACTACTGTGGCTGGCAAGATTAGGAGAAGACAGAGCCAAGGCTCCTTGGTGCCCAGGTCATAAGTAATGAAAAGGCAAACCTTTCCCTCCTGTTCCGACTAGTGCTGCATAGTGATATTCCCACAAGATGATGTTCTGCCTTTAAAATAACTTGGTTATTCATCTGCCAAATAGGCAGAGCTTAGTGCTCACAGATGTGAAAAGCAAGGTTTTTTTAATAGGAGAAATACAGCCCCTCTGGGGATAATTTCATCTCCGTCGGCTGCAGCATTGCCTGCACCAGTGTTTAGAGATGCTCTCGCTCCCTTTTTTAGGTGAAGAAAAACTGGCTCCTCAGGCTCCTTCCCCCAAGGCTGAAAGCACTTGGGACCACAAGGCTCTTCTCCTCTAACTGATAAATATTTTAAGGTTTGAGCTTCCTTTCGAAAACACATTTGCAGAAACAAAGGTAGAGCTCCAAACACAGTGGAACTCATTTCTGAGGTGCGCTTCCCACTTTGCTCCAATGCTTGGTGCTCTGGAATGAGTGTGAGCCCCAAATGGTGGGCATGGCCCGTGACACTGGCCGGCAGCTCCAGCCTGCGGAGAGTCCTGTACCCTCAGCATGGGGCATGTCAGCACAGCGGGGAACGTGGGTGTTCCAACACATCGGGTCTATACTTGCACAGGTGCAATGCTGGCAGCAACAACAACCCCAAGAACTTCAGTATCTCCACGAGGTTCTAGGAAGGTGTTGACCACCATTACACTCATTAATGGAATAAAACCCCAACAGCATAGAAAGAAACAGTTCTAGCTCCCCAGAATTGTGATTTTCAAAAATTTTGTTGTTAAAAATATACCGGGTGGCTTTAATTTATTGGTTAATTAGAGGTCAGATGTTTGTACTTAGCATTTATATTTATCTTGGCTGGTAAAGCCCTAGAACATGATAGTTTCTCTTTTAGCCTATGTCTCTGTGACTACTGGAAATGCTCACCCTGGTAAACCTCTTCCATAAAAGAAACCTTCTAGGAGTCCTCAGGAGGGAAGCAGTGATTTTCGAGACAGTTGCTAGTGGATGTTCCCTTTTCTTTGGAGGCCAAATGTGTATAGACTTTGCTGCACCATCAGCTTTTCCTAGAAAATCACATGCTAATGGTTGTGATCAAGTAAATTTTTCAGTGGAAATCATTACCTGACCTCAATGTTATGTTTTTCTGATGCTTTTGCTCTTGTTGGCTGGTCCGCAGAAGCCACCTGTGCGAAAAGGGCTGTGTTCGCCACAGTCATCCTGAAGACATCACGGCAAACCTGGGCCCGGGGCCATGCATTGCTTCAGCAGTGGAAGTCGGACCTCAGCTCTGCCGACCCCACGTATCCTTCCTTCCCAAGCCCCCCCCTCCAAAGCTGGTTTCCTTCGGCTGTAGGTGGGGTTTGTGCCACTGCATTGTTCCCAAAGTCCCGAGCCCTATTTACCCAGCTGGTGTCAGTTCAGAGCGCTGTTTGGATTGCTCTGTAGAAAGATTTGCCTGAAAGGTTTGCATATTCCAAGAAACCACAATGATTAAGTACACATGAAAGAAAGCATTATGATGAATAATCAGGACGTAATCAATGATACCCTTTTTGCATTATAAATGATGACGCTTATACTCAACAGCTTTTAGGCAGAGCGTGGGTGTGACAGTTTGAAAAACAGTGTATAGCATGACATGAGACCTGTCAACTCTTAAATGAAGTAATTAATGACCTGCTAAGCACACAGATTTTAAATGTCAGTTATTTTTTTGAAACATCTCAAGAGTAAAAAATTATTTGCAATTTATCATTCTTATTAGTAAAATCTCAGAATAAGAATACAAAAGTACTATGAGAAATAACACTAACTGTTATGACAAAAATGCTTTATGCTTTTACCACTAAAAATATAAAATCAGACCTCCCTCTGAGATTCCTCTCACTCAACATCCTCTTCAGTGTATCACTTTAGAGGTAGATAGCTTTATTTTTGTATACACGAACTGGCTATGTTTTAGGATATTGTCCTCAAGGCTAGAACCAGCTGCTTAAAACTGAGGCTCAAAAGAAAACCATGGATTAATTTATTCTGCCAAATGTCTGATCCTAATCCTGTAGCATCTGAATTTGTGTAACCCTTCTTCCAGGATTTGACTGGTATCAACAAAAGGACACGTTTCAATTTTAAAGGAAGTTTATAAGGCATCAGTTTTCAGGTGTTTGTCAAGTCTTGCAGGGAACCAAGACATAGATCTACCAATGTCTCCTTGCTCTGCTCCTGGCTGCACCTTGTTCTGCTAGCTGTGGCTCACAAACCATTGCAGCTCTGTAATTTTTTTATCATTTTATTTTTTGGCAAGAATGCATACAAGGTGCAAAATGGACAAATTTCTTCTCCACAGAAGACCTTTAAATATCTTCTCCTACTTCATGGATTAAACAGGGTTTTTAGCAAAACTCCACATTATGGGCTATGGTGCTTGTAGCCCGTGTTGGAAGCTGATGATGTGGGAACTACTCACTCGAGACATGCTCAGGGGCAGTTTGTCAACTCAAACTTCCCTCTGTTGATACAATCCACTTTCTGCTGCGTGTCTCCTTTTAACAGAAATCCCTCTGAGCATAACCCAAATGTCTCTAAAGCTTGTCTCTTGGTCCCCGTTCTCCACCAGAAGTTAACGAAGTCTTCCTCCTTTTCAGACATTGTTCCTTTCTGCCATGCTTTGGAGGTTGCTATGGGGGATGTTGGATAAATGGTGGGGAGTTGTGGGTGTCACCTTGGCTTCTACATTTACATTTGGCCTAAAATGACCATGTAAACCATTTTCCAGAATTTATTAGCATTAGCTGTCTCAAGTCTGGCTGTTTACAACATGCCCTATTCTTATGAGACACTTCTCTGCAAACTTTATTGCCCATTTTGTTTGAGTTCTTGTTCAGGTGGCTGTTCTGGCTGTATCACCTGATAATAATGGATGCTGCATCTGGTTTATGCATGTCCCTTTCCAGGGAAGCCTGTACAATAAAGAGATCTCAGAGACTTATCATTGCATAAGCAGTGTGCGGCATTGCCTGGGTAGGTGTAATACAAAGTCCTCATCCAATGCTGATTTACTCTGCCCGGGGATATGACTATTGACCTTGAATGAATTCTTCCATTCCCTAAACCAGCCACTCCTTAGACCTTGTTTCACTGAGCATTACTGTTCTCCTTTCTCTCTCCGATTATTTTATTCATATACTCTCCTTCACAACTTTCAAGCTTTATTTGTTTAATCGTTTCTTGCCTTTCTTTGATCTTCCATAATATTTTGGTCTTCATTATTCAGCCTACCCTTATCCATGGATTCTCAATGCTTTCTTTGCTCTTTTTGCCTTTCGTCTGCCAGCTTTCCATCCATTCTTTAAGCTCCTTGGCAGTTTTCCCTCACATTCCCACGGTAGCACGGACTTCGGCATCTTCAGAGTCTTTTTGTTTTGGTAGCCAGACCCCTTGCTGCTGTACACCCCCCTGCAGAGGGTGTCCTCCCCCTGCAGGGGACTGCACGTCTCTACCAGCGTGCGGACACGCATGGTGCCTGCCTTGCCAACACCATTAGAAAGAGAGCCAGGGGGAAGCTGCAAGCTTGCAGCACCTGAGAAGGGAGCAAGGATGCAGGGGGACCTACAGAGTCTGAAATGAGCCATGAGAGCACATGGGGGGCCAAGTACAGCTCCCAGATGGAAGGGCAGCACTGGTGAGTTGAGGGAAACTAACACCATGTTGATAATACCAAATGCACTGGGGAAGCCGGGTGATTTCCTTGAACAGGGGAACACACATGAACTGTTCCAGGGTTTGTGCACAGCTGTTTTCCCTTAGCGGTAGCCCAGAAAAACGCACACTGAGCGATGTGCGTGCCCCATGCTTGAAGGCCAGTGGTGTCCCAGTGTGTCCACAGGGCACTGTCTCCTCCCAGATGTTTTGAAGGGAGGCTGTGAGGCTGAGGTGTCCAAGGGCTGGCACAGGGATATCTGATCTCCCCGCGAACTCATGGAGACACCTTGGCGGGGTGGCACGGGCTGCCTGCAGGCAGGGCTGGGGCTCCAGAGAGGGTCCCCTTGGTCTGGGCCGATGTCAGAGCAAAGGGTGTGGGTTGTCCCCCAGAAGAGGAGATACAGGTTGTGTCCTGAAGTATGAGGACCAGGCTGGGATCAGATCATATCTCTGCCATGATGTTGAAGTACTGTTCTTGGTTGCTGCACTACTCACTTCGGTGACCATAGCCAGTATCTTCCGTGTCTGAATATACGGCTAAACTCTGATCTTGCACCCCCCCCCCCCCAAAAAAAAAAGAAAAAAGCTAGATAACAAGTGAACTGTAACTGTTCTTGTAAATTTAGAAGGCTTCTGATGGCTGAAATAAACACATGGAATACTTTCAAATTGGGGTTGATGTATCAGTGGCAGCATACACAGAGACTTCCATTGTCTCCCTCAAACAACACTATGCATTTGTGTTTTGGTACAGTAAATCTTACCTTTTATATGGTTTTGAATCCTGAATGTTTAAAATAAACAAGGCACAGAAAAGGTACACTTCAATCTCTCTAATGACAGCTGGAATATAAAGTGAAGCTCAAGAGATTATAATTTAACAAAGACCATTTCCTAAGTGCTATCTTAAGATTGTGTCTAACCTATGCATGCATGATGAAATCTCATTTAGATGCTTTAATAAATGAAAGGAAAGAAAAAACATGCTGATATGGTGTTTGGAGCACTTTGTGCCAGCAATCATAATCACTGAAAACTAACTTTAATCCTAGTTTAAGAAACAAAATGTCCAATTTTGTTTAGGTGTCTGTCTTGTAACGTTCATGAGATGAATAACAGCAGCTTTGCCAACTCATTGTAGTAAGATTTCCATAAAGATTAACACCCACATTTTTCAAGGCTAGATGGGTATTTTCTTCTCAGGGAAGAAGAAATGATGCAGGTGTGCTTCTTTAGCCTTCTTCCATAAGTACTGTCTGGGGGGCAGAGCTGCCCTGATCTGTCAGGAGAGAGTGCTAACAGGGTGCCTCTGACTCTGAGCTTTTATTATGAGCAAGGCAGTTAGATTATTAATTTGACTCATACAGAAGAAAAGGACATCAGCAATAAAATAAAACACAAAAAATATGAAAGCAGTGGTGTCATAGGAAAGATATAATTTGATAAATATATTTCAGGGGGTTGGTGTTGGCTGCTCATTGTGGAAATATATGAATCTTCAACTATGCCAATATGCAATATTAATGCAGTCTAAATTCCTGTCAGATACAGACTGATCCAAAGCTCCACTGAGATGAACAAGAGCCTTCCTACAAATTTCAGCAGGTCTTGTATTAGAATCCATATATCTGCACACAAATAGGCGGGTGTGCGCCTTACACAGCAGAGAAAAAAACCTAATTTCTTTGGGTGTTGGAAGACAGGTTATGTCATACAGTGTGTGAGCCAGAAGGCTGTCAGCTCCAGCTAGTGCATTATGATCAGTTCCTCAAGTTCATAACTCTATATGTTAGTAAGTGTTGTCTTTTATCTATTTTCATTGTTATTGCCCAGCAATCTCCATTCCTGTGTCAGTATATGTGGTAAGCTGGTGGATACATCTAACCTAACTTTTTCTTTTTTTATTCTTTTTTTTGTTACTTCACCTGTTTGTTACTTTTACTTCAGTTTATAAATATTCTTGCAATTGCAATTTGGAAAATAATCCTCCAAAGGGAGCATACTATATTGTTTAAAATAAAAACAATTTTCTCCTATAATGCCAGTGGAGTAATTTTACTTCAACATAGTCTACAAATGCTTTTCATTGCACTGCATATTCAGATAAACTCACTCTGTGCAGCATAACCTGTACCTCTTAAGTTAGATCCAAGCTTCATTGCACTGCATATTCAGATAAACTCACTCTGTGCAGCATAACCTGTACCTCTTAAGTTAGATCCAAGCTTCCCACTGATTTCAGCCATGTCAAGTCATGAAAGACCAAATAGATTGTTGTCTTATTGCTTTGAGTGGGCTTTGACTGAAGCCCAAAGTCACTCTCCTGTCCCCCTTTTCAGATGTATGATCTGTTTTCCAGTGTCTTGTAAATAATACAGTTTCTTTACTGTAATGCAAGATAAAATGTACTTCAGGTCTTCCTTTGATAACTATGGTAGCACTGACTAATTAACATCCGGGAAAGTCAGGGTACTTCTTTCGAAAGCTTCTACGTTTCTGGTGTCATTGTGTACAGGTATTGGCATGAGTGTCTGCATTGATATTAATATCACATTGCCCTCATCAAGAGACAGTGTTTGAGACTTCATTTTATTTAGTACTTTCCAAAATCACAGCCTTGAGCTTTTTGTTGAACACAGTTGTGCTGTGTTTCTTTGCCCTGTATTCAACATAAATATCTCTGGCTTTTCTCAGCCATGCAGGTTCATATTTGTTTTCTCATGTTAAACCATAGACAAGTCAACAGTAAAGTCCTCTTCATGATCCTGGTTCTCTCTGAAGCTGACAGGGGCATGCTAATCGGGATATATACTTCATATTTCCTTAGAATGTGTAAGAGCCAAGCATCGAGATCTGAATGAAAATCCCAGGTACTTGCTTGAAATATTACTTTGAGTTCAGTGGAGCTTCATTATTTTTTTCTTGCTCAAAGCTTGCAAATTAAAAAATGACAGCAAACCCTTCTGAGAATGTGACTTAGCAATTGGAGAATTCAGTGGGAATTCTGTATTGTGCTATGCTGTGCTAGCCTAGCCTAGCTTGATACTTCCCCACATAATTTTCCATGTATTTAATTGCAGAACTATGCTGTTTTGACTCATTCTGGTCTCTTTTGCAGAGTGCTGCTCTGTGGCAATGATTAGGCTCTGTACTGACCAAAGAATCCTGTACTAGTTTCTGTGTCCAGCCTGATCTCTAAGCAACAGATCGAGCTGGAAGCTCACAAGGTCCTTCCAACCTGAGTTGTTCAAGGAGGTTCTTTTTTTTTCCCCCAGCAGTATTGCAGCAGAACATGCTTAACAGCATAATTAGCTGTAAAATGTGGCAACATTAACAAGCAAATCTTTATCCTGTTGTAGGCTAAAAAGACTTCGCAGCAGTCTAGGCTGTCTGATCAATTGTTCCAAAAATGGCTGAACTTTGAGGAAGAACCAGTGATTTCTGCACAATGGATTGCCCTTGCTCTTTGGTGAGGAAAGAATGAAATGAAATATATCTTTCATTGTAAACCTTGTCAATGACATGTGAAACTGTAACCACAGTGGTGTAATAACTGGAACATCATGGGCTGAGTCTCTGCTGAGCTCATTTAGAGCCTATTTAGAGCCTGTCAGTCCCCAATGACAGTACCAAGAGGATCCGAGGGAGACTAGCTTTCTAACTTTGTCACCTAGCTGAGGTCTAACTCTTTGCTACAATGCTCAGAGCAATGTTCCCTGAAAAATAATGCTCTGGAGCAGCTCCCAAATGTTGGTGAGAATATCCTGTTATCCCCTTTTTGGACTCAAGCATTTGGGAAGTAGTTTGGGCCCCACCAGGTGTTTTCCATTAGAAACTGAGGCTTGAATCAATGTCTTATGTCTTTGGATTAAGCATCTTTGCAACAGATTCAAGACTTTTCTGACAGTGCTTGCCTTAAAAATGCACTCTCTCAACTTTTTCTCTGCACCGTGCTGCCACAGCTCCTGTGTTTGGTGCTTCCTTGCTGCCGCCTTTGTTAGCTTTTCTGATTTTTTCTGCTATTGCTTCCTTGAAATTCCTAACAAAAGAGCAGAAAAAAAGCCAGGTCCATTGATCAGTAGCCTAACCTCTCCTTTTTCTGTATTGAAACTAAATACCTTTAAGCCAGATGTTGTCTACTTAGGACTAGCTCTATGCCGATGCTTTGATCAACAGTGGGTGCTCTCACTCTTTTAGTCACCTGGTTCCATAAAAAAGCTTAAAAGCTTCTTTACATACCTCTCATCAAACCTGGGCATGAATTACACTTATCATGATTTAATCTAGAACACCATTTTTTGGCATGTCATGGATTTAAAACAGAGTAGATTTTCTCTTGCACTAATTGCTGCTTCTAACATACAAATTGTTGGTGAGCCATTTCATATCAATATTTCCTACACACCAAATCCTGAGCCTGTTTTTGCAGACATGCCAGGGCTGTGGTTGTCTGTGCTGCTGTCAGTGTAAAAGTTGTTGTGTAAGACCTCTTGCACCACCAACACTGTCTGGAGAAGGCTGTGCAATACAGCTCTGCTGTGCAAAGGGAAATATAGTTACCTGAGAGGCTTCGATAGAAAGTCAGTACTCCAGAAGAAAGAATACTGCTATGTTCTTGCCCTCTTAAGTTGCACAGTTTTGTTGTCCTAGGAGGGAGCAAATATTCTTCAGAGGGCTGCTGAGATGACGCAACTGCACACTGGCTGGTGTGGTGGTGGGGTGGGAGCTGTGTGCAGGGCAATGGGAGTGACTATCCATGAAAATTGGTTTTGATTTCTAGACTGGATGTGAATTGGTTTTGATGCCCAGTCTGTTGATGTTGTGGGCTCCATTTTGGTATTTCACTTCAAAGTGTGTCGTTTGAAACATTGTTTTTCTGTTGTTTAGGTGAATTACAAATTAGATGTGTGATGAGCATTGGTTAAAAATAGAGATTATCACAATGACATTATAGCAGTGGATTTTCTAGAATGACTCAGTTTGCTGAAACAATTCTGTTTTGTATCTGCTGTAAGCAGCAATAACCCTAGTGTGGAAAACAACGCAACACCCTTGAAAACCAAATAAGGCCTCTTCTGAAGATGACAGTTGAGTCTATTTTTTTATGATGTCTTTTAAGGCTGCTAAATTGTTGTCTAATCCTTACCTCAGGGCTAAAAGCCTTTCAAGAGAACAAACACATGTAATATAAAAAAGGAAAGGTCTGTACTGCACACTCTCCAAAGCAGCTTGTGTGCAGATAACTCCTCAGAGGTTGCATTCAGATGAGCAAATGTGACAGAAGTGCATTCAGTAATAACAATATCCTCAATCAAAGGCATCAACTGCACTCATATGCACTAAGCCTGACTTCTGAAGTCTTTGAAAGAACGAAAATTGGCACATGTGGACACGGCACGGCATTTGCAAGGAGGTTTGTGAATATCCTCACGTTATCAGAAAAGGATCTGTCTGGGAGAATTCGAGATGTTTCACCTTCCTGCCTCCCAGAATTACAATAATTAACTCATTTTTTCTTTTCTACGTGGCTGGATTATACCATTTTGTGGCAGATATATTATTTAAATAGGTAGATTAACAGAGATATTTTATCTCTCTCTATATATCATAGATCTCAGATACTTCTTTAACCTGAATTCTTCATTTTTAAATTATTTTTCTGAACCTGTTTTTTTATAGTGAACTACTCAGGGAAATCTTTCTGCTCTCCAAAACTGGAGTTTCATCTGTTCTGGCAGAATACTCAGCCTTTGGTTTTGAGTAATTTCTGGGCAAAAATCACAACAGAAATGCCTCAGAATAACTTCTTTCACATATTTAGAAATTTCTGGAGATTGGGGGATCTTGGAACCCTCATCAGATGTGCAAAGATGTGCAGAAGGAACTTTTAGGGCTCTCTTTTAAGGCTGGACATCAAGGGTGTAATATCAACTGGGATATCCAAGCAAAGCGTGTACATGAAACGACCTATATAGATGTGAAAAGGCACTGGAAATGATGGGCACAGCCTCTGGTTCACATCAGTGAGCTGTCAAAGCCCTGTAGTCCCACAGCGACCACTCCTCCAGATCTCCATTGAGGGCCTTCCACCCACAGCTGTGGAGGATGGCCCCATGTAGGGTTGGTGGGCACTTCTGCAAGTGTTTTGAGTCAATCAGAGGCTTGGCTGTTGTCAGCAGGACAGCAGTCCTGTGCTGTCCCTACCAAAGGCTGCTCCTCATGAAGCAGGTGGAGGTCCACGATGATCTGTGAGATGGGACTCCTGCTGTGGCGTGAGGGGCTGGGTGTGCAAAAGGTGACCTGGTCTCTCGATCGGGGATCACAGGCAGAAATGTGAGTTGTCCCTCCAGGATCAGGTGAGCAGACTCCAGACCTGAAGTTGTACCTGATTTGACCAAGCATGGTGTGTAGTTGGACTCCTGCATCCCCTCACTGCCTCTTAGCGATGGGATCCTGGTGCAGGCACTCTTGACTGTGGATGCAAATTCACTTTCTAATATATCCTGCAGCGTTCAGTGGAGAGTTGCTGTCCTGGTGAGCATTTTTGCCAGTAAAATTATTTATGAGAACATGTGTTCAAAAGGTCATAGGAAATTCATTTAAATAGTCAAATGAATTTTCATGGGAACTTCCTATTTCATTCACCCAGAATTAAAAAGATCAATAATTATTCAATGAGTTGCCCCATGTGTCTGGGAAGGAAAAGCTACCCATGAAATAGGTGATAATCAGATTATGTGTTCACCTTTTGAAACACATATAGCACACAGCATTTGGGAAAATCAGCACTTCACCCATGGTGGATGGAGAGTAATGTGAATCTTTGGAACAGACCCTAAATACTTTCCTTGTCTGTCTCTTGCCAAGACAATGCCTGACTGTAAGGATATCCAGTGCTCTGGCGTAAGGTGGCTTTGACCTTAACTCAGCCGCAGAACACTGACAAACTGACCTGAGACCACTTTCCAAGGTTTCATTTTTCTCCCAGGCTGTCATTTTCTACACCTAGATAAAGAAAGAGGTGACATGAATGAAAAGATATATTTCTAGCAACAAAGCTGTGGAGAAGCTCACGTAGCAGAAGTTATTTTGGGTAGCAATGTATGGGGTGCTTAGTTCTTGAGGGGGATCTTGCCTGTGGCTGAGCAGGCTGTTTTGGTTGGTTTTGGAAGCTTGGGGCTGGACTGCAGGTGACCCATGGAGGGGAGGAAAGCTAGTCAGAAAATCTCTCCTGTACCCTGCTGGGGTAGCAATCTTGTGATGTCAGGCTTGTTACTATTGCGTGTTTTTGTTTTCCTTTCCAAAGAGCAATAAAAAATACCACGGTCAAAATATTTTGGACTCCTTTTGCTGGCTTTCTGCAGCTACACCATTTGGGTGTCCTATCTTCAAGCTTCTCCTGAAGGGGGTTCAGAAAATTTCTTTTAAAACAGCACTTTCCTTTCTCTCCTTTGCCTTGCCTTGCCTTTCCTTTCAGGTAAGAGTGTGAAAGGACCTGTACTGCTGGCCCATCCCCTGCTGCTTTGTCTGCTTCCTCTGCCACTAGTGGGGTGCCGGGCTTTGGAGGGTGCAGACCTGCATGGTTTGGATCATTAGACATTTATTCTTACCTGATGATATCAGGACCACCTGAGCTTTTAGTGCTGTTAGTGCTACGCCTATGCAACTCCTGTGTGTATTTGCCACACAGACAGGTAAGTAAGTCCCACATGAGCGATGGACAGAAAGGCGGCTCTGCTCCATCTGGCTGACGATGTGAGAGTCATTCATATCATGACTCTCCTAAATAAATGTAAAACTCTTCCAAAGTAGGCTACTACCGGGAGCCTTACCATGTTTATACCATGGAGAAATCAGCTTGTCTTTTAGTGTCTTTGCACAGAAACATGACTGAGAAACGAATTACCATGCAGGGAAGAAGCAGAAACTCACCAAAGGCCAGTAAAAGAAAGCAACATGAGTGGAGCATTAGCCACGCTAGGAAACTGCTTTGCTCAGTACGTTTGAGTTGAACTCCCACTTCTAATTTTTTTCATACAGAAAAGCAAAAAACCCCAAGGCCCTCATTGTGTGCCCCTCTGCCTCTCCATCCTTTTGAGTCACTCAACTCCATATGTTCTTCCTGCCCTGCATTTTGGGATTGATTTGGCAGGAAAAATTTGCAGTGGAAAAGCCAGCAGACAAGCTGTGCTCATTTAGTTGCGGTTTCTAAGCACAAGTAAGAAGCAGTTGTCCCTGGGGGTATTGGCACCTGACATGGAGATTTGGGAAGAGGCTTAGAAATTTGTATCACCCAGAAGAAGCTTTGGCTTTGGGGGGCAAAGCAGCATCGGGGGCCTTTTACGTATCTCAGGGGCTGAACTGTATCTGTGGTCAGCCCTCCAGCATCCAGGAGTGCAAAGGGGCAGCCAAGCTGGGAGGGAAGAATTTGGCACACACTGGGAGGAGATATTCCCAGTCCGACTCCCTGTGGCTTCCTCCTGTGATTTTAGTTTAGTCTGCCCCAGAGGACTCGCTGCCTGTGTTTGGATTCCTTCCGGGAGAGCCATCCTCGAAAGGTTATTGTCATCTGAAAACTGCTAATTCATCCAGAACAAGGCATTGTTATTCTGAGCTGAGAGCTGTATACATGGTGTGGTATCCAAGAAGGGGTATTTTGCTTTAAATTTGCATCCTATCTTAGTTGGGGTTAATTTTGGAAAGTCGACAAGCTCTTAGGTTTGTGGGTGTGTAACAAATTCAGAATTAGGCCCCAGAGATTTATATCTGAAATTGCTGACGTACACAGTCACAAATTTGCCACTTTTGTCTTTTTGCTGGTAATTTGTTTACCCAAGGAATTGCACATTTTTCCCCACGGGTCTTTGATAAAGTTAAAATGGGAAGCAGCTGGTCAGTGGAACTGGTTAAAAAAAGCAGAAGAAAGTTTTCTGTCTTCATTTACTTTTTCCATCAAATAAAAGCAATATCTAAAAAGTAAAAAAAAGAAAGAATAAAGAAAAAAGAAAAAAAAAAAAAGAGTTCTGCTGCTTACATATAACTCCAGCACCCATACACACAGTCAGGGTAGCCACCATCTGTTAAACATATTGCTTAAAACATCTCATTACCTATGTTTTAATAGGTTATATATTAAATTCTGAACTCCTAAATAAAGATACAGCATAGTTTTCAGTCCATAACATGGAGATCTCAATGGTTTTACACCAGCACTGCTGCTTAAAAGCAAGGTATGATATGTAGATTTTTTTATTAATACAGCAACAATTTCCAATAATTTCACATTCCTTTTTTGACCCATTCAGTTGTGTGGGATTTGGGAAACATTTTTTTAGGGAGAGAGAATTTAAATCTAGCGCATTTTATGCAGGAATGAATTGATTTTTAGCTAGAACAAAAGCTTGATGAAGAGATAGCATAAAATTAGCAGTTCAGCTTACCCTCAGTCTCAGACTTAAGTGTGCTTGTGTAGGAACTCATTCCTAAAATTTTCCTGCATTAGCCTGATCTGGTCACTAGATGTTGCTAGGTATCTATGTTAGTAGTCGTTTTGGCTGCTTTAACTATAGGGCTTTATAGGTGTAAGAGAACATTACTATCCATAACAACTTAAAGAGTTATTTCACTCAGTTTATAAATGTTATCAATAAAAAAAGCTCCCACTTTCCTCATTTCATGACAAAGCTGTGTCCTTCCGTATTAATGGACTCTACTGAGCAAAGCAGATTTCCCCATCGCCCAAAACTTGAATTTCATTTTTAACGCTTCAGATATTTTGGAAAATGTTATTTTCCCTGTCGAAGCAAGGATGTAGGCAAACAGCCTTTGTTGCTTAGGCCCTGAGCATGGCCCATGAGGAACAACGGGCACGACCTTACTCTGGCTCTGCAATGTGACCAGGGGACCTCTCGCCTTCCCCCTAGGCTGCTAGGGAGTCAGTTATTCCTCCTGAGACCTTTCCCCTCAGTAGCTTCCCAAGTAAAATATGTTTAATATTCCCAATATGTGACTGCTTCCCAGTACTGCTGGACAAAAGCACTTAAATATATATAAACTAGATGTACTGAACAGTGTCTTTAATTGCCACTGTTTTAGGAAAGGGATTTTGCAAGAATATCATGGTTGCTTGGGTATCAGGAGGATTTGGGGCTAATGGGTTATGGTCATGTAAGGAAGATGGGTTAGCTATCATCTTTCATCTGATTAGTCCTTAGGCAAGGCAAAAGTGTGGTCACTGTTCTCTACCTTGGAGTCACCAGACACCTGTGGAGATGACATAATATTCAGCTACTCCCTGAACAAATGTGCTCCTTAAATCTTAGTCAAAGCTTGAGATCTTAGTCAAAGTTTAAGCAAAGCTAGTCTCTCAGTTGGTAACTCCCATACTATTGGGCTTATATATGACAAACTTTTTTTTTTTTAACTGGAGACATGCTCTTTTCTTGAAATATTTCCCATATCAACAGCTTGTATTCAAGTGAAATGTCTTGAAATCAGTGGAGTACTTCAGTGAATAATAATTAATCAACAGAGCTGTGCAAAAGTAAATTTTATTTCACCCAAAATGTTGAATTCTTAACTTTAAACTTAATTTTGAATTGGAGATGAAGACATTGCAATTTCAGGGAAAATTACAGAACAATTTGAAAAAAATGGGAAGTGTAGAGTATAGCATTTATATAAGTAATTTTGGATTAAATATAGAAACAAAGACTTACTAGTTAAAATGCCTACATGCTTTGCTTAAATGTACTTGAATGTTTTGTGTCAAAACTAGTTGTATTTTTCATAATGTGTATATTCACTGTGGGTGGAAATCCTCCAGCCAGACTTTGGCTTTCTCAAGGTTCAGGGCTTAATCTAAGCCATCAGTTCAGCCTCCCCAGCTCTAGCAAACGTGATTCATCCCATCCTAGGAGAGGTGCCTAAGATCGGGAGGATGAATTCACCTGGGCACATGCCTGTCTCTGTTGACTACAGAGAAAGCCCAAAAGGCTGGCTCACTAAATGTCTAACTCCTGGAAGGCTGAAATTAGTTGAAGTGAGGCTGAGTCTTTCTATAAAAAAATGCCAAAGCATGGCAGTTAGTGTTTTTCTTTCCTTCTTACATGTTCTCATGTTGAAAATATTGAAACAAAATGTTTTGCTCTTTTTTGATGAGTATATTTCCTAAACCAAGAAATACCTGAGTGGCCATTTGATCTCAGGCGTCAGGGAAAGGAGAAAAGAAAAAGAATAAACATCCCCAGGGCAAATTGTGATAGGCAGCAGGGAACTTGGATAAAAATGGAAAAGAGAAGGACTCAGAGGAAACCTTGAGAAGAAACAGAAAATATCCAGAATTAATCTGAAAACTTTGAATGAAATGCATTTTCAACTAAATTGTATCTGTCTGACAAAAACCAGGTTCTCTACTTTTCTCAAAACCACCTATCATCAGAAAGAGCTTGCTGAATTGGGCTATTGGAATCTTTTAATTTATCACTGTTCTTTACCTTAGAAATATCATTTGTCTCTTCTTTCTTGCACTAGGAAGATAGTTTATTTGAATCAGTCTGAAAGGCAAGAAAAATCTGAAAACACATTCTTCTAATTTTTTTTTTTAAAGTCCATGATGTACAGAAGTGCTAAAGACCAGGAGACTAGGAAAAAGTATGTATTATAGGGCTGGTAATCACAGCAGCAGTAGGACTGGTAATCCCAGTGTTCAAACACCAGTATGATTTCCTTCACAGGATTTGATAATGTGCATTCACATTGCTCTCCTTTTCTAAGAGGACTGTAAGTAAATGTGCTTTGCATCCCTCCTGGGAATCTCAGTCTATCTCTTGTAATTGAGTCTGAGACTATATTCAGCAAAAGAGCCCCTAAAAATAAGTACTTTGCCACAGGATTTAATCCGGGGGCAACCGTTTCTTTTCCATTGCTGGGAGAAACGCATTTGACTTTTAGCCTGTAATCTCTGGGCATCTGTGGGCTTCTGGTCTTTATTTAAGAGGTCTGCTAAAGGTAACAGAATCCATCAAGCACAAACAACTGAAAAACATTTGCCTATGAAGTTTGTATACTAGTGAGCAAAGTAAGGAGGCATTTTCTCTCTTATTTCATTTTTCCCCAAGCCAATAAGGAGCCTATAAAGGTAGGGTTTATTATGTATTTTTATAGTTCTTATATACATTAATCATCAGTAGGGTGTATACTGTTTTGCAAAGATGATGTTGCTCTTTTTCTTTTACAGGTGAAGTGACTGAAGCACGGAGAGTCATACCGTGACTTACTAAATGCTGCAAAAGTCATTCTGCACCTCATGTATGCATAACTGCCTCTGTTCAAAGATAGTACTGGTTCAAAACAGGCAAAACTCGCTAACCTGAGCTCCCCCTCCGGGTTTCGGTGCCCAGAGCGCCTTGGCGAGGACCAGGTGGGGAGGCAGTGTAAGCACAGGGGCTAACCCCTGTTGGGGACATGGACGCCGGCCAGCAGCCTGGCCCAGGGTCACACTGGCTGCTGGACCACAGGGTGCTGTGGTGCAGGTGGAGGGAGCACGCTGGGGAGCCAACCCTCTCCTTCCCGCTCCAACGCCAGCAGGTTTCTAGTCTCTCCTCTGCTGAGGCTCCCCATGCCCCTGGTCACTGCGCCTGCTGCTCCCTCTCTGGCTCCACCTGACCCTTTCCAAGACGGACAGGAGGATGGGGAATTCAAGGCGATGCCCCGGGAAATGTCAAAATTTTCCACTTTGCTCTCTCTGCCTGTCCTAATGCTTGGCTGCCCAGTCCCTGTCCCCTGCCTGCATTTCCAGACCTCACATTTACCTGCCTCTGAGTGCGGGGAAGAAGAGCTCGGCAGCTTGTGTAGATGGTGCTGCTGGGACGCCTGTGCAATCACTGGTGCCTGCTTGTAGAGGCTCACCATTTCCTACAGTACAGCTAACAGGTTGTCTGCTCTTCCCTTCAAGGGTATGCTTCCCCAAATTGCTGACCATAACATTTTTTCCTTGGCCTCCTGACTCTTTGATGTACCCACCTTTGCAAAGCTGCTTTTCTGCAGTAAGTATGCTGTGCATAGCTATGTGCATGTGTTATTTATACTGCTCCTTTTTTTTTTTTTTTAAATTCGAAGAAGGAGAAGGAAAGAAGAGAACTTCTATTTGTAACTAAATTTTGCATGTATGGAGAGAAGTCTACAGATTCAAATGTGTTAAGTATCCACACGGTTAACAACATGTCACTTCGTGAGAGAATTTTCATAATTAATGAACTGGTTCAATTTGCTCTGCCGCTTGACTTTGATTAATACATTTTTGAGTGTTCCCACTGGGACTCTGTCCAGTTTGTTTAGTAAGCTCTTATGTCTATATCCAGTTCATGTGTATGGATCAAAGTGTTGGCACCAAATACTGGCAATATTAGGCTATGGTACAGCCATTCTGACTCCACTTAAAAAGAAGATAGCAATATATCTTAAATCAAGTTCTTTGTGGCTCATTTAAACAAAAAAAAAAAGGAAAGAAATTTCACACTGTATTGTGTGGAAATGCTGTGATTTAAAAGTTCATCTCACACAAGCTTTGCCAATTAAAGAGGTATTTATCAATCCAAACAGTAATTGTGCAGACCCAAACCAGCAATTTGTTCAATATTAAGCACTGAGCTGCAAAACTTCCATAATTAACAAACCTAACAAACGCCACCCTTTGCCCAGCTGCTGTGAAGATGTTGCACGCTTACGTCACACTTAATGCTTTGGGCCCCCCCGAATTCTCCGTACAGCACGAGGATGTGCACCAGGTTTTAAAAAGGGGTCGAAGCCCGGACTGATTCAAGGCGCAAGGAGGGTGGGCTCCACGGTGCGCGCTGCCCAGGGCAGGGGCTGCGGCAGGGGGGCAGGGGGCTGCCTGCGGGGGTGAACCGGAGGGGGTGGTGGAAGGGGGTGGCTGACCCCGGACACTCCCAGGGCCTTGTCCAGGGATGCTCCTTCCCTCTCCAGCTGTCCCCTGGCCACTGCTGGGCAGCTTCCAGCCAGCTGGGGCCAAGGGGCTCTCGTTTCATGAGACCATGTCTGTCTGAACAGAATGGTCCGATGAAGGAGAGGGAACTCATGGCTTTGGGGCATTAATTCACTCCTCGCTTGGTCTGGTAACAAATAGCCTGTTTCTGTCAGGAGCAATATTTAGCATCAGTATGATCCCAGTAGGATGCAAAGGGGGCACAAGTTGCAGGTATGAAAGCTTCTGTTTTAGAGAAAGCTCCAGTGTTCACCAGGAAGAAATCGCTTCCTTTGGTTTTCATCTTAAAGGAGATTGCTAAATATCATTTGCCTCCCAAATGTCATGGGGCATATTTGGTGCTTGCTGTAGGTGTATAAATATCACTGTGCCCGATTAGCATTAGTGAGTATGTTGGGGAAAGGGGAGGTTTTGCCATGTAGTGCAGAGGGCCATCACCAGTCTGTTTGTTAACTCAGGGCTATCCTAGCCTTATTTTGAAGGCTGACATGTAGTGCTGAAGTACTTCTCTGGCTC
The DNA here is from genome assembly GCF_026419915.1 of Harpia harpyja. Lineage (NCBI taxonomy): Eukaryota > Metazoa > Chordata > Aves > Accipitriformes > Accipitridae > Harpia > Harpia harpyja. Next base: position 15,507,124 of record NC_068947.1, read on the forward strand.
TGTTTCCCAGGGTGAATGCCATCCCCAGAGAGCTGGAGGCATGAATAGGATCAATGATGGTGTCAGAAAGCCCCCAGAGAAATCCTTTGTAGTAAGAAAATATGAGAAGGCTCAAAACAAGTTTTCAGTGAATGCTGTGCATATATATCCACATCAGCTCAGGGCTCCCAGCTCTGTGCCCTTGGCTCATGGCACTGCGCTTCCAAATGATGGCAGTTGGAGAAGCATATCTTAAGCCTATAGGGTTTAAATTAATTAGAGAAATTCCCCTGAGCTCAATCTCCACTTTCCCTGGGGGTGACGGGGACCAGGCAGTTAATCACCAGCAGTAACAAACTGTCATGCCTGCTGCCCTGGTTTTGTTCAGATGTTATAAGGCTGAATGATGTTGGATAATGAACAATGGGAGACAAGCTGATGGAAACACAGAAAACACTGGCAGATTTAAGTGTACATTGTTTAGCTACTAGTAGGAGAACAGCCTCAGAAAAAATGTATTCTTTTTAACTTTTCCCATGGGGTTCCTGCTCCCATAATACACCAGTGGGTTTTATAGCTGTTTATTCCCACTCTGTGAGGACGCCAAAGCAATGTTTGTATCTCGCAGCTCCATCGGCAGCATTTGTCTTACGATTTATGTCTTGTCATTTAAGCACTTGCAAGCAGTCTTTGGCCCAGCAAAAAGAATGCATGCAACATGCTGCACATAGCAAATAAACTCTGCAAATAACTTGCAAGGATGGGTCCTTGTTCATTCAGTGCTTTTAGTCATGTGGTTAATTTCATTACATATGTTACAGGTGACTTTCCAGCAAATTATGAGTTGGTTAATGGCCGTTTTCCTCTACCATATACTGAAAGAACTGTAAAACCAAACCAGTCATTAAACTAAGCATGCTGTCTGGCATGACATGCACACAGATTTGTCTACTAATAGCTTACGGGTTTGAGGGACTCCCTCCTTTTTAAACCCTTGCCTGTAAGCACTTTCTCTTCTGAAAGAACTGGAGCAACTCTGATAATGTAAGAGTGACATATAGCTCCATATTTTCAAAACCAGTGTACAATATAAAGAAGCCCATTTTGCCTGTGTTGGTATTTTAACCTTCTTTTATATGGAGTATATAAAGGTACTGGGACAAAGTGCAGAAAAAGTGCTTTCTCTTTTTCAGTTTATTTGATTTATGTGTTTGGCAGATGCTTTTCAGGGGTCCATTTTACTCTTTGCACTGACTGTTGATCAGCCAGTTGGTTTCTCTTCTTCTCTGCCTAACTTTCAGTAGTAATGATACAGGATGTTTAAAAAATGAGAAAAACAAAACCGAGAAAAACATAGTGCTGACAGGAAGACTCAGAATCAGGTGTGAGAGGCAAAAGAAGTTAAACACATGACTTCTTTTTAACTAACTGGCTAGATTTCAAATGGATATTCTGCCTTTAGCAAATACTTACAATAGTGCATGGGCTAGCGAAGACTGGCTGCCAATCCAGCAGCAGAGCCAGGGCTGCTAATATCGGCTGCCATTTCTTGGTTGTTACTTTTCTTCTCCAACTACTGTAGCATAGCATCTTACAACATCGTTTGGTCTGGTTGCAGTAGAAACTGTACTTCAGGAAGGATGCTACATTTTTGTTTGTCTGTTTATCAGTATACTGTCTCCCCAGAAGATTTTTTTCGGCATTTTGGCCAATGACAACCCAATTTGGCGGTGGAGAAATTTCAGGAGGTGGGGACAGTTAGCTCCTTGGCCTTATGCTTTAGATCATTAAAAAACCATAAGTAAACCCAAAGACTGCTGTGCTGGTGTTGAGTATATAGGAACTACTGCTTACTTGATGACCTTTGGGATACATGCGTGGCCCCTGGGGGGAAACAGGGGCTGTGAGGAGCCCAATTCAGGGGCTGTACCATGTGTCCTTCATGAGGTCCTTGTTAAGTGCATGAAAATTTGATGGTTCCACATTCCAGGTCTTGTCTCACCATAAATCAGTTATGGTTGCTTTACTTTTTGATTCTTTTGTGGCATTTACCACAAATCCTACACCCTTTATATCCCCTCACTCAAGGCACACCAAAGGTCCAGCTCTGCTCACAGTGTGGTCAGTGGCCGGCCCCCTTTCCAACGTGGATCAGTGCCGAATCCATCGGGGCACGTGTATATGCTATAATAATGCTGTACTGGGTCAGGTTTCGTTCTGTATTTTTTACATCAGGATACACTCACATCTGCCTTTTGTCCTCCTGCGAATTGAAATGTTGAGAGAAGCTTCTAGCTGGGAAAACAGTTTGCAAACTTGCTGCTTTCCAAAAAAAGTGATGCTGGTTTCAGTGTTATTGTCACCTCTATTTAGGCTCTTCATCCAACAGAAAACATGAGGGGTCAGTGGAGATGATAAGGTTTTAAAAGGGGGAAATACCAAAATATTTAAGAGAAGAGGAAAATTGGCATCGTTGACTGGAAAAGCCAATGAAGTCCTGGAAAGAAAATTAACAAGGCTGCTGTCTCTTCTGATACAAGAAGCAAGGAGGGAGGAGGGGAGCAAAAATTAAACTAGCAGATGGAGGATTTACAGTCAACAAAAACATCCCAGTGCAGTGTGGGGTGAAGCTGTAGGTCTCACTGTCACAGAGAAGTGGTGACAACAGGAACTTGCTGTGTTCAGCCAAACGAGATGCCCAGGCACCACCTCCATCCCAGTCCCCAGATGAGATCCTTCTCACCTATAGGAAGAAACACTTGCTGGGTTAGTCAAAAAGGGGTTCTTCCTTGTCTAAGGCAGGAGCAGTTAAAGTTCTTCTTTGTGCACCTCTGCATTTGGGCTCCAGTTGTGAAGCATCCTAACTAATTTAGATGATTGAGCCTTTTTTGTAATTAATTCAAGTGTTCATGTAGTGTCATTGCTTACATCATAATATGATATTACTGTAATGCTTAAGCATCTTTGTTATGCACCCCAATGGATTCAGCAATGTGAAAACAGGAAAAAAGATAGTCCTTAACCCCAAAAGCACAGTTTCCAGTTCAATCTAATAAGGGTCTTACTACTTCAGGGAAAGCAGTGTGTTAACTTAGAAAGTGCTGTGCTATCTTTTCTGGTTGCAGAAGCATGTGTGGAAAAAATAGTGCTTGATCAAAACAGGATCTGTCACTGTCATCTGCTAATGAAACACTGCAATTGTCATTCTGTGTTTCCAAGAATAAAGGAGAGGGACTGGTGCTATTTCCCTGCTTCTTACAGAACACAAAGGTCAGTGACACGCAGAAAATGGCATTTCATTAACTAGACATTTGTATTATAAACATTATTCCCAGACAGGCAGGAAAGTCCCAAAAATCTGAGTCACTGGTGTTTGAATAGCTGTTTTGTAAGGCCAAGTGCAGACCTTTATAAATAAAGCATTGATGAAATAAACAGTCACTTTGTATCAAAAAGGGAAAGTTTTCTATATACACATGCAGTTTACATAAAACAGTGCCATGATTTAGAAGCTTTTTTAAAAAAAAGTGTAATCCTATCAGGAGATTTATTCTGTCTAACCAGCATCTTAACTGGTTGCTAGTGTAAAAGATGTGTATTTTTTACTGAGCATATATCTGTCTCAGCTCATGCTTGTGCCTAATTTATAACTTCTTAATCTTCCTTCCTCTTGATCTTAGTTATGATCATGACCCTTAAACGATCATTTTGAGATACCACAATGAGTCAACATGTGTCCACTGTATGAGAAGAAAGGTAGATGAATCTCAGGTCTTTAAAACCTGAAGCCAGTTTTTGTTGCTTGGAAAGTCACACCACCCTGTGCAAGTTATTTCCCATACAAGGCTTCCCTGAAGACAGTTTTTATTGAACACTAGGATAATGTTACTCAAAAGCTCAGCAGATGCAAACAGGGGACTCTCAGATGTGTGTCCTGCCCCACCAGAGTAAGTGTAGGGTGCAGGAGTGGGAAGGCAGATCTAGCTGCTGTCACAACCTGCTCGGCTGCTGGCCTGCTGAGGTTCCTTAAGTTGGGCTCCTTCAGCAGCTCTCCTCAGCTTCGTGCTCCTTCGTTGCTCTTCCTCTTGCTGTGGATGCAAGCAGAACCTCTGCCCATGCATTTGCACAGCACCTGGTGCCTTATTGCTGAAGGTGTCCCTGAGTGTGGCTTACTCCAAAGAATAAAAAGCAAAAAGGGATTGGAAAAGTTTATTTTGACTTGTTTTTTACAGTGTCTTCACTTTCTCTTGTGCCTATGCCCTGATGAAATTGGCCTGATTCTCTGCTGCCTTGCACAGGACTCTCCTTGTGGTTATGGAAAAGGAGCACCAAGAGAGCTTTGGTGTCGACAGCATTTTGCTCTAGACAGATGTGTTGTAGCAGTAGTAGGGATTTCTACCTTCCTCTGCAAGATGTATTGGCAAGAATTTCCTAATATTTCCTTGAGAGTAGGAGAATGCTTCTCCCATTGAAATCGCTAGGACCCTGAACTCATGAGTCCAATCCTGCTCTCATCTGAGACTGAGAAAAGGATCAGAGGGAAGAGCAGCAGTGTTGGGAATGAAAGCTCTTTGCAACTGCAAAACAGCTGACAGCAGCAGATGAAAATATGTTAAGAGGCAAAAGAACATTAGGTTATAAAAGCTGGATTTAATGTTGGATGGCTTAAAGTAAACTGCATTTCACCATTATTTTATATTTCTTTCCTTTCATTCATGTACCCAAGGAGAGTAGATGACAAGGGTACTGCAAGAACAATTAGATTCTCTGGTAGATCAAATAGGAAGAGTAATTCCTGCAGGGAAACCAAGAGTAGTATGTGCACATATGATTCCTGTATTGGGACTTCAAATATCAGGGTTTCCTACCCACCTGCCAGGGCAACATCAGGAGACTTAGGGGAAGCATCCTGAGAATAATAAAGATGTTTTGTTTTCTCTGTCACGGGCGAGTGTCTCTTCTTTCCTGTTCTTTGGTTTCTTTAATTAATCTTTAATGATAGCAGATGTTTTGCTTTTGTATATAAAGCTAAAGCACGTAAAAAGTTATTGGAGTAATGCAGAGATATAAACAGATGCTTGCCTGTCAATCTACCTATCTTTCTTTCTTACATGTTTATACTATTTAGGAACAAAACAAATAACACCAGACCCACAAGTGGCTGCTAAAAAGACATTTTCCCAACACTGCTAATGGGAAAGTGTGCTATGGGATGTGGTAACAACCCAAATAATAACAAAACAAGAATAGCCTATTTGCATGGATTTCATTTGCTTGCCTTTTGCTTGATTGGGCAATTTGGGGCCGAGATTTTAGGCACAACTTCAATCAGTTAAGAATAAAAATAAAAACTCCTATCCAGAGGGCATGAGCAATTAAAGACAACTGTGGGAAACATCATTTGCAGAAGAACATTTCCTTTCTTTATAAAGTGTGCTGGAGATGTGAAAGGGCACCATGTCAAAAGACAAAAGAGTCATGACTAGAGATTCCTCCTCCGGGTGAATACCCTCCCTGGGCTCCCCAGGGCTCCCTCCTGTTTTCCTTGGTACTCTCAGGTACTGGCCCTCATCATGACGTGGCTTGGCTGTGTCAGCAGGTACCCAGAAGCAAAGGAGCTGGTGGAGATAGTCTTCGGCTACGTTTGCAGCTTCCTAGCTTGCAGGTACCTGGCAGGAGCTTGAGCGCTGCAAAGATCTGCATTTCAGGGCATTTCCCCCATATCACAAAGCAGTTTTGACAAGATGATGCCCCATCCATCTGCCTTTCTTTCTGGGAGAAGGCAGCACTGGTAATCACATCCTTCCCTCCCTAAGTGGAGAGACCTGTCCTTGCTGCTGGGGACATGGCACCCGCTGCTGGGCCCTGCCTCCTCCTGAAGGCAGGAGACATGGACATAGCCTGGGGAGACACCAGCTACTCCTTGTGCCTCCTCCGAGCCTTTGGGAAGCTTTCACTCCCCTCTGCTTTTACCCCTGAGACCCGTCCTTGTGCATACTGTATGTTAGGGAAGAGATTCAGTTTATTCTGAAGTGCCGAGAGATGAAGGAGCTCTGCAAAACACTGTGTGGTCAGAAGAGGAACAAAGCCAAGGATACTCCAAACATCCAGAGAGAGCCTGGGGAGGGAAAAACAGGAATGTGGAAATCCTGCCTGCAGCTCCCTGAAACAGCAACTGGCTGAAGGGGAGAGCTGATGCGGGGGGTTAAGCAAATGTACTCTTGTTCAAAGAAGGAGACAGAAAGTGGGTGTCAGATAGCTGTGCAGCCCCTGAGGCTGATGCCCCATTGTGGAGAGTGGTGTTTGGCACACAAGCATCCTGCAGTTTTGCAGTGCGGTGGTTCCAGGTTGTGGCTCTATTCACTAGGGTGGTTGGCAGGTTTCTGTGCTGTTTTGAAAGGAGACTGGCAAAATATTGCCTCCTCTGCTGATCTCACGGTCTAGGGTGCCTTGCTGCCCACAGGTGAGTTATTGCACATCTTTTTTCTCAGGTCAAAGCCTGAGTGCTGCATTTCATCCCTTACCTTGCAACATTTGCACACCACATGGATGGATGAACATATGCTTTTAAGGAGTTACGTTTATTTCAGAGTGGCCTAATGCTGTGTTCTAAAGACTTTTGATGGATGTAAGCAGGTGAGCTTTCATAACATGTCTAGAAAGAAAGAATATGAGTTAAATAGCACAGTGTGAAAAGGCACCACTGGTGGCAACCTTGTGAACACCCACAAGAGTGTAGATAAGCTGTGAATCACTATGGAGTGAGGAACTCCCTCCATCCCACGTGAAATAAACCTCTGCGTTCTTGATGCAAAGACTATAAACACCTCCTATCCATGCTTGCCGCTAGCGGTTCAGCTTGACTGCTTTTCCATAAGCATCCACAACACACATGCCTGGTACATGCTTTGCTGGCGTCAACCTCAGCCGTGCAGGAGGGGATGGGAGGGTGCCCAAACCTTCTCTTGCCCCTCGTGTCTGCTCATGTCTTGCCCTGGGGATGTTTACTGGGATTTCCACTTTCTAAAACAAGCACTGGGCAACAATGCCCCTGTTATTTATGCACTCTTTGTGCTTTCTGATGCTTAGGCTAAAGGTGGGATGGAGCTTTTGCAGCTACTGCTGTCATGTGAGATGGTACCCACAATTCTGGCAGGTTCTATAGTAACAAGGAGGTGGCTAAAGCTGGACCCTCTTAGCTCTGCTGTGTAGACTGCTCAGCACAGGGAGCAACCACTACGAGTACTGAAGCCCAGCTTCCCAGGAAGTGGCCAGATGTTGCCTGCTGATGGGAAGTAGAGAATAAAATCTTTTGTTTTCTTTTGCTTTCACGCATGACCTTTGCTTTCGCTTTATTAAACTGTCCTTATCTCGACCTATGAGCCTTTTGTAACATTTTCTCTCCCCTGTCCAGTTGAGGAGGGGGAGTGACAGAGCGGCTTTGGTGGGCACCTGGCACCCAGCCAGGGTCAACCTACCACAAGCTCTTTGTGAAGATGGAGGCTTTTACCATAAATTGTGATTTATGTTTTTTTGCGGGCTGGTCTGAGACTTCAGGACAAACCCCTACAAGAACTGAGAATGATCCCGGGCTTCGCTATCTTTAATTCTAATTATCTCTAATTCTCCTTCTCCAAGTTAAATCTAAGGTGTGCTGTTATTAAGAACAATTTAACCCAAATAAATTGGGTACAACTTTTCTGTGTAGAGTTGATGATAGGAGCAAGAACAAGCTACACGTCAGATGTTAGACATGACACAAAATGCTCTACATGTTCTACTACCATGCTACAATGATTGATACAAATACATATATAGAATAAAGCCAAATACACCCACTACAGGATCAAAGCTACTGGACTTTGGGCAAGCATTTGCAATTAAATGAAAGAATTAAAATGATAACAAATATGAATTTTCAAGTTAGTGTTTAGAAACATGGGAAAAGATGAAGATGTTCTGCATTTAATATTAACTTGAGACTGCGAAAAGTATCCTTATTTGATTAGCTAAACTTATAAAGACTGTGTAATGAGGAATTGTTGCTTAAGTTCTATTTTCTGGCTTGCTTTCTCAAGGACAGCTCCTGGCTCCATGTCATCTGTCTGCCCATACTGGTTTTGGTTAAACCACAACACAGCCTTAAAACTGGACAAATTTCACCTAAATTCATGGAGGAAGTTGACCTCTCAAACAGATGATGTTCTGTAGGTATTTGTGAAAATTTAAGGTTGAGTAGGAGAGAGAGGTCTGCCTTAATGCCCCACTGAGGTAACAGTGGAGTTTGTGTTGTGGAGGGCCACAACAAAAACTCCACTGTTACGTGCTTTGTTTGGATTACCAGATACCCACTCGGCACAGTTCAGGCTTTGTTCCCTGCCATGTTGTTGTCAACCAGTAATTTCACCCTAGGGAAAGCAGATGAATCTAAGGTCTACTGGCATGAAGGAAAGTTACAGATAGAATCGCAAACTCATAGAATGGTTTGGGTTGGAAGGGGCCTTAAAGATCACCTACTTCCAACCCTCCTGCCATGGGCAGGGACACCTTCCACTAGACCAGGTTCCTCAAAGCCCCATGCAACCTGGCCCTGAACACTTCCAGGGAGGGGGCATCCACAACTTCTCTGGGCAACCTGTGCCAGTGCCTCACCACCCTCATAGTGAAGAATTTCTTCCTTATATCTAATCTAAATCTACCCTTTTTCAGTTTAAAGCCATTACCCCTTGTCCTATCCCTACATGCCCTTGTAAAAAGTCCCTCTCCAACTTTCTTGTAGGCCCCCTTTAGGTACTGGAAGGCTGCTATAAAGTCTCCCTGCAGCCTTCTCTTCTCCAGGCTGAACAACCCCAACTTTGTCAATCTGTCTTCAGAGGAGAGGTGGTCCAGCCTGATCCAGCTCTGATCATCTTTGTAGCTCTGGTCTGGACTTGCTCCAACAGGTCCTTGTCCTTCTCATGTTGGGGTCCCAGAGATGAATGCAGTACTCCAGGTGAGGTCTCACAAGAGCAGAATAGAGGGGGACAATCACCTCCCTCGACCTGCTGGTCATGCTTCTTTTGATGCAGCCCAGGATACGGTTGGCCTTCTGGGCTGCAAGTGCACATTGCTGAGTCATGTTGAGCTTCTCGTCAACCAACGGCCCCAAGTCCTTCTCGTCAGGGCTGCCCTCAATCCATTTTCCGCCCAGCCCGTATTTGTGCTTGGGATTGCCCTGACCCATGTGCAGGAGCTTGCACTTGCCTTTGTAGATCTTCATGAGGTTCACACGGTCCCACCTCTCAGGCCTGTCAAAGGTCCCTCTGAATGGCAGTCCTTCCCTCCAGTGTGTCAACAGCACCACACAGCTTGGCGTCATAGGCAAACTTTGGCTGAGGGTGCACTCAATCACACTGTCCATGTCACCGACAAAGATGTTGTTAAACAGTGCCGGTCCCAGTGCGGACACCTGAGGAACGCCACTCGTCACTGCTTTCCACTTGGGCATCGAGCTGTTGACCTCAAATCTTTGAGTGCGACCACTCAGCCAATTTCTTATCCCCACTGAGTGGTCCATCCATCAAATCCATGTGTCTCCAATTTAGAGACAAGGATGTCGTGCAGGACAGTGTCAAATGCTTTGCACAATTCTAGGTAGATGACATCTGTTGGTCCCCCTTTATCCACCAATGATGTAACCCCATTATAGAAGGCCACCAAATTTGTCAGGCACGATTTGGCTTTAGTGAAGCCATGTTGGCTGTCACCAATCACCTCCTTATTTTCCATGTGCCTTAGCATAGTTTCCAGGAGGATCTGCTCCATGATCTTGCCTGGCACAGAGGTGAGACTGGCTGGCCTGTAGTTATGTTTCCCCTTTTCCAGTCAGTGGCAACTTCCCTGGACTGCCACGACTTCCCAAATATGATGGCTAGTGGCTTAGCCACTTCATCTGCCAGTTCCCTCAGGACCCACGTGTGCATCTCATCAGGTCCCATAGACTTGTGGACCTTCAGGTTCCTTAGATAGTCTCAAACCTGATCTTCTCCTACAGTGGGCAGTTCTTCATTCTCCCAGTCCCTGCCTTTGCCTTCTGCATTTTGGGCGGTGTGGCAGAAGGAGTAAAGTCAAGTAGGAGAGCAAATGTAATGAGAAATTGCGGGGAGCTGTAGGGATGGAGGGCACACATCTATAAAAACCCATGCTTTATTAGTTCCTCTGCTCAAAGTATGGCTTTTAAAATGAAATGGTAAGACTCCAGACCTTGCATTTGAGATGTTCGAAGGACCCCAAAGGAACTGAGTATTGTAAACTCATTGAAATTCATTGAGTTTGTGAACTTTTCAGGATCTTCTACCAGTCCCAGTCAACAAAAGTGCTGTTGGGCTAGCAATGAAGGGACTTGCTGAAGACATTACTACAGACTGTCCTTTGGGTAGCATTTTAGTAGATGACTTCTCAAACTTAGTGAGGTCAAAAAAAAATCAGAAAGTGAAAACTCTGAGAGATCAAATATGATTAAATAAGCCATGATTCAGCCCCCATTAAGGCATCAGAAAGACTCCCAGTATTTTCCTAGAAGATAGCTAACCTGGACAGGCAAAAAAATTTATAGCAGCTCTTCTGCAATTTTTTTCTGACATTACTGATTCTAGTCATGTGTGAGCTTTGCTCATCATTATGACCCACTTTGAAAAGGAGAGTAGAGTAATCCCTGATATGAATAGCTATGAAAAAACGTAAAAAATGTTAGTGAGCCAGAATTTCAGGATGTGCAAATCATGAAAGCTTTATTGTAGTCAACAGATCTTCATTCTTTCCACCTCCTTTCAAGAGATTTATATAGCTGAAAAGCAGACACAGCAGCATGCAGAACTTTCTGGCCTATCTCTGAAATATTTAGCTTGCCCTAGAGTTGTCTGACACCAGAGATGTCAAGAGCTGCCAAGTCTGGAATTTGGATTATGTTAAATCCTGTATTGTTCCCCTTGCATGGTGGTGTGATTGCTACACGCTCCTCTTTCTTTTACACACCAGCAAACTGTAAATCAGCCTTCACAGGAATGGTGAGTTTAGCTGTAGCCCTGAATTGGAAAAATTATGTTTCTGCTCAAGCTGTTGCACTCACTTTCAAAAACCCGTGCAGCTTTGCCTCCGTCCGCGCCTCCTATCTGATTTACCATACTCTCCCAGCACCAAGTGGTGTGATGCCACCACCATCACCATCTGCTCTTTCTGCCTGACCATCATCTACGAGGTTTTCCATAAAACTCCCATATGTTCCTATGGCTCCTTACTTTCTCTGTGTTCAAATCTGTCCAAGAGGTCTACTACTGCTCCCATTAGTGATTCACTGCTCATTTTTTTCTCCCTTATTTTTCTGGTTGTTTTGATGCTTGTGTGGTAATCTACACTGGAGAAAGGGTCACTGGAAAAACATAGAAAACATACTTCTGCTTCTTAAGGGCAGAGCACAAAGTGAAATACTGGAGATGAAAAATAATCTAGAAAAATACATTCTAAGAAATTAAGTTCAGATTCTCAAACTGAGTTTGTGTTGATGTTTCTCCAGAGAGAACTGTTGGTAGAAACTTGGCCTGCTTGCATGTAATTTTAGAGCATGATCTACTGATGTTTATCATCTGCTAAGATGATTCTGTAATTCTGAGACTTACTAACCACTACTCAATGATGTTAGTTGTTTGGTTAAGGTAAGGAAAAGTCAGGGTCCTGCGAAGGGAGAGATAGTATGAATTGACAGAAAGACTCCTGGTGTCCCCAGTGCATGGATTTCCTACTCAGATATGACATGAAAAAAAGCAGGCTGTTTGTAAAATGGGTCAGCAGTATTCCTTACACAATGCAATGCTGGTGTTAACATATCTCACAGGCTTTGTTTCTTAATTTCCTCAAGGCAATGCCAGTAGGAAATCTCTGTTAAAAAACTAGAGGCTTCTCTGTATTTATCAAGGTGCTATTTAGTCTAAGTTGTTAGCTTCGGCTAACGACTTTTCAAAACCATCAGAATTAGCTGGATTTCTTTTCTTTTCACTTCTTTTCTTTTCTTTACTGGGCATTGAAGTTCATTAGGTTTCAGTGACCACCACAGACAAAACATTATTTATTAATTCAATAGTTACTTTAATGTGTCTCAAAAATCTCATTATAATTCATATGTCATGCTATGATAGTTTTTATCTCATTTAAAACAAATACAAAGACTGCAAAACATTTTAAAGTTGTTATGCTGCTCTTGTTTTTCCTGGAAAATAAAATATTTTGAAGAAAGTCTCATATAACAGTATTAGGGATGGCCATTTTTCTCTGTAATAGAAAAGATACAGTTTCTAGCACTGCTAACTCCTTGTATCCCTATCTTAACATGCATTTGATGTGTATTATAGGTTAGAGACTGTAATTAGATGGCCTTGGCCCCAGTCGCAAGATATAAGTTTAGAAAATGTTGAGTATTTATACTCCTAATAAAGTCCTAGATAGGTCTGTCAATGTGAGCACTTAAAAATTAGAACACCTAAAAATAGTTTGTCATTTTACAAAATGAAGCTATATGATCAGTGGGAAGAACAACCTAGTTATGCATTATAGTCTGAAAACTGTGTGGTTTTATGTTACCAGATATTGTTATATGTTGATTGAACTGAGATTTTGTTCTGAAAAATAATTGTTGTTACTAGTTCATAGCATTTCCAGGTTTATGCAAGCAGTAATTTCATGCTGAAGGGGATCAGCAAAAGTGTTTTCATATGATATTTCTTGGGGTCTAGCACAATTTTCTTAAAGCAAATATGTAAAGACAGAGAAACTTTTGTACCGTATCCATCCCTGGGGCCCAATGTTCTAAAGAAAGAGAGAGAGAGAGAGAGAGAGAGAGAGATATTTCATGGTAAACTTACTGTGTGAATTCCCACCCCCATATATGTTAAACTTTTCAGTCATTTGTGCAATATGGGGAAGCCTGAGATACAAGCCCATGAAAACAACTCTGTGTAGTATTTAGAGTTGCCTTTACAAAAAGCACTATTTTTGACAATGGCAGTGTTGCAGGCATGGTAGGAGAGGGATCAATAAAGTGGTCTTCCAGTATTTTCACCCATCCGTTGTTTTGCTCCAAAATTGTTGCCATGTGTGGGAGAATAAAGGTAGAGAGACATCTGTATCCTGAATATTTAGATGCACACATTAGTGATGCGATCCATGACAAGAATTGCTTTCAGCTATAAGTAACCTTTAAAAAGGAAACCTAGCTATTAATTTAGATCAATGCTCTTCACTGCTTGTAAAGCATTTGAGTAGATTCCCTCTTGTTTCTGCGAATTCAAGGTTTCCAGCCCAGTTTGGGTCAGAACACACTGATCTACCATTTTTGTATCAAATTAATTGTTAGCTAAGATACTGATGAAATGGCTAACTGCCTGTCCAGCAAACTAAAAGTTCTGTATCATCAAATTTGGAATAAGACTGACTAAGCTGGTAGAGATAAATTATTTGCATTAGTAAAAAGGTGGAAAATTATGGGCTATAATGTGAAAATATGGGCAAAATAGGTGTTTGGGTTGAAATAATTTACCCCAAAGGGGATTAAACACATAGAATAAGTTAGCAGAGAAAATAATTTCACAAGTGTAAATCAGTTTAAGGTGTTGCTTTGATTTGTTTCTGAATCAAAGTAAACATTAAAAAGCATAGCAATAGACTAAGGAAGCTGAATTAAGATATTCACAGCATGGCATCTCTGGAGGGCATTTTTTTCTGCCAGCCTGGGCACAACTGGTTTGTATTTTTAACCATATATGTACAGTACACATTCACCTTATGCAAAATGATAACTCTTTACAGAAGACTACTGGCTTAATTATTCTGTGAACAAATGTTACCTAAATTGTGTGGCTGGTTAGCTAAGCTAGGTCAAGTCATATCACTCTAAGGCTGTGAAGTCAATGGTCCAGCTTTCAGAAATTAATTCTCCTGCTACTTGAAATGAATTATATTTTGATAAACAAGCCTCCATTTATTGTTACATACCTCTGAAAGATGCTCTCTGTAAACTTTCAGGTGAGCAAACTGGAAAGATCAAACAGCTACTGCCTGTGTCAATGTGAGTTTGAATGTGCAAATAATGCTAAAAAATACTTTTCCCTCTTAAAAGCTTGACCCAAAATGTTTTGATTTGTTTGATTTTCTGTCCAGATCAACAGATGTGTTTCCCATTGGCTTCAAGAAGCTTCGAGTAGGGCCTTTGCATGCTCAGTTTTCATTTCCTGACTTGCCTGAAGGTGCTTGTTGTAACATGCTCCTCCATTCCTGGGTGTAGTAGTGCTGATGATCAGAAAGCGAAGCCTTCCTTGATATTGTTCATCCTACCCCCTTCCTGTGACCCTTCTGTACAGGAGCGTTGCAGAGGGAGCACTTGTGGATGATATTCTACCACTTCAGTAAAAATCATGTAAAGGATAGGGGACACTCAGCTAAATGTGGCCAGGGCAGGTTAAAATACCACTGCGGGCAAGACAAGCTGAGTGCCAAATTGAAGTCACTGCCTCCTTTTTCATTAACTTGAGCTGCTAATTTTAGTGGTCAGAACCAAATTTATTGTGTGAATTAGGGAAGTGTCTCCTAACCACCAAACTATGTTTTTCTACATTAAATTGTAGTTAAGTAAGAATTTTATACACCATATCGCCTAAAGCTTTCTAGTAAAATATATTGTACTGTAATGATCTACGTGCTGTGAGTTGTAGATAAACAGATAGATGTGGATATGTGTGATATATGTTAAACCCAGAGCTTGTTTTTGGAAGAATTTCTGAAAAGCTAAATTGCACAGAGCAAACTTACAGTGGTGCTTCTTGTCACCCTTTTCACATACAGTAAAGGAGTGTACATCCTTTGCCAGGTGTGTTGCTACTTTTTTACTTTTGCATTATTGAGAAAAGGCTCCCTGAACTTTGTTCACTTTGTTAATGTTGGAAACGGAAAAGATAAAAATTGTCTTTATGAGTGAAACTGATGCATTACAGATGACTGGTACTTCAGGTGGCAGGCTTCTTGATTTATTCGGAGGTTTGCTATGTGATCTTACTGAGATTGGCTCAGTGGGAAGCACTTTGCCAAATCTCTTGATATTAAATCTGTTGGAACTGCTACATTCATGCCTTGGAGCAGCAGTGAGAGTCTGAAACTGCGCTTCTTGCTATCTGGGGAAGAGCAAGAAATGCCAGGTCCGCAGTGGCCTGCACCGTGTGTCTTGGACCTTGGCGACAGATGGGCAAAAGGTATTGGCAGAGCTTATTTTGTCAGACCCGAGTTCATCATTGGCAATGCCCTGTTCTGGGGTATTAGATGCTGAATAAACATCTGAGAAGGATATAAAAAGGACAGCCCCTTCCCTATGGGAGTTGATGCAATACCCAGAAGTAGAACAAAAGTCAAAGCAACAAAGATATTTATAAATAGGAAAATGCCAGCTTCCCAAATGGTCTATCACCAAATTTAAGCACCTTTAAAAATGAACCATGTCTATTAGTTTAAGACCACTGAATAATACTTTGTCCTCTGCATAGCTCTGCTTCTTTAAAAGACACTTTATCTCCCAACTATCTGTTGCTCTAGTGTAGAAGGACAGGATGATTCCATTCTAAAGATTGTTGTGATAAATTGCCGGGAATCGTTCAGGCTTTCCAATGCTTTTGCTTTCCCTCCCCAAGAAAAACATTATTTAAATGCAGATAATGGTCTCTTTCTTTTCATTTTCTGCCAGTCATAATGCGGCACCCTATGTTCTCTTGCATGCAAACAACCAAAATCACGGTATTTCTATTATTGCAGTATCATTAGAGATTGCTGTCTTCAGGACTCGTGCAGTGTGCTCTATGCTACACAAAATGTAGAGAAGGCTGTGCCTCTCTATAAAACTGTTTGTTATGTAGATCTCATAATTCTGTGAGATTTTTGAAAGAAGTCAGCTTCCATTCAAACGTACAAATAAGGTTCAGGTTTGTGGAACTGCTCTGAACTCAACAGCACTTAGGAAAATATTCAGCTGAAGGTTTTCTTCTCCCAAAACGTTTCCTTACACAACACATTAATATTACTCATCACTAGAGTCCTGGCCTTTTATTTTATTACCTAAGTAAAAGCTGAACACTTTTGTAATCTGGCTCAAACTCTAACTAGTGAGAGCTGCTTTCTTCCACTCAGATGGTTTTGGATATCACTTTTTCTAATACCTTTTTCCACAGCTTTCTGTCAGAGAAAGGCATTTTCCTAGGCCACCCGTGTGTAGAAGAAGGTGGATTGTGTTGCACAGAGGAGGTTTTTTTAGGCTTTCTTCCCAGCCACTTGCCATGAGTGTTTGTACATGTCACTTCTGGGCTGCCTGGATATCAATGGGGAGGACTGAAAGGCTCAGAACGAAGGTGTACTCCATTTAGCCACTTACAGCTTTGGAAGAGTGCATATGAGGGTACATTAATTCCACTGCTAGCTGTCCTCCACAGAATTGGCTTTTTCCTCACTCCCTTGTCACACGCACCTTGCCCGCGTGGTGAAGCAGGAAACACTTGGCTCCGAATATCTCGTGTGTGGTGCCTTTATCGAGCTGAGCGTTTGTCAGACTTGTAATTCCCGCTAACCTCCCTCTTCCAGACTTCCAGATTTCAAATAAATTTTTTAAGGCCTGAAATGGAAAGAGAGACTCATCAAAAACAATGGGAAGATCTTTTGATTTCAGCGAGTCCAGGATTTTTGCCCAACATCAAAACTGGGAAGCTGTTGAAGAAGGGGTCTTGTGTGAACAGGAAAAATATGAGGTTGAGTGTGAAGCTGTAAGCGCCAGCTGTAAGTCGTGCTTCAGTTTTGAAGATGATGAATGACCTTTCAATTTTTAATTTAAGAATATTAATTACTATTCTCCTAGGAGGTACATTCTAAACCATTCAACATCATCCTCAGGCTGCAGCTTTTCATTTCTTTACTTTGGCAATGCAAAAGCATCTTAAAATTGGTAAGAACGGCTGTGACAGATTGCTTGTTCCTGTCTTGCCCTGACTAAGGCAGAGCTCAGGCAGAGCGTGCTCCTGGCCATCAGGGCAGACGTGAGGGCAAGGAGATATATGGTGGGTGTCAGAAATGTGATCTGAATACTCTGCACTGTGGCTCTCTTCTGTTTTCTGTGGCTCAGGGAAGAAGATAAGTTATTAGACCTTGAAGCAGTAGTGAAAGTGCCTGCAAGCCAGCCTGCGGCATGGACCAGCCCTTCGTGTCACCTGAGCGGAGCCTGAGGCTGAGTCAGATGTGACTCAGGGATGTTATTCCTGCAGGTGAACAGATTAACTCGGTCACAAATGTCAGGGCATGGAGTCACCAGCCAAGTCATTCCCACCCTGGATGAATTGGTGCCAACAACTACAAGGCACCACCTGATAGTTTATTTTCTTACATTTCTCCTTGGGAGTGTGGCTCAGGCCAGCTTGTTTGGCAAACGCTTTTGCCTCTATTTCTTTGTATATTGATAGTATATACTTACAAAAGGGAGCATGGTATGCTAATCAGCTTTGATGGTGTTTACAACCAGTGGGTTGGGATGAGGTAGCTGGACAGCTTTTTTAGTTTTCTTGATGATACAGACCATTTCATGCTCAGACAATAATGCTGCGTTTCCTCAGCCTGACACAGTTCCAGCTGGCTGGAAGCTCCTCGGCTACAACACAACATACCGCACGCAACATGGCTTTTACTCTTTTCACTTAAGTGTGAAGGATAGTACCTGACAAATATTAATACAAAATAAAGAACATATGAATGCCTGCCTTTATTCCTCTCTGCTTGTCTGCACTTCCTTGCTGCTCATAGTAATACATTTTGCTCACAATGATACTGATGTAATGCCAAGGTAACTCATGGGACACCACCACAGGCATCACTTTGCTTCCTATTTGGGTTGGTGAGAGGATATGGAATACATTTTTTCCTTTATTATTATGGCAAGTGGAGAAAAAATCCAGTTTATAAATATATAAAAAGCTTATTAATATATGTACCCCCCTACTTTAGAATGCCTATTGCAAATAGCTGGCATTGTGTTGCTGAACTTAAACACTAACAGAGTTGCACTATTTTCAGTGTGGTTGTAACAGGGAATTAGACAAAATAGCACTTGTATTACCAACCTTATTCAGTGAATTCTCTCCTAGGCCTCTCATCTATGAAAATCAGAAATACCTCCATCTTAGTTCATGGAGTTACTCTTGTGAAACACAGGTGGTTCACCTGAGTGAAAGAAAAAAAAAAAAAAAGACCCTAGTTCCTGAGTTTACAATCTGTTATTATATGCACAGCAGAAAATATTTTTTAAAAATCCTGGGTATTTCCAAATATCTGACTTCTCAGAGGAGTAAAAATGCAATCAAAGTATTTCCTTTCAAAGATCCATCACTTTATGATTAGTCAAGGGTTTTTTGTAACATGAATTTCCTTTTCAGAAATGTTTTCTATTATATCTGTTTATTATTTTGTTTTAGAAATCCAATTAAATTCCTCTTTCATCAGGATGGAAAAGTTGGTGCTGCTCATTTAAAAATAGATATATATATATATCTCATGGTATGCATGGCTACTATAGCAAATGTTTAAATATTTCTTGGGTTAGCTTTAGCCCTATCTGTGCTAAAAGAGATCAGGATTTGACCTCAGCAATTATGACTATCCTTTTCAGAATGTCCTTTGGTTCCTTTTCCTTCAAATATAAAAGCATTCTTACGATACGTACAATGTCACAGATTTTAACAGCCTAAAAGATCCCGGGCACATCTGGATTCACAATTTGGACCATCTTGTGATTTAAGGTTTTTGTCGTTTTCCCTCATCTTATGCATTTTACTGTATGTTCTTGTGCTGGTACAGTTTCTCCAATACATTTTACAGAACTTTTAAATAAATATTATTGCCCCAATTGCACAATTCAGAAACATTCCAGTGTTTATGAAATGTTTTTGTCCAGATTAAAGGACAGAGATTTATTTTCTTTTACTTCAATTGAGTATGGTTACTTTAACATGTAAAGAGTCTCACCATCTTCCTGCTTCTTTTTCCGATCACTCTTGAAAATCAGTTCAAGTCGTATCGCAATATGAATATTCCGTGCCAAATGGAGGACTGGCACCCCCAGCAGACATGCCCTGCTCTTTGCTCTCGCTGAGCAGCTGGAATGACTGTCTTGCTGCAGCACAGCCTCCTGCAGCGGCTGCTCCCTCGCTGATCCACGAGCCCCGCATGGGAGTTTTGTGGTGAGTCTCATTTTTAGCATCACTCGCCCGCTGCCCTCCCTCAAGACTGCCATGCTCGGGCAGGGACGGCCACATGGGAACATGCTCTGAAGTCCAACTTTGTTCCCAGTAGGACAGCACTGTTGCTAAGGGGGTGTTTTTTGGGTGGGAGGTGGAGGCTGGTGGATATACCATCCACAACACTGGTGACTGAGGCATATTGTCCTTCCATGTAGCAAATGAAGCAATGATACCAATATGTAATGAGTCTGGGTTTGCTTCATGGTGGGTTATTACACAGGCAGACAGTATCTGACCTTTCTTTCAATACATACCGGCAAAAGAGTATTTTTTTTGCTCTAGTTTGGTCTTATAAAAGAGAGGCCAGGTAGCCATGGGTCTGTGGCTTATCATGTAGACTAAATGAAAAATATTAATGGGAAATGAGAAGAAATCCTTGAAAGCAGAAGTACTGAATATTTTTGTCCTTGGCTATGAGCAAAGTGGCAGTATAGACCCCCCAAAAAGTATTCAAAATATTGAAGCTCCTTTGGGAAGCTCCTCAGTTGCAGAACAAAAGAGCTAGAGGCTGTGTGTCAGGCTCTTGAAGCTCACTGTGAGCTGTCACAGAGAAAGCAAGTTTCTAAAGACATCTACCTCTGGGGGCACTGGAGGGGCTAGAGATGCACTGTCCTGCATGGCAAGCCCTGGCCTGGTGGGGCTAATGGTGCAAAGTCATAGAGAACCATGGCTACCACAGCTGGCCGTCAGCAGCAGAGGGGACCCTGGGTGCCTGCATGGACCCTGCAGGCTCTAGAGGCATTGCCGCTCTGCGGTGCATCCGCCAGCCTCCCCACTTCTCCTGGCATTGGCATGCTCACTATGGCATATTGCATTCCTGTTCAAAAGGAAAGGCTCACCCACTAGCTGGTTCCCCGAAAATGCTTTCACATGGTGCGTCCCTCACCACCTCTTCCCACGTGGCTTTGATTCTGCCTGGCAGGCGCGCTCGTGGCAGGGCTGTGACTGCTGAGGAGGGCTGAATGTGTAGCTTTGGCTGAGGGGCTGGGAAGCATGATGTGCAGATGGTCCCAGATTTATTTAAACTGGCTCTAGCTCCTCATGTCACAGGGTGAGAGCGCTGAGGGCTGGCCGCAGTGCCGAGGAGTGCCGAGTGGGTTGCAGCCCTGCCAAAGGAGGAGCCAGTGCTACTGGGAATGGCAGCTGCTCTGGGACAGAAGAGAAAATTGTAGGCAGTGGAGGAGCACCATCAGGGCTCTCTCGGAAATTCAGGACACTTGAGAGAAGGGAAAAAAAAAAAGATTCAGTAAACCTTTCCCCTTGCAAACGTGTTGTTACTGTTGGCAAAACATAAGGGTTGCAACATTTTAGTTGCTTCTGCTAAGACATGAGCTGTGTGCACTCTTCTAAGAACACCTTAAAATACAGGCTGACTTTGGCAGTAACAACATGCTTGTAAATAAAGAGCTCTACTTTTGAGAAATGTTATCCCTAACTGGAAGCATTTGAACAGAGGCCCCGAGGCTATTTTTCTTTCCACTATATACAGAATAAAGATTCACAAGCAGGTCAATATGCTTTTTTGCTTTTTGAATTAGAGTGTTTCTCATTAACTGGGTGTAGCTGAAATCACTGTCCTGCAATTCAGTGCCACTTTCCAGCAGGGATCTTTGACAAGATGTGTATATATTGCAAAAGTGCACACTGAGCAACAGGAACCTGCTTCAGAGCTGGCTTAAACGACAGAATAAATTAGGTATGCAAGACAGCATAAGTAGATTTTGTGTACAAGATGCAATTTGTCTGCTGTGCTGGTATAAGGAGAGGGCTGCAGCAAGAAAAGAGGTGGTAGAGATTTGCCACCGCCTTGGATGGCTTGATTTGAGAAGCAGTGGCTGCCTTTATATTTTAATACATGTTTTGTCTCATAACAGCACTGCTGAACACTGAAACCCTAAGCTGTGAACCTCAGCCTGTTGGCAAAATGTCATGGCTACTGCTGGACCGCGTTCTCATGTCTTACGCAAAGTCATGGGAAAGAAGACGAAAAAAACCACTTTCTAGGCTAGGTTGCCAGCAGACCCAAAGACAAAAGCAGCTTTAACTCCAGGCCAAAAGCTTGGGAGCGACTATCTGAAACTTTGTGAGATAGACACCATTGGTTTAGAGTCTTTAAGCTGCACATCCCAAGTAAACCACAACAAAAGCTTAAAGAGGAAAGGTCAGACCTGTGAAGTGCTATTTGTTTTCACTGAAACTTCATCTCCCACTTATCCCCAGCCTAACCAGCAGCGGAATCAATTACCACTTGTCAGACTGAAACCTGACCCCAGAAATGAAAGAAGGACATGACCTCCAGGGGGAAAAGAAACCACGAATGAACCACTTTGTCCTGCAGTGAAGGGTTAACAGGCCTGATCCTCTTCTTTCCCCCTTTAAGAAAAGATCAATACCGCTGTTCTCTACATTTACTCTTCCTTTCATCGGGGATGGCCAGTAGGACAGTGAGGTTATTGAGATTAGGTTTCATAAATTACTCCATTTAATAATTGAAGACAAAGAGGTTCCATACATTTTAATAGCATTTAGCGTAACTGTTCAAATTTGTAGGACTCATAATAGATCAATTTCAGCTGTCATTACCACTTGAGGTAATGGTGCTTTCACTTACCAAGCTTCTGTTAAGTATAGGATCAGCTTGTCAAAAAGTGGTCAGGTTTAAGGCAATATCCCCCACCCTCCCATTTCACACAAGCCTAGAACGGCATTCCCAAAGGGGTGTCTATGACACACTGGGAACACTGCTGTTAGTTTAGCTCACCTGCAGGGTCTGTGGCAGCTGAGAAGTCTGTCATTTCAGTGTATAAAATGATGTAAGAGCATTACTTCTGATATCTGGGACCAGCCTGGATTATTCCTCAGTGTCCTGGTTTCAGCTGGGATAGAGTTAACTGTCTTCCTAGTAGCTGGTACAGTGCTATGTTTTGAGTTCAGAGCGAAGAATGTTGATAACACTGATGTTTTCAGTTGTTGCTCAGTAGTGTTTAGACTAATGTCAAGGATTTTTCAGCTTCTCATGCCCAGCCAGTGAGAAAGCTGGAGGGGCACAAGAAGTTGGCACAGGACACAGCCAGGGCACCTGACCCAAACTGGCCAACGGTGTATTCCATACCATGTGACGTCCCATCCAGTATAGGAACGGGGAAGTGGGGGGGGCAGGGATTCACCACTCGGGGACTGGCTGGGTGTCGGTCGGCGGGTGGTGAGCAATTGCACTGCGCATCATTTGTACATTCCAATCCTTTCATTATTGCTGTTGTCATTTTATTAGTGTTATCATTATCATTATTAGTTTCTTCTTTTCTGTTCTATTAAACCGTTCTTATCTCAACCCACGGGTTTTGCTTCTTTTCCCGATTTTCTCCCCCATCCCACTGGGTGGGGGGGAGTGAGTGAGCGGCTGCGTGGTGTTTAGTTGCTGGCTGGGGTTAAACCACGACACTCAGTTAGAGCATCAGAAGTGAGTCTAGGCAGGAGAGGAAGAGTACCTTCTTATGTTTCCATTTCTGAATGCAAAAAATACAAACCACACAGGGAGCTGAAAAACCCCCTCTCTTCTTGGAAGGGAAAGGGGTCACTTTGAGCAGTAGGGGTTAGGTAGCTTGTGGTCAACAGCACAAGCTAACACCGGTCTCACAGGATTAAAGACACTGCTTTTTTTAAAGCATATTCCTCCCCACCCCCCATCAAAACCACCTTCTTTATTTGAGCACTCTGCCATTTGGGTTTTGTTAGCATCCACATTGCATACAAAATGATCTAATTTCAACTATGTTTCTGTGTCTTGACTTTGCAGATACCCTCCCGGGAGGCATCTATGGACATCTTAGCTTTGCATTTGTTGTGTGTTGGTGTTGGTCTTGACTTTAATGTGTCTGTACACTATAATTTGCTACGCTATATTTTCCTTGAGTTATGCTATTTCTGCCACAGAAGATTCACATTTTTGTGTGGCCAGCTTTATTTCCACAGCCCTGGCTTCTTCCAAGGTGCTCAGGGTCTCTCGTCATAATCTCTGCTAATTTTCCCTAGGAAAAGAGTTACCTACACAGACAGTAGTAACCTCTCTACAATAGATAAGAAGCAGATATTGCACTTGTGGTATGTGTTGGGTGCTGAACACAGCCCACAGAGCAGTCTGAAGGAAGAGGGTCTCCCAAAGGCAGTGTTGAATGCACACAAACATGCACTGTATTTTTTAAGGGCTGCTTCCAGGACGTTGCTGACACATCAAGCATAGAGAACTGCTTGGCATGAGCCATTTCTCAAGCAATTTCTCCTCCTGTGTGTCATAGGAAATGTCACCAATAAAAAATATAAAAATATATAAAATATATAAAAATATAAAAATATAAAAATATATATTTGTATGCTTCTATATGTAAAAAAAGGGAACTTCAATTTTTTCTGTACTTTGGTATTTCATTATCTATTTTTTTCCTGTAACAGTCAGCCAGGGAAAGTACTTTTCTGAATTTTTTTTGCCCTGCACTTCCCCGAATAAAGCAGTTTTCCTTGCTGCCTCTGCCTCAGGAAAGAAGAAATTTCATAAGGACATTAATAGTGGAAACATCATCAAATCAAACCAAGTAAATAGAAACGAATTCTCTACTCCCACTCCCTTCCCCCATTCACTGAAAAGCAAACCAACCAGGCTGTATTCTGAAAGAGACAGGAAATGAAGGCAAGGAGGGACAATTCAGAAAATAAAAGACATTTTATTGAGCTTCATAGAAAAATGTCTTCTGCGGTCCTGATTTTGCAATCTGATGCTAAACTGGTGATAAGATTATTTAGAAAAGCCTTTGTGCACAGTGCTGTGGAGGGGAACCTCTCTGGTTCCCTATTAAACCAGCAGACTGTGCCAAACATGAACAAGCAAATGTGACGAGGTGGCCCACAGGGTCTCAAGACTCTGGCTGAAGAATATGTGGGATGTGATCTGGCACGGATCAAGTCAGGAAGGAGAAAACCCATGAAGTGTGTGAAACCAGAGATGTGAGCATCTTACGTTCTTGTGGCCTTCATCTTTCTAGTCTGCATTTGTGAGAAAGGTTGTGTGTCCCAGCAGCCTTTACCCTGGCTATGATTTCTTGAAGAGAATGGATTAACCCCACAACCTGGAATTTCTTATGGACTCACGGAGAAGTGCTACATACAGCGTAATTAATCAAGAACAGCAAAAAAGTATTGCTTTCCACCTGAACCTGTCATGGCTTCTAATTAAAATCATGAGTGCAAAGTCACTTTGGAGGGATTGAAATGCTTAACATTTGTCAGCTACACCCTGCTAAATGTATTAATTTACAAAATACACCCGTAAATGGATCTGTGAGAGGAGAGTCTATGAAATATAAAAATAAAGCTTTTGGGGGAAATATTTTAGAACTTTTGGACTTTAAAAACCAGCAACTGTTTTTCAAAGGAAATGTCTGAAAATTCTACAAAAACATGTTTTTCTAAATAGCTGACATTTTTGGCATAAAAAGATAAAGACACAAGAAAAGTCTCAGACTTAATACCTACTTGGCTGGACAGTCGATTTTGTGATGGATGGATCCTTCAACAGGGCTCTTTAGGCCCTGAGTTTCCCTCCTCCAAGACTCCTCCTGTATCCAGGGTTGGATGTGCTTCTCTCTTTTTTTAGGTCTCCAGAGTCTCGGCTCTACTTCCTCTTGCTCTTTGCTCAGCTTTACAAGGCTAAGCCCCTTCCGGGCTTCTGTCAACCCTTTCTTCCCTGTCGAAAGGTCAAGCCCCTCGGGTGGCATGGGTACCTCTCCATTGCCTGTGGTTCAGATGGAGAAGGCTGTGGAGAGGCCATATCTGAGGCACTCTGCAATTTCCCCCACTCTCACATCTGCTTTTGGCCCATGGATGGCTCCTGGGCTGCCTGCCAGCTGGATCCGGGATGTTGGCAATGAGGTGCTGATGTGGCCTTGACTGGAGCCTGACCCGGAGCCTGTCCTCAGGATGCCCTTGCCAAGGTACTTCAGATAGAGAAAAAAATGACAGGGGAGTTACTGCCACTCACACAACCATTCCTTTTCCATGGATGCTATCACCACTTCTCAGCAGGGCCAACAGGCAGACCATCACTTTCCATTTTCTATCCAGCTCTCATGTTCATTTTCAGCAGTACCTCTTCCCTAGCTCTTCTCCTGGACACTCCAGATACCAGACTTTATCATCTGTCCAAAGCTGTTGCTTTGGTTTATGAAATACCTACAAACTGATGAAGATTTTTCTTAAAACTATCCATTGCTTACAGATTTTTTGTCCAATAATTTCTTCTTAGCTTGTAGGTTGTTCAAAAGCAATCTCATGAAAATAGGAGTTGGACTCGATGATCCTTATGGGTCCCTTCCAACTCAAGAATTCTATGATGCTATCGGGGCATCTACCCTAGAGCCTAGTATGCTTTCTTTTCACGTTAAGAGCCTATTGGTATCTCGCTCTTCATTGACCAAGCAAGAGTGGAATCATGTTCGTCTTGCATAAGGATTTGAAATTTGTTCTAAAGAATGTTCTGTGCTATTCTTTCCGAACTGTTGTGTTTGGGAAATATTTGCCTGCCTATGAAGATCCCTGCTAGAATATTTATCAGCAGTGAATCCAAAACCTGCGTGAGCAGAACTGGAGTATGGACTTCATATTCATGGAGAATTCTTTTGCCAGCATTTGTCCTGTTCTACTTTTGTCTTGTCACATGTCTGGGTAATCAAGTGACTGCCCAGTCATGATTACTAATCCTGATTTATTTCATCTCAGGCAGATGGAGGCATAGGGACTGCAGTTCAGGAAAGCTCTTAAGCATGTGGTTTTCTTTGTCCCTGTTGCAAAATAAGACCAATTTCCTGAGCAGGATGTAGGGAATGGTGGAACTGCTCACAGATCTCCCCATTGCCTATGAAAGAGGAAGCATTTCTGCCATCCTCTGCAGATACTCATATGCCTAAATTAAGCTTAGATCTGCCATTTGGATGGGGAACAGAGGATGCAAAAGGATCAATGTGATTTTTGTTAGGTAATCCTTTGCTCTGTGCTTTGTTGCCACTCAGGTTTGCCAAGGAGAGATAATTCAGCTCATCAGCCACTGCCTTTTCCATGTCCTCATTAGATATGTTAGGGATAGACCAATCCCTGTTGCCAGGGCCAAGTTAAGTGGATTCGCTGTATTCATGCTGCTGAGGGCTGACCATCCTTTGACAGCAGCTTTGGCTTTGAGAGAGCTTGCTAGGTTGGTTCAAAGGAGAGCCAGAGAATGAGGTAATATTTAAGTAGTGTGGGCTAGCACAGCCCTGGTGCTCCAGCTCCCTCCCAGGCTCTCTCTTGCTCTATGGTGTAGACACATGTGAACCCCTTGCTAAGGAGAGCCTCTGGACAATATCACATGCCTAGCATTAGGCTCTGGCTTTGTTTAAAACAGCACTCCTGTGCTGAAGATGAGGGATTGACAGCAATATGCATTGCATGAATAGCTGTGTAGCATAGTCAATAATTATCAGCTAATCCTTGGTGATATGAACAGTCTGTACGTCTGCAAAGCTGTTTTCCTTCTATTTGGTGAAGCATTCTAGCTGAGAAAAGAGTGCCACCAATGTACAGCATGCAAAAGTAGTGACCATGAGATGTAAACACTTCCAAAATGTAATTTTGTAATCCTGATCAGAAACAGGAAAGATTTTCATTTTCCTGGAAATTAATATTTTACAAATGGAGTGAAGAATCTTTACATCTGCAGAACTACAAACTTTCGGGGGGTGCATGATGAGTCATGAGTTTAAGAGCAAGCTCCTCCTGCACTCACGAGGATTAACTTTGTGAAAATAATCTTGGCTACCTGTGGATTCAGCCCATGTTATAACTGTTGTGGGAATGACAGTAAAATAAGTGAATTTGTATTGCTTGTCTTCAAGGTGCATGCAGAACTCATATGGCAAGAGGCTGTTCTCAGGCCAGAGGTGTTAGGTTTGGCTCCGCAGCTCATATGTGGCAAACTGCCAGTTTTGTGAGGTCCCGGCTGGGAGGCCGAAAGGTATCCCACTGCTTAGTCCTATTCACAGGCTGTTTATTGGATTTGGCCGGGAAATATTCAACTAGATTAGCTGAATGAAGCAAAAACCCTCAGTGCCTTAAGTCTATTGCTGAATTCAAGTGGTGTTTGCAGAGCGCCAGCTGACCATAGCGCTGACGGTTTTTGTTGTTTTCTTATTATCAGATGTATATTTATAGAAAATTGCCAGTTATAGAAGTAATATAGAATATATTTTAGAGGATAAACAGTAGTTCTACTAGAAGTTAATTCATGCAGCTAATGTTAAAAGTTTGAATTGAAATTATGTCTGACTAAAAACCTCACCGGAGGGATGATTTTAAATTAGTCCTCCCCTTTCATCTTCCATCACAATTTAAATTTCCACACTGATTATTGTAATCAATTCATATGCATTGCTTTATTCCTCTGAAATCATGTGGTTCTTTAGTATAAAAGATGAGATGATGTGATGGAGGTGACATCATGGCCTTTTGATCCCTATTATCATTTAGATAACAGGTTTTGTTCATGGTTTCACATATTATGCAGATGACTGAGCTCTGAAACTGGAAGGGTTGATTCTCAAAATATGAGCCTCAGTTTTATTTGCAAAGTGTGTTTTTTTCCCCCTTTGATATGGTCTTTGTGCTTGTGGGTTAGGAACTAAGCTTATTAGTAGGAAGCCACTGTAGCGAGTGGGTAGGATTTGGGTAGGGTAGGTTTTAAACCTCTTGTGGGGGTCTACAACGTAGACATGCATAAATTAGTAACTCCCATGAGGGTCCCTTTGTAGTCAGTGAGGAGAAAGGTGCCCTGTCAGGTTGCTGTTCCTCTTGCTCTCACATTGATGCCTAAAATAGATGAATTGTAAGGTAAGATGAACTGTGCCTTAAAAACATAGAGTTTCATTGAGTGTAAAGGCAGTCTGGACATGAGCCTCAATGAATCCCACCCCTACTCTCTGTTACTGTGCAAGCCTAAGTCATTAGTGGGAAGCATTTGCATCATTGTCAAAATGCCTGCTACACCGTAAGAGCAAAGGAATGTGCCTAATAGCCTCTCTGCATGGAATTATTTCTGGAAATACTGTCTAAGAAGCAATGATACCATCACACTTGCACTTTGGTATCACTCAATATTTGTGTCCTATTTTTACCATATAAATGAATTAATCCTCACAGCCTCCTGCTTTTACCTCCCCTTTAGAGATGGTGAAACTGGAGCAGAGGCACATCAGAAACCTGAGATGCTGAGCTTCCTCAGATTTCAAGGGAAAGGATGTCCCAGAGTGACTCAATCAGTGTTTCGAATGCTCCAGCATAATTTCTGGCAATCTGTCTGTGGTAATACTTGGGATGATACAAAATGCACCCTTCTCCATTTGGAAGAGAAGAAGGTGATGAAACCACATCCTCAGGCTTAAACTAGAAGCACATATATTTGTGCATATTATCTCATTTCCTCTGTGCAATTTTTGAGGCTATGCGTGGAGGTCATTGCCTAGTCAGCAAGCACTAGTTTCATCCTTGAAGGCAGTGCTGTTCCTGAACTCATTTGTCCTAAAACAGACCATGAATTCCTACCACCCTCTACTCCAGTCCCCTGGGAATTCCCAGCACCTTGCAAGAGCAAACATCTGAAGAACATTTTCAATGGTAACTGGCTTTTTTGAAGGCTATTTCCATGTGTCAGAGCCTTGCTGAAAACTGATGAGCTGTATTTGGCTGTATTGAAATTCTTCACGAGAGAATGTACCACTGCCTACAAGGATCTTGAGAATGGGTTTGAATCCTTGAACAGTCTCAATTTATACTGTGATAGTAAAACAGTGCTGAGAAGTCCATTTGATATCAATATACCTAGATAGACTTAATATCAATTATAGTATGGCTTAGATTTTTTTTTCCTGAACAATGCACAATCTAAATAGACAAGCAATACAATATGAGCATTGAGTTGCATGGGGTTTTTTGGTCAAAGTCATATTTGCAAAAAGATGCTGAATTAAATCCACTAAAACTACGTGTACACCCATGTCATATGATTACAAGGCTTTCTGACAAAAAGTCCCTAATGCCATTTTTGATGGTGGAACTTCTTGTAACTTTCATTTTGAAATAATTTTTCACTTCAAAGCTTGTCTAGGGTTAATTTTAAAGAGGGAAAATACCAAATGCAACTAAAAACTCCTAAAACAAAATGCATTTAATTTTTCTTTTTCAGGAAGAAAGTGGTGTTTTAAAAATTTCAGGGAAAACCTAAGCATGAGGTTCTTGTTTCTTTCTTGGCTTCACAGGTTGCTTCTGAGTTAAAAGTCAATTATTTATACAGCTCTTATCACTCCCATTTTATGGATGGGGAAATGAAAGAGAGAAAAAATGACTTGTCTTAATCACATGGGAAGTCTGCGGCTGTTCTGGGTAGGGAGCCTTGGATCCCACGTCCCAGTGTAGCAGTTCAAAGCTTCAACCACAAAATAAACAAAACAGTCAAGTTCTTTTTATAGCTGGAAACCATCGCTGACATATGTCGAAAGACCCATGTAGAGTCTCACACTTTGAGCGTATAAAAGTGATACTGCTTCTCAGCCAGATGGCAGTCTCTTGCCCTGGGTTAGAAATACCAAATTTAATGCGAAATGTATGTTTTATGTAGTTTGTTCATGATCAGGACCTCAGATTGCTTGAATCTAAGGATTTCTCCTTAGAGAAAGCCAGGGGTGGTGCTCTCCTTCCATGCAGGCTCATTACTGCAGCAAGAAGCATATCCCAGAGCTAACATGGGCGCTGCCCAAAACTTCAGCTGATCTGTGATAATGGGAGGTGGTGGTCCCCTCTGATGACCAGGGTCTTCTTTTGAAGTCTGTGGTGGGAGCAGCACCCATGCAGGCTCTGAGTGCCCCGAGCACATAACATCACCTTGTCAGGAAGTGACATCAGGGCTGAATGACAGGGTGTCAATCCTATGCATTATTTAGTGTGTGATATTGTTGTGGGGAGGGACTGCACACGGAAGAAGATATTTTCTGAAGGAAAATAAAGGCAGGCAGAACAGCTGATTAGTTACTATTATCAGACACTAATGGGTGTCGTGTTGATAAGATGGTAACCAGATAGCATGTAGAAAGGGTTTTAGTGCTAAGTACTCCATTGCCTTTGTGTGATGTCTCATTACTGCACTTGGATCCCCTCCTCTATAAAATTTTAATGACCTCACCGTTTTTCATGTAACTCTCGCTCCTTGCTTTGCTCTCCTTTTCGTCCTGTCCGGGTCCCAAGCCGAAGTGGAAACATATTATATGATTAGGTATAGAGACTCCAGTTTATTGTCTTGCAGCACACGCCCCTCTTGAGAAGGTGGGAAAGAGAAAAAATTTCCAAAACTCAGCTTCAAATGTCCATTGCATTACACTGACAGTAAAGGAGTTTTTTTAAGTCTGTTCCGTGGTGGTTAACAATTCCTTCCTAAAGCTATGGGATAAATACAGCACAATTATGGAGTAACATGGTTGCAAAGGGGCCCCAAAGTCTTCTTCGCTGAGATAGAGGGTATAAGGCATGTTCTCACTCTTCTGCACTCCCTCTGATGCTGGGGATGCTTTGCAAGGAGCAAAGTGTAACCTGCAGGTGGCTTGCAGGAGGAAGGCAGCAGGTGAAGGGAGGAGAGGCACAGAGAGGCCAGTCTCCTTCTGGCCACGGTGGCAAGGCTCAGAGAGGTCATAAGAACCAAAAGTGCAAATCACAGCACTTTTGGTCTTGCTCTAGTCCGAGACAAGGGCTGAACTAGCCCAATAAGCTGGAGAGGAGGGGGAGTTTGCACCATTTCCTCATTGCCCTGTGCCAGCACCAGCTCTGGGGAAGAGGCAAAATTCCTTACTTGCATGACCCACAGTTAGCATCTCCTAAAAACAGAGACGCAGATATATTTTTTATATATTTTCAGAGGATGGTGGTTAGACAAATGTGTGCTAATTAGTCAGAGGAACAGCAAATAGTGCCAAGTAGTAAGTGTCAGTATACTCTCTTGGTTGAGGTACATTGGAACTGGGTAAACTGTATGGTCTTATTTAGCTCCAGTGACACAATGGATGGGGACCCAGATCTTTGTCATGGGAAGAAGGACAGAGTGGCTGAAAAGGTACCTTGAGTTTTTCAGATGATGTGTTGTGCTTTCTTTTGATTTTGTTTATAAGCTAGGAGGTCTTGGAGAGAGCCTCCTTTGGGCCCTCCATCTGATACCAGCTGGAGGAAAACCCTTTGGCTTTTGGCTGGTTTTGGCTGTGTTCCTGCCCCCCACATGGAATTCCTTAGCCCAAGGGTCGGGCTCGGCAAACGCAGCCTCAAGTCATGAAACCCGCAGCTGGGTGCAGAGCAGCTTCTCCCTGGTGTTTCTCGAGTGATTAAGACCCATCTGGAATTTCTGAAGGAGTTTCTGCTATCTCAGGCTTGCACTGTCTGCTGAGGAAGGAGATTTTCTTGTGGTATTATCATAACAAATTTTCCACGGATCCATCATCAGCACCGTTGATTCCTCTATAGATAATGAATGTCTCAGAATAAAGTTCCTCAGGGCTGCTACCCGGGATTTCCTCTTTGAAAGGGTCTTTTCTGAAAGATGAGACATCAGTCTCACATCTTAATATTTTTCTCTGAAAACATTTGAGTCACACTTGCATGAGTAACAGGACAAACGACAAGGAACAAATGACATGTCTGGTACAAGTGAGCTCACTGTCCCAGCTTGCTAGACAAATGTTTATACACTCAAATAAACAGCACATTCAGATCCTTGGCTGATGCTCACATGACACTGGATGTACTGTTTAATTACATCACAGTGGTGCTGATGATGACATGGGGAGAGCAAAGCTGTAGAGCAAAGCCAGGCAGCAGAGCCCAAAGTCTGTGGCAAGGTATCATGCACTCGAGGAATCTGACTGCTGGGAGCAGGAGAGGTAAAAAAATGGATGTTTGTGGGGTAAAAGTCCCAGTTACTGTATTTGGACAGTCTGTGAACATATGCCTTTTTTTTCACAGCATCTCTTTTCCCTGTAAAACCTTTCTGATAATAATAATAAAAATCACCTAATAGCTTGGAGACAAAAACGTCCTATTTTTGTCCTGCAGACGAGTGGAGAATTATTTAGTTTTCTATTTTGGAATAGTTATCAACATCATAGTCCCTGCCTACCTTTGTTCTAGAAAACTGGGCAAGGATCTGTGGAAACCCAGAACAAAACGATAGCTCTTACCTGAGAAAGCTAACAAAACTGTGAGAGATTTTTGGAATAACCGTGTTCTTGCATTCCCCCCGCTCCATTTTGAGTGATAAATATTTTATACCGGAAGAATATCAAAGACTAAATATTAAGTATCACTTGATCCTAATTTTCTGTTGTTTTTTTTTTTTGTTATATTAAAAATCACAAGGACACTTTCAGATTCACAAACATTTTTAATCCTCTGATCATTGAAGGACTTGGAAACGGTAGGACTTCCTGAATACTTAAATTAATTGTTTGTGAAAATAGCATTACAAATTTCCCTCTCTCTCCCCACTCTTTCTCTTCTAGTAGTCAGCAGCTTCAGCTAAATCCTCCTCAGTAATTCTTGTTGAGCAGAGATTTTAGTACAGAAGTTAACCTGCTTGCCTTTACCAATTTCAATGAACAACTTAGCAGTACTGTTTCAAAGCTGACCAGCAATATTCTTAGAGTCACGTTGTTGTCAGAGGCCAGATTCAGTCTGAGGATTGTCCAGGAATTTGCAGCTTTCAACTACTTTTTAAATTCTAAGTTGGTCACTGATGTCAGAGCTGGAAGTGAAATTCCAGGAAATCAAACTCTTATGAATATTTAAAACCTACAAAATATTATGGAAAAATAAAATATTTACTAAAACGGAACATGCAGATGTCTACACTGCTAAAAGCTGCAATGCCAAATACAGAAAGCAATCAGCCCTTCGTAAAATACTGTTGACCTTAAAGATCTGATGTGAGGCTCCAAGATTTTCTAGATCAGTGACAGAACTGTATAAAACCATGGAAAAGCATCTACTCCCGCCAACGTCCTCATCCAGTCTAGGGAAGTTATAGATCTGCCTGGCTGGCTGAAATGAGCTTTGTTTTACTCCTGACACAGGATTTTTCCCCTTTGTTTGACACTTGGGTGTCCTCAGGAGCAGAATGGGCAATCACATGCCAAGGCCATCAGTGTGCCCCAGCGCTCAAATATAAAACAGCTGGGCAGGACTCTGGGGAGCCCTATAAAAGAGGTGAAGAAGCCTCCTCCAAAGACATGGGGTGGCTCCAAGGAGACTCCTTTTCTAATTCTCCTGCTTCTCACTGCCAAAGAGCATCTTGCTGGCTACTTTAATCTGCAAGATCCATCTTACTTTAACTGTATTGAAAAGGACTGATGTTTTGGGGTTGTGCTGTGCTATATTAAAATCCATATTTCAAACAATAAATGCTTTCCATTTATCCAGGCCAGTCTCTTTTCTATTGAGCCAAACTTTCAGGCAGTTAGCTAAACCTTTCAGTAATATGAAGCACCTTTTTCATCTTGTGCCAACACTGTAATGCCTCCAATAATTTATGTTTAATTTTTAATACAGTTATCTATCATGAGTAATTATGTGGGCTGCTCACAATATTCCATTTTCTGTTATGTGGTTTTTCTGAAGATCGTGGACTTAAAAAAATACCACAGTACTACTACTTTTCTGCTGAGTTTCCTCTGAAAAAGAAATATTGAGGCATACTTGAAGATACTGTATATGAGACCCCAAGAAGTTCTTTGCTCTGTCTTTAGATCTACTGATACTAGTGTGAGAAACAGTGTAAGCTGCTGTGATTTATGCACTGCACAGCTAGAAAAAAGTCTGAGCAGATTTCTTCACATTCACGGGGATGTTTTGCTGGTGTTTGTGTGCGGGGTTCAGGTGTTAGGAACAAAATTTCCCTGCTGACCCTGGTGCTGTTGGTGGTGCATATCAGTTCTGGAAGAGGCTTTCACTGTTATCTCCAAAGGCTAATGAAAAGCTAGGTCTACCCCAACTTTTACACACTTTCCATCTAACAAACTTTCTCCTCTGAGCTCATAAAAACGTAGGCGGCAGCACCCGACGGTTGCGCAGCCCTACCGCTGGGGAGGGGTCCTGCTGCAATGCCACTGAGGCCGCTGCAGTTGCCCTGTTGTGCCATCTGCACAGGGAACGGCCTTAAAACCCCAGGCACTCTTCTGGAACATCCCTTTCTGCTCTGCAGGGAGAACTGGAAGGGTACAATGCTTTCCAATGGCAAAATGGAAAGTATCCACTCACGGCCCAGAGCTGCTTACACGAGCAACAGCCATGAAGCGTTCGCCTGTCTTGAGCGACAGCCTGTTTCACACGTGCAGTGGGAGCAGCTGGTTTTGTTAATCTATATTTGGCAATAAACATTGATATGAGTACCAGATCTGTCTGAGGGACCGGAAGCCAAACTCCTAGGGGCCATATAAGTTTTCTCTCCAAATCTACATTTTGACATGTCTGTGTTATTTCTCTCAGGCTCAGGAGATGTCTGTATGAGGACTGCTCTTTTGGGAGGGAAAAAACGGTTCTTTCCTTTTTTTCCTGGCCAGTCCACAGCTTGTCCTGACATGCTCCTGCTCTGGGAATTGGGACTGGGATGTGTTTGGGACTGCTAAAGGAAATCTATACCAAGGAGGCCATTTGAGCGCTGGATACTTCTCAGGGCCATTTCCACCCTCTGTGTTGGTGAAGAGGCCTTGGGACAACAGTGCTCCTCTAAAATGGCAGTACTTCATGAGTGAATGATACATTAAATTCACAGGGGTCATCAAAGCTTACGACTGCCTTTGTTCAGAAAAAAAAAAAAGTTAAAATAAATTTCTCCTCACAGCAGACATGCCTAAGTAGCTGGTTCTTATACAAGTACCTGAATGTAATGTATTTCACCATATACACCAATTATTCCCATGGAGAAGACATAGGTGAAACCAAATGGCCACTCCATTACAGAATTTGTACAGACAGTCAATAAGGGACAGAAACACCTTCCAAGAAAACATTTTCTGCATACAGTTGCTTCAGTCCTGATCCTCAGAGAAGACCTAGACAATGCCTTCAAAAGACAGAAACTTGGAAACTAATACTCTAAGATGCTACACCTCATGGATTCGGTACAGTTGTTGGTGCAGTCCCTGTGACATGCCATCCCATCCTCTGCTGCAGTGAGGTCAGGAGCTTTCCTCCCAAGCTGCAGCACTTAGGTTATACTCAGAGCTGTTGCTCCCTGCTTGAACTCATTACATTGTTCTCTGAGTCTCTGTCAGACCTAAAGGAGACCTTGTACGCCCACATATTTATCCCCCCCTTTTTTTTTTTTCAAAATTATTTGGCCTAATGGAAGCTATTATCTGCCCTTATGAATGCTGTATCATAGGACAGCTGCAACTACAACAGTGCTATTAAAGGCAAAAAGGCTGCAGGCTTGGCCTCGTCAAAGTCCAAGGTAAAACTTCCCTTGATGTCAGTGTCATAAGATTTCACCCAGATAGCAATGCAGTTTATTTTGGTTCCAGTTCAAGATTTACTCATTGTATCAGATGTTTCACCACATATATAGGTAGCATTGAATAATAGAAGATGTGCAGGTAAATCTAAGGCTGTAATTCAATCAAGGACCTTTGTTGATGTCTTAAGCTGAGAGTCAAACAGCTTAAGCAGTTTATGACCAGTGGTAGAACTCCCTTGATTGAATTACTGCATAGGCATTCAATTGCATAAATGTATTGTTATTTATATGGTGTGCCAAAGCCTGATTTTAAAGTTAACTGTGGCAGGCTGTAACTAATGGAGAAAGAGCAGTATGGCATTACACTACCCCTTAAGCAAGGAAAATGAATGATGGGCACTGTGTTCTGTGCTTATGTAAAAATAATTATTGTAGTACTGTAGGGAATTAATTCCTTCATATTCATGAAAGCAAGGAGAACTTGAGGTTGTTAGTCAGGAATAGTCCCTGGCCCCTATACCAGAGTGTACGACCTGAGTAATTTCCATTATTGTCAGGGACCTGTCTAAAGACTGGATCCAAAAATTTTAAAAACTGTCTTAGATTTAAAGGAAAAGAGATGAAATGGGGTGAAAATAGGCACAGTAGATAAGAATGTTATCAATACAACAAGAGTACAATGCTGCGCGAAGGATAAAGTGTGTTTACAGAGACCTCTCTGGCTCTTGGCACCCCTGGGCATAGGGAAGGCACGGAAACCACTTACACTGACAGGTGGGAGCTGTTTGCTGGCTGCAGCCCAGCTTTGCTCTCTTGCATCCTCCCAGGGGCTGCAGGTTTTTTCCTCTTCTCTTTTGCTGGAGAACTGCATAGCTTTACCAGTAGCTTTCTAGGGGAGAGACCAGAGAGCATGCACATTCAAATCAACCCTTTTTGGAGATGGTCAAAACTGCTCAATAGCAGTGCAGGCTGTCTGTATCATAGGCTGTCATGGCAAATTGGAGCTGACAGCTAGAAACTGCTCACATAGATTTCCTATTGCTCCTTTTAAACAGGCTGTATTAAATTGCACCAAAAGGGCTGACAGCCTTAAAATCTATGCCATTATATCACATTAAGGGCTGCAAAAATCTGCCTGCTTTTACAAATTTCAAAGTCAATTGATATATAAGTCCGGTAGTCATCCTAGAGCCTAGAGACACAGTACAACCAGCACACGTATGTGCGTGTTCATTCTGCATCCAAGCCCATCTGCAGTTCTCAAGTATTGCCCCATATCAACATTCCTCAAAATCCTATTTATAAAGGAAATTCTTTTAATATAGAAAAAAATAACTACAGGCATGAATATTTCCTTCAGGAAGCCTTCTGGCAGGACATGGCTTTTGAAAGCACTACTATAACTTATCCTGGACTCATTAATTACAAGAATAGCCTGTATATGTATGAGCACTCCCCTGGAGGAAAAGGATGCTGCCTGTCTCAGTAAGGAGTGAAGATGAATACTTGCATGTCAGGTAGAGTAAAGACTCGGTCCTGCATATAATTTTTAACACACAACTTTTGCAAAATTTTTCCTCTAACACACCTCCAACACTTCAGCAAAATACTGAGCACAATAGATAGTATTCCATAATCAGCTCAGCACAGAAACGCTCATGCCAACATGCTGGTCACAAAATCATCTTTTTTTCATAAAGGTTAGGATACATTGCTGTTCTCATTCCCTGGTTAATTGTGGTGGTGGGACTGGAGGGGGATGAATTATGGCTCTGCTCCCTTACTTTTTATAGCAAGCATGTTGTTCTTGCTATCCTGACTGTTATAAAGTCAGCAGACTGTCAATTTTTAGGGAATATCAGCATAAGATAATTTCCTTTTAGGTCTCTAACTTGCTCCGCTCCAGATTCAAGTGAATATAAATAACGTATATCAAGGACTGGTAGATAAGCTACCTCTCTCACACACATAGACCCTTGGAAACTAATCAAATTTCCTTCCTGAAGGGGAGCTTATCAGAAACCAGACAACCCTTAATTTGACACTCAAGAGAAAAAAGCAGTTAAAGGCACTTAAACCATATTCCTCTTGTCTTCCTTCATCAACATGTAAGAAAGAAAATTATTCGTGTCATCCATGTCACATTTTTAAAAATCCTGTACACAATCAAACCTCAACACATGTAGAAAATTCTGCACACAAAAAGCAGTTAGTTCTGACGTTGTGTATATGATGGTTTCATCAGTTTCTTTGGTTGCTGGGCTTGGGAGGAGTCTGCTCCAAATCCTGAGAAGAGCATTGGGACTTCCATAGGTCACCCCAGTCTGTAGCAATGGCAGCCTGACCTTGGCACTACTTGAAAGGCAAGCAAAGATTGGGAGGGCCAGTTCACTAGCCTTCAAAACTCTCTGGCCTAGTAAAGTAGATAGGGCCTCTGCAGAGGAAAATAAACAATTAACAGAGCTGGCTATGTCCTCAGCTGTGCTAGAGAGATTACATCATGACTTATACACACAAACACACACATTATTTAAAGATGTAGTCTAGATTCATACTTTCTCTCCAGAAACCTAATTTTCAGTCAATGTGCATTGGGCCACCTATTTATTTATTTTAAAAATATTGGATTTGGATAGTAATACGATGTGATTTTACTACCTGTATAGCTTTCATGGTTTTCATTTATTATCACAATCTAATAAGTCTCATAGAGTCTCTTTCTGATTCTGAAATCCGTGTATTTAAGTGTGGCCTTAAGGTCATTGTGGACTTCTTCAATGTGATGCTATGTTAAGGACTAATGCTGATTTTATTGGGGTGTGATAATTTCCACTGTGTGGTTCAATACCAGTAACAATGAAAACTTAGGTTGGTTGATTTTAATATCGCTAAAAAAAGATTCTTGCACTAAGCAAGAGGGTCAGCCGTGGCTTTCCTTCAGATCATTAAAAGGGGAACGTCTCAAAAACAGCCTGGGAGGCCATCTGTGACTCAGAGTCCTGCACCATCAAACGCATTGGTTCTCCCTCACCCACGAGAGCCATCACTCTGTCCAGGCTAAAGTCCCAAAGATTTAAGAGCATTTCCATTCAGAAGGCCAAAATTCTTTGGCGTCCTCTCTTTACATGCCCCACAAGGCACTTGAAATCACAGTGTCTGATTTTATGCACCAAGTCATGTAAACATACTCACTATTTATATCACTAGCAACTGCAACAAAGATTTAAACCTCAAGTTTCCAGGGAGGGAAGAGCCATATATGTTCCAACTCCAGCTCTGTTGCCTTCAGTAGGCCTTCTCCAAATAGATGTTAGGTTGATGCCAAGAAAGTGGTTCATCCTTGATTGAACGCTGTCCGCATAGCTTGGCCAAATTTGTGTACATCTGGTTTTTTCTACATTAGGATTAATGGGGCATAAATGAGCCATGGCTAACAATCAGGTTGTTTCAATCAGCCATGACAATAAAAAGTCCTGTAGGAAACATGATTATCAGACACCTATTATGGAAATGTGAGGAACTGCTAAACAAACTAGCAAGTCTTAGTGAAATAAAACTTTTCTGTACTGCCTTCTGCATTTTTTCCAGTCTGAGTGCAGCATCTTTCAACAACAGAATTAAATAAGTTCCAATGTAATTTTACCTTAAATATTACTTTCCTTTTTTTTTTTTTCTGTTGGGAACTAGCTATTCTATTGCTTCTGACAATGTCAATCAAATGGATTTGAACTTTTTGCTGGAATGCCTAAGTTGTTGAAAATGTTGCAGCCCACAGAGTATATAACTCTCCAGTAATCGTGCTGCCTTCTTTTCTTTCTGCATAAATAAATTCAAAATCTCAAATAATTTGTAGTAAATACATGATGATTAAGCAGGTTTTGCAGAAGTAAACCAAAGATACTGAAGTAACAGTGATGAACAAAACTTCCAGGCTCTAAACAAACTTGGAGGAGAATCATTAAATCAATGCTGGTTTTAATTTTATTTTTCTTACCAAAGGAAAAAAAAGGGTCATGAATTCTTATCAAGCTTCCTTAAAGGACAGCTTGGCATTGGCTCTGACTTCTTAAAATTAAAATTATATTGATTTTCCATTTTATTAAATAAATGTTCCTCCCTGAGCTTGCTTCAGGAAAAGAAAAATGTTTTCAGTGCAATTTTCTCTTCAGCCATTGCCTGGACTTTGACTGTGGAACGCACATCTACATCCAAATTAAGAGACAAAGGGATTACCCAGAACAGCCCTTGTTCCAAGCCCCTGGTGGCACAGTGCAAGTTTCGTCCTCTCAGACAAATAAACAAAATGCAAGTTCTCTCAGGTTACCCTGTAGGATACTTCACTTTAAAACTGTCAATGTATGTTTATGTTGCTTAGGAAAGAAATTGGTGTGGCACTCAAACACCTTGTAAAAGTCTGTCTTCTCCCCTCATCCCCCTGCCTGCACACCTCACTGTGAACAGCTCACAGCACTTCTCGCTCTTGCAGCTTACTAAACATGAACCGCGCTAGTGCTAGTACTGTGTACAGTCTGCCTCCTGCTTCTGAATTTATTTTATACATGCACTGCTAAAAATGGTAGTTGTATGAAAGTGGGACTTTAAGGCTGTTGAATCCTTCTGGATTAAAACTGGTAACTTCTAAATGGGCAAAGTTATGAATTATGTCCATTAGATCTTGTTGGCTTCTTTTGGATCTTTGTAGCTTAGGAAGTCTAGAAAGACCTTTTCTAAATCTGTCAACTATTAAAAGTGTCCCTTGACATATGGGGCAAAGACATATTTCTGAAGTGAAAGGACTAACCCAGGCTGTCCTTGTGTTGTATACTTAGGATGGAGAACAAGTAGCTGCCTGAGGTGACACATGCAATAAAGTCTGGTGCAAGATCACTTATTTCCCTCCCTAGTCTTGTGGCAAGTTTTCCTGTAAGATAAGGGAAGAGCCCCAGACAGATCAGTATTGAATAAGATGGTCTCCAAAGGAGCTATTAGTATTTTCTGTACTGCTATGTGTGATTGAAAATGAATACTTTCATTTGCATAAAGGATTTTAAGACACAGTTTAAGACCCAGAGAGATGCCAAAACCCCTTTCTTTGTTTGAAAAGCCAGTTAAGACTGTTAAGCAACATAACATTCTTACCCCATCGCATAATTTACAAAACTCAAGCACTCAAGAGCAAGGAAATGAATAATTTAGAAGATCATTAATCTCACACTACCCACATGATAAACACAATTATCAATCTTTTCAACTATGGAGAAGTGAACATTTCATCACAACAGAAGGACCATCACTCTGACTCTAGGTACAAAATATTTCATCAAGTAACACCAAACCAAAAACATAGAATAAAACTGTCCTGAAATACAACAGTCAGCTATGAACACATTAGTGGCACATACTGATAGGGCCACATGCAAGCCTAATTTCAGTAAGACTCAATCTTGCATTCCAGTTTTTCCTGTTTTGCCACATCTATTCCAATTCTAGACTCTTTTTTTTTCCTTATCAAGTTCCTGTCTCAGTTGATAAATACAGTTACTAGATAGCATTTCTAAAGAAAAATATTATGATAACAAACTAAGGATAAAGCAATAGAGAAACACTCCACAGCTAAGAGCCAAAGCTAGTTTTTTTGTGGTGCAATAGCTAATTCCTTGAAGCAGACTGAATAGTGGATGAGTTACTGAGCTCACTGAAATCAAAAGAGGCAGGATCTTGCTCAGGAAACCTCAAAATGGGAACAAGCCTGAATTTTGACCATGGTGAAGCTGAACTCCAAAAGCCTGGAGGACGAGGTCACTGTGCCCACTGTTACTGCCAGAGTGCAGAGGACCTGTTGGGTTTTAATAAGTTACAGCTATAGCCTGTGGGTTATGTTGGGAGCGGGATATGGCTGAATAACATTGCTGTAACACCATCCACTGAAACAAGCTCTTGCAAAGCTTCCCGGGTGGCTCATATAGGTAGGTAGGTGGTGGGAAATCAGCCGCAGATGGCACTATTTGAACTGTCTGAGCTTTTTACATTTACCTACTAGCCAATATAAAACAAGCAATGTCCTCATCTGTTAATTTCCTCACTTTTAAATGCCTGGCTTTTGCAAATGTCATGAGAGGTAAGTATTTTTTTGCTGTTACATAGCAGCTTTAACTAGTTTTTGAATCAAAACTGTATTTTTCCTGTGCTGGTGTGATGGTATTCAGAGATAACGGAAGGTTAGAAAGTGCTGCCTGAAACTATGCTCTCCTGTCAAAGATTTAAGATGAATTTTTGGTAGAAGCAAAATAATACCACAAGATCTAATTTTAACCACATTTTAGAAGGGAAATATAATTCTGGTTTTTGAAAGAATAATAATGCTTTTCCAGATTCATTCTTCTTCAGTGGAATTACATAAGAAAACACCTTCTCTCTGACATTTTTACAGGAAACACCGGGAAACTGAACATTCCTTACCTTACGGCATTTCCATAAAAACACACTCTCCTGCATTATTTTATTTAGAAGCAGTAAAAAATAGCTTTTCTTGTGTTACAGTGTTTTCAGCAAAAATCTTGAGAATATCCTTCCCAGACTTACCAACTATGTGGATACTCCAAATTACACTTAATTTACTGTGCTTATTGCTTACATGAAGCAGTCATGTAAAGCTTTTATAAATGTGTTTCTGGGATTATTTGGATGGCAAGTGAAATGTGGTGTTCCTTGGCTGTGTATTTTTTTCACCTGGGCTCATGGGTTCACATATAGATTGC
The DNA here is from genome assembly GCF_026419915.1 of Harpia harpyja. Taxonomy (NCBI): domain Eukaryota; kingdom Metazoa; phylum Chordata; class Aves; order Accipitriformes; family Accipitridae; genus Harpia; species Harpia harpyja. Next base: position 15,549,762 of record NC_068947.1, read on the forward strand.
AGGAGCCCAATGTCTGTGCTTTTCTCCGTTACTAAATGAAGATTCTTCCTGATGACTTTCTGCCCTAGACCCTGCAGAGGCAGTCGCGAACCCCTGCTCTGCGTTGACCAACTAGCATCCCAAATTATGGCAGGTGCCAAGACTATTGCCACTTTCTTTCTCTTTCCAGAACTGCCGCCTTTTTTTTTTCCCAACTGTTTTCCTTTCCCACTGACATTTCACCTTTTATCAGATTTTTCTCTTGTCTTCTCACTTCTTCTCCCTCAACTGTAAGACCTTTACCTTGCCCAGAGAAAGCTGCTAATGCTCTAAGGTTGTTGGTCCTTTACTAATCGTCTTGTTCCAAGGGTTTTGGTGAAAGTCAAAGATAACAATATCTCACGTCTAAGAACTTACCATATTTGTGCTTGTTTTCAGTTTCAAACATGGTCTCCTATGCTCTGAAAAGATCCTATGCAAACTACATTGGATCTGCATGGGAGCCAGTAACAGTTGGTAAAATCCAACCCCACTGGGGTCTGTGGAGGTTTGGCTGGAGATGTGAATCTGTCCCATTGCTTGTGCTGAGCTGCAGAGGGACATAGCTAAGGGCAGGCTCTGAAGAAGAGCTTGAAGATTGCTTAGCCTTTACTGCATGCTTGTGCAAATTAAGCAAAACCACTTGGAGGGAAGTGAGCTTGGAGCAGGGTACCTCTTCCATCTGCAGTCAGCAGGGCAGGTTCTGGCAGCCAGGGCCCATCCCACTGCCCCAGACAGGAGAAAGGGCAGCTGGGGAGGCACCGGGGGCAGCCCCAGCCCCAGGCATCAGACACCTCCCTGGGGACAGGGACAGGTTGAGGCTGTGCCGGGACGTGGTCCTGGGGGTGGACAACAGACAAGCTGCAGCAAGGGAACTCTTGACTGGAGATCTGGAAAGCAGTTTTCACCATGAGGGTGGTTGGATGCTGGCAGTGGTACCCAGGAAGGATGTGAAATCCCCCTGCTTGGCAGTATTCAAAGCACAGGTGAAACAAGACCCTTGGCAACCTCATCTAAGTTCAAAGCTGCCCATGGTATGGGTAGGGGTGTTGGGCCAGATAACTTCCAAGAGGTCCTTCCTGACTAAACTCTTCAATGATTCAAAGTCACGCTGCTACGAGCATGGAGGGAATCAAAGACCAAAAGTAGCTGCCTGCTGGTTTTGAGCGGTTTCTTGGAGACAGTACAGTTATAAAGATGTCTCAGCAGATCAATTTGAAAATGACTGTTTGACCCCCCCCACTTCAGCCCAATATTCTTGAGCCTCTTCTCTTTCCATTGTTCTCCAAGTTCACTCATGGATTGGGAAGAGCAACAGGTGCAGAGGCTTCCTGTGGCATGGCAGGGGCACCTGCAGGCTGGTAGGTCATGTGCAGGGGAGGTTCTTCACCCCCATTCAAGCCAATGAATTTCGGTAGGACCAGAATTCCTCTCCAACTCCTAGCAGAAGTCTCTGCCTTGCAAAGACCACTCAATCCTCTTCTGACAGCCAAGATGGTATGAGGACTTGCAATGTTCGTGCTGCAAGACCGTTAGCAATTCTTGTACCTCAGGTGACTTATTAATATCTTATTTGACAAGTCAGATTTAAATGCCTGTTGAAAAATGACTTTATACTGTCCGAGCTCATTAGGTTTTATGCACAAAACAAAATCATTATTCAGAGATTTGGAACTGCTTTACTAAAGTGGGCATCTATTGAATATCCCCAATGCAATTCTTCCCTCTAATATGGTAATTCGTTATCTGTATTTAATTATCTGCAAGGTGAAAGGTTGCTGGGCAGTGTTGTTCAGCAATAGCCCAATGGAAATTTTTAAGTACTTTCACTCTGGGCTGACTGTCTTTACAGATCAATCTTACTGCTAATGACAACCAATACTTTCAGATGTGATTACAGACTAGCTCCATCTTTTCATGAGCCGAGACTCTTTGGAATCATATGTATTGATCTTTTTAATAGAAGTCAAGAAAAATGAAATTACCGTGGCTTCTTTTTGCAAAACTATGATAAATGGGAACTTGGAAAGTTACAGAAGATTTTTTTTTCTGTTGTGGATTATTTTAATCACTAAAAATGATGGTCTTTTTAATAATGTTTGTCTTTCCATTATGCACATTTGCAGGAAAGCCAAAACTTATTTTTGTATTACTTTATATAACCACATTTAAGCAAAGACATGTCAGAAATGCGGGCTGGTATATTTAGGTAACTATCAAGTAGAGTCTAGGCTAAAGGAGAAAGTTCCTTTAGATGCCAAGAGATTGTATTTTCTTGGTATCTACAAGTTTAATCCAATATTTGGAACAATGTTTTGGGTTGTCTACAATCAAGTATTCATTTGTTTCTTATATAGAGCTTACCCTTCATTGCATGTAATATTGTGACAAGAGACTTTACCTATGTGCATTTTCTTTCTTCCCAGAAGTCTCATACTGGCTTTCACTTATCTAATTTTCAATGGAAATAGATGCCACACGGCTCTGCCTTTTGCTTCATTGCCTTCTTCACGTTTATAAACCTTTAGTATTTTACAAGGAAATGTGCCTATTGTACCCTGCCCCTGAGGCCTAGAGGAGAGTGTTTTGGCTTTATAGTATGCTATAAACATATGTGCACCCCCTTGAGAATAACATTTGCTAGTTTGATGTCTCATTCTTGTGCCAATAGAATGGAAGTAAGAATGTATTAGATCCCATGTTAATTGTAGCTATTCCTCTTGGATAAATTTCATTGCAAAAGTAGTGGGTAAGATAAATCGTAGTGACACAATGACAGAAGAAAAGGTATGGATAAATCATACGAGTGGTGGAAGATATATACTGGTGGCTCTCACTGGTATTAATGGGAGCTGGAAGATACACACATGATCTACAGATATTTAAAATCAGAGGCACTGGCAAACTCTCCTCAGTTTGAAGGGCAGTGACATGTTTTCTTATTGCTTGATTGAACCTCAATTCTCTTCAGTCTTCTGTGTTGTAAATCCATGCTCTTTTCAGACTTATTTCCACAAGGCAATTTCCTTTTTTTCTAATCATACCCCCATAATTTTTTAACTTCCCCTTCACTTTTCATTATGCCTCGTCACAGCAGTCTTCAACACCCAGTCATTTGGTTTTATTGCTGTCCTTGAAACTCTCAATATTTTTCAGTCAGATTACTTTCTGAATGCTTTGGTAACCTATATCTTGCTGTTTTTAGAGGTCCAGATTTAACACCTTTTGTGCATATTGTCAACTTCAGAAGTCTGGGGTTTTTTTAAGTCATGATACACAAAATTTACGTTTAGTTCAGGAAGTTCCTAAACTGTATGTGACTAGGAGTGTACACCAAGGGTCCTGTATGTCTGCCTGTTTTGTTTCTCCTCGTTTCATAACCTCCTGCTGCTGGCCACTGTTGGAGACAGGTTACTGAATTGGATGGTTTTGGACAGACACAGTACGAAGGTCTTCTGCTGACATGTCTATCTCACAGATTCTTGCTCTAGCTGTTCTTGGTGTGCCTACTTTTCTTTGAACACTCAGTTCACAGGAATTATTATACTTACAATGTTGAAAAAACCCTCAAAACCTCACTGATTACAATGTTATACCATATCTTTTTGTGATGGACTAGATCTTTTAAAATTAAGTGTTTATATTTCATATAGACTGGGGTCTGTCTGTATTGCAGATGGACTAAGCCAGGTGATAAAAACATTTTGTGACATGCTGCACTCAGTTGCAGACAATCCAGTACCAATGAGAAGTCTGAGTCAAAACCCCCCCCCACAATTATCTAATAATTGCTTTAGGTATACCTTTGTATTTTCATTAAAAATAATGAATGGTGTTTCAGCATGTCTTGCAACCAACCATTCATGCTCAGCCAAAACCAGCCATTTTTTTCTGCAGCTTTCTTAGACTTTGCTCTACAGAATTGTGTCTGACTGATTTTACGCAGGAAATCTGTCCCTTTGTTATTTAATGAAGATGCAAAATTAATCACATTGGGAAGGAGACTGCAGAATTGCATTGCAATATATTTATTTCAGTTTATCTGGAAAAGTCAAGTTATTCTGCCAGCACAGTTTTAGTCATTAAAACAGCATTTCTTTGGGAAAAAAAGATCTTTGACTGACTCAAAGATGCTTTGTTTTGAACACTAGAAGCTAATTTGTTGGCATGTTGAAATAGAGAACACTAAAGTTGCCATCTGAAAAATGATTAATATTGCTGATGTAGTTTTGCGAAACACTGGCTTTGTGAAAGATTTGTTTTGCCAGTAGATACCACGTAGTGTATAATACATAGACAGCATAAATGTTCTTCTCTCTTGTTTATATGAGTTTTCAGCTCATTGTTTAAACACTTTTTTTTGGAAAGCGTGGTAATGTGCATTGACTAAAATTTGTATAACCTGTCCAAAGCAGTCTGGATTAAATAACCGTTCAGTTTAGTCCATCTAACACTTATGCACATAAGTGAATCTGCTTATGTGAATATATTCTTTAAGCTGAAAGGTCCAACTACTCTTGTGTTACTGGATCCCTTGAGGAGTCTCCTTATTTGTTTGAGTAATCCCAGTAAGATCTGTCTGGGTACCTGTATCACTTGTATGCCAAAGGAAGGAGGACCTTGCTATTGCTTTGAGTTTTTGAACTCTCTTCTTTAAAGTAAATTTTTATGGGATGATCCTGAAACAAAGATTAGCTGTACAAATAGTGTTTTACAGGTAGAATAGCTTGCAGCATCAGGCAGGATGTAATTTTATTTTTTTCTTTAGTGTGGCTGAGTTTCTTACCTGGGCAAGAAGAAAAGACTAGTGTATTGAGGTAGAAGGACAAACCTAAAATTAAATAGGGTGATATACACTAGAGACAGTTTTCAGCATGTTTTTTTCTCAACTCATCTCAATTCCTTTTTTTTTTAAGGCACTCTGTATAATTTTTGTTTCAGTCTACCCTCTTACATAATAAATGTACTAGTTTCTTTGCTAGAGCAAGTAAGAGGAGGGAATGCACCGTTTTTCTGACTAACTGTTGAGAAACTTGGCTCTAGATCTCCTTGAAATCTTTTGCACAACTCAGAAGAAAAATTCATCAGTTTTGGCTGTCTAGAGCTTTATTCTCATTCTTTAGCACCATTGCTCTTTGGTATGTGCAATACCCGGGTTGTGTGACAGCTAGTCACTATTCCATTTCTATAAAGACTTTGAATGCTATTATGGAGTCTGACAGATCATTACCAAATCTTATAGCACAGTCCAGAAATAAACAGCAGTTATTGCTAAAAAGTCAGCATTTCCTTGCAATTATCATGTAGTGGCATCAGAGATCCACGCTTATTCCTCATTTGAATGACAGAGAAAAATAGTTTATCTATCTATTTATGTATCTATCTATCTATCTATAGGTAGTGCTGCTTGGTAAATTTTGTCAATTTTAATATTTACCAAATTATAATAGGATCTTATTTTCTAACTTCGGAAAGAAAGATTAATTTGGAAAAGAAGATGAAAAATACATAGTAATCTGTGAATTAGGAATGTGAAGGAGGGAAGGAAGAGAAAGAAGGCATTTGGCAGAAAAGAGAAGAGACACAGGGCTGGGCTGAGCACCTGCATCAACAGCTTTGTCATATCTGTATATCTTACTATAGTGGAGAGATAAATCGGTTTCCACTGGGCGTCTTGAGTGCTGCTGAAGCTTCTCAAAGGGTTAGATCAAAGAAGAGTAGTCAGCTCTCAGTGTGAGCTATAGTTCATCTGAGGCAGTGTCTTCCTCCAACTTAAGTGTTAAAAATGACTGAAAAGAAATCAACAAGTTGGGCTGGGTTTACAATGTTCAAGACGACTTTTGGTTATCTTGGAAAGATCTGCGATATTCTGATATGGCAATGAAACAGTTAAATCTGTACTGGGTATCCCCAGAAGAATAAGTCAAACACTACTTATTTAAAGTGGGAAAATATTTGGGCTGGTAAAGAATTTTTTCCATTCAACTATTTTTTATGGAAAACTTTTTTTCTGATGAAACAATTTTTTTTAATGAAAAGTGTTTAATGGAAATCAGCTGTCTGCCTTTTTTTTTTTTTTTCCAGAAAATCCTGGCTATTTGTTGAAAGAAGAAATTATAAAGAAGACAGTAAAAGAATATTTCAACAAAGATCCCCATATTTGGAACACAGAGGTGGCTACTAATTGGTTAAATATTCTGCTGTCTAGTCAGTCAAATTACCAACAAATATAAGAGCTGGTGTTGTCCAAAAGAATGTTTGATCCTGTGCATATCTAAGTGTAAGTGGTCAGAAGAGTGCTGAAACATCTCTCTCTGGTGAGGGTTCCAACCCCACTTCTACAGAAATAAATGAAAATATTCTTTTTGACTGATGTAGGAAGAGAACTGGGACCTGGGCTCTAGGGCTTGTATGACTATGCTGTGTGCTGAGGAAATGAATGTTAGGAGACTGGCTGCAGCTGATGGCCAACAAAGGGAAATTCATGTCTGCAGAGGGAAGTATGACAGTTGGCAACAGACCCTAACAGAAATTGTTTTCCCTCTGGAGTTTGATAACTGTTAATTCTTCATGTACTTGGCTTTCGCCAATGAACACAGTACTTTTTACTGATAAGAAATTCATATAGTTAAACTCCACATGAACTCAAAAAATATCAAGGTATAAATGCTTACCAGCAAATATGAACAGCAAATGCCAGAGAAAATTTAATAATTGAGCTTAATAAAATAAGCTTGTTTTTTGGAATCTTGCTTTATATGTTTCTGAAAGAACAATCACTCTTATGAAACTAAGTCAAGAATGAAATGTAGTGTATGGCTAATTGGGAAAGGATCGATGGATTTAGCAAAGCCATAGGAGTCCTTCTAAAGAAGCAGCAGTTCAGAGCAGTGTTGATTTAACAGTGCGCTCTGTTTATCTGCCCTTCTGCCTTATGAAGGACTGAGTATCTAATGCAATGGCATGGTACAGGCTGTCCTTGGTGGGAGGTACGGTGGTAAAGCAATCTCGTGTGAGGCCCTGAGCGAGGCAAGATGGTGATTTGAAATGAATGCTGACAAAGCCTTCGTATCACTGTAGCCTACCATGAGATATTTCATCTACACAACTGATTCCCCATTTGTTATGTTAGAAATAGTTTGTAGCATTAGAATACAGGAATAATATTATTTTTGTGTCCCCTTATATATCAGTCTATCTGAACAAATCTATAATGATTCAATTAGCTCCAGCCTACCCTCACTCCCCATGAAGGAACAAAGGACAGAGAAATGGCAGCAGCTCCAGTCTCCCCCTCCACGGCCAGGAACATTCTGGTGAGCACAGCCCACAGGTACAAGTAGGTAGGGTGAACTGAGGAAAGAAGTAAAAAGGAAGTTAATTATCACACAGCTGGAGCAGAGAAAACAGGGAATTGACATGAGATACAGCACACGTCACAGGTATTCAGTTATGCAGATTGAATAAACAGAGAGAATGAGTGAGAAGGGACAGAAACCTTGGAGAGGAAAGTACAGGAGAAAATGGTTGTGTATGGGACTGGCAAAGGCGGCAGTGGAGACAAGAGCAAGTATAAACACAGCCTGAGCTGGAGACCATCTGCTTGTCAAATTCAGAGGTCCTGCTGCAAATTATGGAGGTGTTCCTGAAAGATGTCTCCAGCATTTCCTAGCATGGAAAGCAATTGGGCTTTGTTGGGCTGCTACTCCCCCTTTAATTAGAGCAAGGCTCAACAAACTATCTGCAACAAAACATGCTTGGACTCTGTTCTGTGCCAAGGTTGCGGAGGATCCTGTCTTCATGTTGATCCTGCAGAAGAGCCAGCACAAACTTTAGGCCGGTGAAGATGAAACTCTCATTACGTCACATCACATCAATCACATATCACATCACACCCTGCCTTTCTTAGCCCACCCATCATATGCTCTGAGAAATGCCTCACTTAGGTCTTTCCTGGTTTTGTACTCATGGTAGGGTGAGCAGAGCTGCCATTACTGCCATATTCATGCTAAGAGCTTTCATTCTCAGTGGGAACTTTGTGTTATTCCAGTTACTTTAAAGATGTCCTGTGCTGTTTTCATGGCATGCACAATTGACCAATACTGCAATATAAGAAAACACCCACTCTCTTCTCACTTGTCCTGGACTGGGGTAAAACAGCAAGTTACATCTTTTTTTACTACTCCTCTTCTCTTGTTGATGACTCAATTTAGCAGTCTCTTTTTTCTAGCAATACGTTAATGAAACAGGTGGCAAATACCAGGAAAGTGTCTGAAAAATGTGATCCAAATGAAATCTTCTTTCCTGTAACATCTCACAGTATCTGTTGACTATAAAATTTAATCAGATGATCAAGAAGAGATGGCAAACTTTGCATTTGACATGATGTCTCTTTATATTTTCCTTCTAATTATTTCCATATGCCTCTTACCTGAAAAAAGTATTTTTCATCTGCTCCTTTGGCCTGAATAATTCTACAGTATTCTTGAATAAGGCTGAGATAGCTTTAGCCAAAATCTTCTTTGTGACAATGCAGTGCCGGGGAGCACTTCATTTAGCTGCAAAATTAGAATGCTGGGGAGAAGCTAGAACTAGTTTTGGGGTAGCTGGCCACATTTTCTGTTTATGAACATGAAATCCAAGAAAATAGGATATGCTTGATTTCAGAAACCCTTCAGTATGCCCTGGTGTGTTATTCCTGAATGTCACACAGTTTCTACAATTTTCTTTTTCTCCAGTGAGGATCTACTCACAGAATTTCTGAATAGTAGCAAATTTTGCGTGTTCTGAACAACAAAAATAGGTTACCACTGGCAACTCTCTTATAGCTGCTTCAGACTTCAGTCTTCTGAAGGGTCATAACATCTGCTATGCGTTTATAGAATTCCTACTAATATATTAAAAAGAGTGGATTTATTATGTGAGTGCTGAGTTGTGGAGATTTTTCCACGTGCTGAAGTTGGTCAGTAGGTTATCCTGAAAAAGCTAAATATAGCTATTTCTATATTTTCACATATAACGGCATGTTCAATACTGCTATTTTGGTCACTCAGCCCAAACCAGACTACACAGCAAACAATGGAGAAACTCCCTTTGTTTGCAGGACTGGGCCCCAAGGCTTATTGTAGTCCCAGTGAAACCATGTGCAAGGAAATTGACTCTTGCGCATGTTTCTAGAACCAGAATACAAGTTGGTAGGAAAGGTTTCAAGGAAACATGTCCAAGTCTTAAAATCAGACATTTTTTTAGAGAGAAAGGACCAACTTCAAGAAAGCATTTATAATGAGAAAAGTTACTGAGGTCCAAGCTAGACTCTCTGGTCAGACCTCAAGCTGGGCATGTCAGAGCTGCCTGGTAATTCAGGATCTCAGCTGAAGTGAATGATACGCATCTTCTTTCAAGCCCTGTGGATGCATTTTGTATGAAGTACCTTGCTATTTCCCAGAGCAGGAGAAGAAGCTCTCTCTGCAGCATTGTTTGAGGATCAATTGAGATTCAGGTGAATGAGGAGCAAGCAACAAAATTCCCATTCCCCACATCCTGAAGCTGTGCAGTGAGTGACTGGCTTCTGGCTATTTTGATGGAGCATCCTCTTCCCACTAGCTTGTCATGAAAGTCTGGGCTCTTTTTGCCTCCTAAAAAATGTCTGTGGGTTGGGAAAATAACTTCCCATTTGTGCTCTAGTTGTAACCCTTAGCGCAAACAGCAAGGGCTGGTAATCCAGTCTGCTTGTGCCTCTTCTGTTACGATCTTTATTTGCCTAGTGGGTGGGTGGTGATGACATTTCCCTACAGGAAAATATTAACTGCATAACCTTTTCCCTCTCTCGGCTCATCGTCGTCAGTGTTGTCAATGTTGTCAGACGTCAAGTGCCCTGGTTTGAAGTCAGCAGATACTCCTCCTGTCTGGGCATGCAGCACTGCCAGCAACGCCCTGGTGATCCTAGCCTCTTGAGTGCCACTCTTTGTGTGACTTCTAGCCATCTTCGACAAAGAGAATGTTTTTCATAAATGACTAAGGAAATCCTTGGTCAAGATAAACAGCTTCCCCCCCTACTCGCCTGCTGCCAGGAAGCTCTAAATAGAGTCTCTGTAGTAGTCTTAATTTTTTTTTTTTATTACTTCACATTGGAGTTCAGTCCTGAACTCTAAGCCAGAAAATCTAAGCTGTGTTGGAACTGCTGAAAGGCCGCAGACCTTGCTAAAAGTTCAGGTATTTCAGAGCCTTGAGAACATATGTTATTATTTACATCACATATTTATTTGAGAGACCAGCTCTACTGATACCATCTTTCTGCCTCTGATAAGACCATCTTTGCCCAGTGACACATCCTCTGAAAAGTACCTTTCGCACTTTGTTTACACGAAGTCTTTATCAACTCCACCTATGCTCACCAGTGCACATAGAGTCTCATGGCAGCTAGTCCTGCTGTTATTACAAAGGCAATAGCATTCTAGCCTTGTACATTTGCAGGAGAAAAGGTGAAGAGCCAAGCAAAGCACTGACTTTTATTCTTAAAAAGCCAATCCAAACCAAGCCCCTTTGTGATCTTTCCAGCCTGGCTCATGAATTCTGAGTGCTAATATAATTGAAGAGCTTGAAATGCAGCTTTGCTGACCAGCTCAGGTGTTTGGGTGTATGCAGAAGGTTATAAAACATGCTGAAAGGAAGATCATCTTAGCTATACCGCAACGTGTGTTGTCCATCAATATTTTTGGGCAGTTTTCTCTTAAAATTCAAAATTTTTCAACAAATTGGGAAAAGACAACAAATGTGTAGAATAAGGCCTCACGACGACATCACAGAGGCAAGTTAACATGTAAAAATGTAGTAGTGGTAGCAAACGCAGAGGTAGTGGCTTGAGTTGTGGCTTGACCATTTCTGGTCGTGATGAGGGTGCAGATTGCCCCATTGTGGCTGTAAGAAGACAACAAGACCTGGAAAACAGCAGAGAATCTGGAAGTGAGAGTGAGATGAGGAGATAAGATGGAGTTACGAGAGCCTGAGAGACAGAAAGGGGAAAATACTTAGATGCTGGTTAGGGGGTTGTGAGAGGAGGAGCAGGGGAAATGGGTGCAAGGACTGGAATGATGGCAGTGAAGTGGCTGGTGGTAATGGGATCAGCTATGAAAAAAGAAGTGTGATAAGAAGAGGAAGGAGGGCTAGGGACAAAACACTGAAGTATTGAAGAAGAGGAAACTGGATCATAATATCTCGAAAAAATACATTTGGGAAACCAGTTCACCAGGAGTCCTCCGTTTTTGCTTCCAAAGTTAGTTACTGTTAACAGATGTTGCATAATGTTGCACAATGCCCAGATGTATTTGGTTTCCTTCATCCTATTCCTGGCATAAAGTGTTTACTTCATCGTGTGAGAAAAAGCTGCTTTGCTGTCAGCAGTGCCAGGAAAGGGTACTAGAAATGTTTCCCCAGGAGAGGACTGGGGATGCTGTCTTCTTACCTGCATCGGTCTATGATCTCTGTTAATACCAGAACCAGGTACTTCTGGGGGATTTATTTGAGTGCCTTTGTTAGGATTTTCATCTACAGAGATCTTTTCTAATACGAAGCTGGTCCTGCTGTTATAGATCATCCTAGTCAGCACAGTATTTTTTGCATGTGTCCTGTTTTTCAGAGACATTTTCAGTCCTACACAATGGTGGAAGACCTGTGGTGGGTTTGCTTTCCCTAAAAGCAGCTCTAGCATGAGGGCCCTAAGACTGGGTCAGGGTTGTGCTTTCCACCTTCAGGTGTTTTGCTTTAACAGAGCAAGTGCTTAGAGAAGGGAAGGATACAGGTCTCTCAAATGTATGTGGCGCAGCTGAGCTCCCCACCTTCCTGATCCTCTGTTCTGATGCTACAGGGGATTAATCATACTTCCTGCAATGTCTCACACTTACAAACACTGCCCTGCAAGCTCACACAGAGGATTGAGTGCAGCACCAAAAAAACCACCAAACCAAAACCCGAAGTCTGTGTACACGCTTCATTGTGTTTCCTTTTGCCCAACCATACAGTTAAATAACAAAGTAATATGTGAGAGTTGGCAAATAGTTCCTGGAGTGAGGGCTAGGACTGAAATTAGTGGGAAGAAGGATTGGACAAAGGAAGTAAGTGTCAGACAAGAGAAGTATAAGAAAATCTCATGTTTTGGAACTTTTAGTGAATTCTCAAAGGCTCAGTGCAGGTTTTCTTTGTCAGGTCAGGTAATTATCTCCCAAAGCACTCATCAAGTTGCACTATAATAGCACTGCCTTCTGGGGAAAACCCAGGTGAACTTTTTCTTGGGAAGGGGCATAAAAAAGCTTCCAACATCATGCTTAGATTCAAGGATAGCAACAAACGCTGGTCTTGTGGAAACATTTTATTTTAATTCCACAATATCCTCTTACATAAACACTGAAACACATTGAATCAATTTTTCAAACAAACTTGTAAAATCAGAAAATACACCAGCCTCTGATAGGCAGCAGCATTAATTGCCAGGAGCACAAAGAGCCATTTAAACATTGAAGCATTTTGGCAAAAATACAAATGACTTATTTTCCTTCCATGCCCTTGAAAATAGCTTTACTAAACTCTGAGCTTCCTATGATGGAGGGTTTACCATTAATCACCTTTATGACATCTCATATGTAGGCTGTGGATAAATCCATGGGCCCTAATCAACCACTTTCCTGAGGAAATTGGCCAAATCCCGACTCTTTGAGGAGGCAGGCGGGGGATGAATCACAACAACTTTGCTATTCAGACAAATCTCTTTTCAAGTGCCCTTAAAGCTTTTTTCATATACAGCGAAGACAGCCACACAGGAAACAATAATAGTTTAATCTCTTGAAAAATTTCCTTCCTGCACTGCAACAGCCTTTCAGACAGGTAGTCAAAGCACGCCAAAGAAAATTAGCAACAGCCGATGCCAAGAGCAGGCTGTTACGTTAGCCTTTTAGCTCTGTCCCTTTTCCTTCCATGTGAGCAGAGAACAAGAAACTACTCATCTCCCTGACTAAACACCCTCTGAGCTACATTTTGGTGTGCATTAGTAACACTTACAGGCCTGGGGAACTGATAATGGAGAAGAGGAGACACAGAGGGACGGGTCCTGCAAACACTTACTGTGGTACCTCTACCATGAATAGCCTCACTGATTCACATCCCAGGCCTACAAAGAGAACTGTGTTTGTAGCCTCCCACACATGTGCATACTTACTAGTAAGTATTTGCAGGATTTTCACAAGTTGTCTGTTGTGGGATTTTTTCCTTGTGAGTTTTTCTTCCTTTGACTTCAAAGTCTTCTTTGCTTAATGTGCACTAAGGAGGACGAAAAAAATTATTTTAACATAGAGCTGACTATGAGTCAGGGTAAGGCATCATCACGTGGAGTTTAGTTTTGCTTGGGATTTTGTTTTGCCTCTGCTTTTCTGTACACATGGCAGGCTCCATTCGCGATTTGTACTGCAGTGGCATGGCACGTTAGGATGGGCCCTGAGGTAGAGAAAGAAATGAGACCTCACTCCCAGCCAAAAGCTAGTGCTTGCCCTTGTCCTTGTAGACTGGTGCCTGGTATAATTACACTGCCTGTTAACTTGATGATAGTGTCACTGTTTGAACCAGATTTCAATGTTTACACCTCTGCAATGCTGTTTAAGGAGTGATGAAATAAAATAGTTAATATATAGTACTCTGTACACATTTGGCACAGCCAGAGCATAAAAGGATAGCAGAAAAAGGCCAGAATGGTGGAAAGAATTTTGAATTTTATTTTAAAGGTGCTTCACTGCAAACATCATAATATGAAATATAAGTATTTGCCTGCTTTCAGTGCAGAGCTTTCACTTTAAGTCAGCCCTGTGTTACTAAAATTGTTGATAGACTTTCATAACATCTGTATGTAGAAACAGTTTTGTTTTGAGTTCATATTAAAAAGCAAAAAAAAGCACACCTGCTGAAGCATTTTCTAGAAATGATTGCAATACTCAACAAGAGTGTGTGTTTGCTTGTTTTACAGGCAATCACAAAAACAGGGCTAAATCCTGTTCGCAGAAAACATGGGGATGTAAATGGATGAGAAGCTCTTTAGAGCAAGAGGAAAGACCTTTTGCAAAAGTGAAATGCCAAGCCAAGTGGTGTGGCAATGGGACATGCAACAGCAACTTCTCTCTCCTTTGACTTCCTCTGTAGCAGCAGAAGAAAAGGCCTTAAGAAGCTCTTATGGCAGGGCAAAATCTGGCATGCGCCATGAGCCAGCTTCATGTTGGTCTTTGGTGTTGCTGCAATGAAGGCTAAAAGGCCTCAGCTCTGCTAGGCCCGCTTACATGTTAGAGTGGTAAACTCATGGATTCATCCTGAGTTCAGTGCTGGCCAAGTGTCTTTTTCCCTCCTGTTCTCTGGAGGTTGCCCCCAGCCATATGTCGGGCAAATCTGAACACAAGTGATATCTCTGACAACAGGCAAGATACAGCCAGAGTCCAAACCTTCTCCTCCAGCTCCAAATATGCTGTCCCCAGATCCAGGAAGGTTGCCCCAGCAATGCAGAGGATGAGGGTAGGAGGACAAGGTGAAATTCCTCTGCAAGTGGCTACTACAAGCGGGTGGTGTGAGTGGAAGGACTCATAAAACAAGCCTTCTGCAGAAAGCCACATTAGATTATCCTATGGATGTGCTGTCACTTGTCATCAAGATACCACCTGAAAGCACAAACCCAAATCAGGGCAATCCAGAATTAGGGAGGCACAGTACATACAATGTACTGGAAGGCAGCAGCTTCTAGTCTGAGGTTATTGCAGTATAAGGACAGCTGAGACACCAGTAGACTCTGGAGACAGAAAAGTCTATTTCACCGCATTGTCGAATTCCTGGGTGAAATCTGGGAAACTTCCATATAGTAGCAGAAAGAGGAAAGCCATGCAAGCTGGGAACCTCATGTACTTTGGCCTGCTACACAGTTTGTGAGACTTTGGACAGGACATATCATCTTGTCCAAAAGGTCTTCTTTGGTTTTAACCAGATTTTATAAAAGAACAGGTCTGTAGTTACTGCACAACCAGTATCCAGGGATAGGTTGGGTTGTGAAGCATGTCAAACTGATACCTCAAGAACAGAGTGAGGAAAACCAAGTCCTGCTGTAAATCAAAAGATTAATACCGTACTGCTAGGAACTTTGCTTCAGTTCCTTCACCAAGCCACATGCTGAATAGCTGTTAATTGCACTTAGTGACAAAGATTGTCCCTGTTATTTGCTAGACGCCAGGATGAATCCTTGTTACTGAGTGCAAAACTCAGCAGTCCCATGTTGCATTTTCAAGCCAGTACAACAAGCTCTGCATTTGCCATTGGAAGAAATGAGAAAGAGTCTGTTTCTTCAGCATCAGTGTGTGTAACAGTGGCTTCACATCTGTGCACTTTTTTCATATTTTAATTACATAATGGCAGCAATGAAATATCTGCATGTACTTGTCATTTTTCCCATAGTGTGCTTAATTGTACTTCAGTTATGTTATGGAAATGGTATATGCTTATAGTGAAAAACTTGACACAAGTCAGATGACATGAGATGGTTTCAATCAGTACTTGCAACGCTTCCTGTTAATAGAACAAAGTGTTATAAAACTATACTTGTTTTTCCTGAGCTGTACTTTCTTCTCTTTATAAAACATCAGCTTGATTTTGCAAAACAATGAGAAGAGAGTAAATAGCTATATTGGCCATGTCATAAAGGAAAACCTTTCCAAAGAGATTGCTTTTTCTTCCCAGAAAGAAATGTCCTGCTGAGCAGGGGCCGGATCCAGTGCCCACAGAAGTCAGTGGAAGAGCTCCCACTGATGACAGTGGATGTTGGATGGAGTCCCATCTCATTCTCCTGTTTAAATGCCAAAAAATGAGTTGCCAAGTTCTAATGAGTACAGTGAAAGCCTTGTGTTATATAAGTTACTTACAATAGATTATTACAACCATTAAGAAAAGCTGATTATTTTTATTAAAAGCATATTTTTGTTGGTTGCTTTTAAGCTGTTCCCAAAGTCTACACATATCTTTCTGCACTTTGCTTTTTTGAATCTCTGTTTTATAAACAAAACACAAACAAAAACATTATTTCCTGTTGGTTGTTGAAGAAAGACTGTGGATTTATTCTTTACATGGGAAAACGTTTGGTTGCTAAACACATGCGACAGCACATGGCCTTGTTCAAACATCCTATCAAATTAAAAGCAGATTCCAGCTCTAATGTTCCAGATGAAGGGCACGGGGCTGGGACAGGCACTCACATGAAATTGTGTTGCATTTAAGAGGACAGTGATCAAAGCACTGCACCTCATACAATGAGTGAGTGGCGAATCTGTCTTATCTGAGCAGCAAGGAATAATTATAGAGAATTATTTGATCTTCCACTAAGGTAAACCTCACAATTACGATGCTGATTGAACAGGTTCTTCTGTTTCAGGAAAGGCAACATGTATACTCAGTGCTGTAATGCACTTACCAGATGGTATTAAAATAACATCCTGACACTTCAGTAATTGACATCTTCACAGTCTACTTTTTTGTTGATTGCTCCCTGCTCAGGCTTGTGCTGTCCTGGCAACATGCGAGATGATACTTTCTGATGATCCAAGGTGGGCAATCCTAAATTCTCTGTGTATCTGGCTATGACAAAGGCAGCGCAAATGCCCAGTTAACAGTACTTTGAAACCAAGTGAATAGACCAGACCTTTGCCCACAGTATAGGCTTGTCTTTTGAAATACAGTTAACTTTTGCAAGCTATAGCTTGATTTTGCAGATATATTACGGAACAGAAAACTTAAAAATAGAATTCACCTCTGCTGTTAACAAGTTTTGACCTTTGCTCACATTTGTTGGGGAAAGTAGCTCATAGTACCAATTAACATGAATTATTAACTCTTACATTAATAATTAATTTATTAGAGGGCTAAAGGCATCAGTCTTTGCCAGCTAACACTATTGAGAGAAAATGAAGAAAACAACACAACCCTCATTATAACAGCTTAATGAGGATGTCTGGAAGATCTGATGTGATTCAGTCACTCTAAATGCTCTTTATTTCCTCTCTGAAACCACACTGGGTGCAAAGAATCAGGCAGTTAACTACAGTTCCTGTAGTGCAGGATTTCTTCCTACTTTCTGAAGAGAGGAAGCCCACTAAGGAGAGCTCAATTTAGATATTATTAAGGACTGATGAAGGATGCCATCGCCTAAACAATATGAATGCTGTCTCTCTCAGTAATGAACTATTCTAGTGGTGTCTGAATCACTAATGGCTTCAACAGGCTGCTAAGAAAACTTCTCTGTCTCAGAATTGTGCTGTGCAGTGATTTCTTGATTTCACAGGATCCTTCCATTGTAATCTGTATTTGGACTTTAACTGCAAAGGTTGACTGTAATGTTGTGGTACTGCTTGAGATCTCTCTACACTTTTTGGTCAGAATGCAACAGCAACAGCAATGAAATCCAGTATAGCTTATCAGGAAACATCATGCAATGGAAAACTGTTGAGTCATTCCCAGACGCACAGATGCTGATGCTTCCCAACCATCCCATCCCCAACTGTCTCAGGCAACTGCGTCACTTTTCATATTAGTGGAACTGGTCACATCTTTCCTCTCCTACTGCTCCTGCTGTGACAGGTAGAAACTTTCCTGAGATTCTTTGCTGAAACACAATCTTTGCTAGTTCACACTTTCTTTTTGTGCCAACATTGTTCATTAACATACATCTTTTTTCCTCCCTCCTGACGTTTGTGGACCACAACTACAGGACTGCGTAACCTTCATTTAGCAATGTTATAAAGCTGAGGTCTCTTAAATCTGCACTTGTTTCCCAGGCTCTCAGTCACCCTGATCATCTTGATAACACTTCTTTGCATATGTTCCAGTCTAAGCTCATCTTTCACCATCACTCCTCACATGCTCTTTGAGACCAGCTCATACTTTCAGATAATTCTTCAGGTACAGGAGTGGCAGCCATGAGATGGGACAATGTTGTGTACTACTGCTCCTGTCAGACATTGGCATTTTTTTCTTCAGAAATAAATGACTGAAATAAAAAAGGTAGGACAAACTCACAAGTTTTAGCATCTCCATGAGCCTTTATTTTTTTCTTTTGGTTGAAGATGCTTCCAGTTTAAAAAATGCTGGAATATGCAATAATGCTTCACTTTCTTTTGGGCCTTGGCCCAGAGACACATCACAAAGGTTTGCTGAGCAGATAAGCAGTATTAGAATGACTTAGAAAGACTAAGATGAACATTAAATTAATCAGACAACACTCTTGGGGGAAATTGCCACTAATTTCAGATTTTTCATCTCCCAGAAATCAATTATTATTATGTTTATTGATATTGTACTTGTCACTACTTTCAGTATTTTTGCTATGGTGACAGACCCTAAGAGAAGAAAGAGACAAGGAAAGATATAGTAAATCATTTAGAGCTTCTTCCTAAAGCATCAGAACTTAGTAACCAGCTATATGTGAGTCAGTAGATAAGAGTAGTAGGAAACATGGGAAGATTTTACACATGCACACATCTTTTTGATGAAAAAAGTTTACCCAGCTCTACTCACAAGTTGTGTGGAATACAGCTAGGACTTAAAGATGTTTGTAACATGTCAGAAAACATTTATAAATTCTATTGATTTTAGCACATGAAAAATTAAGAACATCGTAAAACAGTTTTTGTGAGCACACATAGTTATGTTCTTTAAATGCCCTCCAGAAGTTCACAAACACTTCCCAAGTGTGAATAAAATTCTCCAAGAAATAAGTGAAAGGTGCTGAAACTTAAGTATGACAATAATATAACTCTGAAAATAGGATGATAAATATACAGCGTCAGTGGCAAACAAAGGAAAGGTGCTTTCTAAAAGGGAGCTGTGTCAGGTCCACTGTTGATGCTTCATTCACTAATGGCACTAGTTTTGGGCCACATGGTGACATATTCATGCTGTGCTGCACCTCACTTCTCCCCCCGTGAATACCACAACAGCAGAACACAATGGGTGCCATGGATTTTACGATCTGTTGCATGCAGGGAGTTAGGCTAACTCATCTGAATGTTTCTCTTTTCAATCACTAAAATGTTCCACTGGAAATTGGTTGGAGTTGTTGAGGTAAGCACTCTTTAAACTGTGTAAAAACCATCAGAATTTGGCATTTTGAAATTAGGACTAATTTAATTTGTGTCAGTAGGGTTCAGGACAAAGAAGAGTTAGTGTTATAATATTAGAGTCATGACTTCTCATTAAATCAGGCTTCCTACTTTGCAAACATTAAGTTCAGCTTTGGAATTTAAGAAGAGATTTGACTTTAATGATAAAATATAGAAAATATTTCTATGGTTACAGACTGATAACAACCATTACTATGGCAGTCACTGAATACTCCTATAAATCTTGTTAATGAAATCCCAATATTGGAGTCCTCCAATCACAACACAAGAGTTAATATTTAACCTTTCCCCAGGATACAAGGTAACTAAAGCCTGCTGCAAGTGAAGATGCACATCTATTAGATTTAGAAACTGTCATTAAATTAAGTTAACATTTTTTGGTTTTAACAACATTAAAAGGGTGCCCCAGTGGCACCGGCAGGCATATGTTCTTGTTTCTGTATAATATTTAATTTAGAGCTTGCTCATAGTGGGTGACTGAGATGTGAAAAGTGAAGAAGGGATTATGGGCTTGTTACAATTATGACACAGCCTTCTGCTAACAGGGCTATATGGCTTCTAGTAGCTCTCGCCTAGTACCTCTGCACCGCGTGTGGTGAGCATTGGCATCAGCCTGAGAATCATAGAATCATAGAATCGCTTAGGTTGGAAAAGAGCTTTAAGATCATCAAGTCCAACCATCAACCCAACACCACAATGCCCACTAAACCATGTCCTGAAGTGCCTTGTCTATGCGTGTTTTGAACACCTCCAGGGATGGTGACTCAACCACTTCCCTGGGCAGCCTGTTCCAATGCCTGACAACCCTTTCAGTAAAGAAATTTTTCCTAATATCCAATCTAAACCTCCCCTGCCGCAACTTGAGGCTGTTTCCTTTCATCCTATCACTTGTTACCTGGGAGAAGAGACTGACACCCACCTTGCTACAACCTCCTTTCAGGTAGCTGTAGAGAGCAATAAGATCTCCCTTCAGCCTCCTTGTCTCCAGACTAAACAGCCCCAGCTCCCTCAGCTGCTCCTCATAAGACTTGTGCTCCAGGCCCCTCACCAACTTGGTTGCCCTTCTCTGGACACGCTCCAGCACCTCAGTGTCTTTGTTATAGTGAGTGGCCCAAAACTGAACACAGGACTCGAGGTGCGGCCTCACCAGTGCCGAGTACAGGGGAACAACCACCTCCCTGCTCCTGCTGGCCACACTGTTTCTGATGCAGACCAGGATGCCGTTGGCCTTCTTGGCCACCTGGGCACACTGCTGGCTCATATTCAGCCGTCTGTCAACCAGCACCCCCAGGTCTTTTTCTGCCGGGCAGCTTTCCAGCCACTCTTCCCCAAGCCTGCAGCGTTGCATGGGGTTGTTGTGACTGAAGTGCAGGACCTGGCACTTGGCCTTGTTGAACCTCATACAATCGGCCTTGACCCATTGATACAGCCTGTCCAGACCCCTCTGTAGAGCGTTCCTACCCTCGAGCAGATCAACCCTCCCTCTCCACTTGGTGTTATCTGCAAACTTACTGAGGGTGCACTCAATCCCCTCATCCAGATCATTGATAAAGATATTAAAAAGAACTGGCCCCAATACTGAGCCCTGGGGAAGACCACTTGTGACCGGCCACCAACTGGATTTAACTCCATTCACAACCCTCTTGGCTCATCCATCCAGCCAGTTTTTTTACCCAGCGAAGAGTACACTTGTCTAAGCCATGAGCTGCCAGCTTCTCAAGGAGTATGCCATGAGAGACAGCATCAAAGGCCTTACTGAAGTCCAGGTAGACAACATCCACAGCCCTTCCCTCATCCACCAGGCAGCTCACCTGGTCATAGAAGGAGATCAGGTTGGTCAAGTAGGACCTGCCTTTCATGAACCCATGCTGGCTGGGCCTGATCCCCTGGTTGTCCTGCATATGCCATGTGAGTGCACTCAAGATGAACTGCTCCATAATCCTACCTGGTACCGAGGTCAGGCTGACAGGCCTGTAGTTCCCCGGATCCTCCCTCCGACCCTTCTTGTAAATGGGAGTCACATTGGCAAGCCTCCAGTTGTCTGGGACCTCCCCTGTTGACCAGGACTGCTGACAGATGATAGAGAGTGGCTTGGCAAGCTCCTCCGCCAGCTCCCTCAGCACTCTCGGATGGATCCCATCTGGTCCCATAGACTTGTGAGTGTCCAGGCGGCGTAGCAGGTCATTAACTGCTTCCACCTGGATTATGGGGGGTATATTCCGCTCTCTGTCCCTGTCTTCCAGCTCAGGAGGCTGAGTACCCTGAGGATAACTGGTCTTACTATTAAAGACTGAGGCAAAGAAGGCATTATGTACCTCAGCCTCTGTTCCCCTCTGTATCCAATAAAGGATAGATGTTCTCCTTGGCTCTCTTTTTATTGTTAACATATTTGTAAAAAAATTTTTTGTTGTCTCTTACAACAGTGACCAGATTGAGTTCTAGCTGAGCTTTTGCCAGTTCTAGCTGAGCTTTTGCCGAGGGATACCAGAACCTTGTCTTCATGTGTTGAGTCAACATACCCAAGGAGGACAAGCTCCTTAACAGCTTGGCAAATCAGACAAATGTGTGCTTACCTGGCATACTGAATAGAATATTTCAGTTGGAAGGGACCTACAATGATCATCTAGTCCAACTGCCTGACCACTTCAGGGCTGACCAAAGGTTAAAGCATGTTATATAAAGGCATTATCCAAATGCCTCTTAAACACTGACAGGCTTGGGGCATCGACCACCTCTCCAGAAAGCCTCTTCCAGTGTTTGACCACCCTCTTGGTAAAGAAATGCTTCCTAATGTCCAGTCTAGACCTCCCCTGGTGCAGCTTTGAACAATTCCCATGTGTCCTATCCCTGGATACCAGGGAGAAGAGATCAGCACGTCCCTCCACTTCCCCTCCTCATGAAGCTGTAGAGAGCAGTAGGGTCACCCCTCAAACTCCTTTTCTCCAAACTAGACAAACCCAGATTCCTTAGCCACTCCTCACAGGACATGCCTTCCAGCCCTTTCACCAGCTTTGTTGCCCTCCTCTGGATGCATTCAAGGACCTTCACATCCTTCTGAAATTGTGGGGCCCAGAACTGCACACAGTACTCAAGGTGAGGCAGCACCACTACTGAATACAGTGGGATAATCACCTCTTTTGACTGACTGGTTATATTATGTTTAATGCACCCCAGTATGCGGTTGCCCTCTTGGCTGCCAGGGCACACTGCTGACTCATATCGAGCTTGGTGTCAATCAACACCCTTAGATCCCTTTCTGCAGGGCTGCTCTCCAGCCACTCCTCTCCTAATTTATACTTGTGCCTGGCATTACTCTGTCATAGGTGCCGAATCCAGCGTTCGACTTGTTAAATTTCATCTCATTAATCATTGCTCAATCCTCCAAGCTATCTAGATCCCTCTGCAAGGCATCTTGTCCCTCAAGAGACTCAACAGCACCTCTCAGTTTGGTATCATCAGCAAACTTGCTAATGGTGCATTCAACTCCTGCATCCAGATTGTTGATAAATATATTAAACAGAACTGGCCCTAGAACTGAACCCTGAGGAACACTGGTGGTGACTTGTCACCAGTCAGCTGTGGCCTCATTCACTACAACCCTTTGAGCTCTGCCCTTCAGCCAGTTTATCTGAAATCAAGATAAAATTAATCACCATCAAATAAATGGATTTTTCCTTCTCATTGCCACTTTTATGCTGTTCCTTCAGGTGGAATGTATGTGCTATATCATGTTGAGATAAAGATGATTCCTCCTATCTTGTTGCTAGGGCACTTGCAAAGACATGGGTTCATTTTCTTATTCTACCACCTCTTTTTCTTTTGTGCCCTTAAACAAGAAGACTGTCCCTTTTAGAGGTACTTCACAAAGGCATCCTAGGTAGAAACTTTGTCACCTGAAGTTTTCCTATGCTCAGTTGTTTTAGGGTGGTTTCGAGGATTCCCAAGAAGGCGAACACACACACACTGACTATAAGGGGAAAAAGCAAGCATTTATTAATTACAGATGTGCGTTATGCTAAGGGTATCTTGTAAAGCAAATTAACATACCGACCCGAGGACTGTGAGGAAGATGGACCATCCGTACATTCTTGTGCCGTCTTGCACCGCGAGCTCAGCCCAGCAATCGGTAGGTGTCAGCTTTACATGGGCGTCCCCATGGAGGCAACGGTGGCCTCACCGTACACCAGCCCGATGCTCTTCGGAAAAATCCCGGTATTTATACATTTGCGGAGGAATGGGTTTTGGCACACGTGGCCTGCGGGTGCCAAAACACGCCTTAATTGTAACATAGGAAGCCTATGACACATGCGCTTGCTGGCCAGGCGCGTTGCACGAGCCATAGCCACTCTGTGTATTGGTTCATGGGCTTTGTACATGCGGCATATTGTCATCATCCAGCAGTCACGTGCCAATCATGCACCCAGCTGTGCTGTGCAACAGCCTGCCACCCGTCCTCCCCCAGTATTGCTCAGCTCTCTTACCTCTGTGGTCAGCATTCCAAGCAACAGGCAACAAACCATCCATTTTCTGTGCTGACTGCATTTTCCTCGACTATCTACCTCTCCCCCAGTGTTCATCCACGGACCAAAATCCCATTTTTTAACCCATCCGTATACATCAGTGAAAAGAGGTACTTGTACAGGGTGATGCAAACATTCGGTGGGCTGAATTACTCACTAGGGTCCTGTCTCTCTTAATTATAGAGGAAACATCATGCAAATAAATTCCTAACTGAGGCGACCTGTTGTGTCTCCTGGAAATAATTTCTGTGAGCGAAACTCAGTTTTAAGAAAAAGAAGATGCAAAGCTGAGAGAAAATGGGTCGCTCTGGAGCAAAAGTCCCAACTGTAGAGATATGTGCCACATGCTTTAGAGACTATCATCTCCATTATTACTATGTGGTTGGGAGGCAGATAACAGGGTATAGATGTTTCCTCCTGTTTCCAGTGTTTTACCTATTTTAGCCTTGAATCTGCCTTGAAGCAGAGCCCTGAATAAAACAATGCATGTAGACTCTATTGAAAGTACTTTACCCATCCGAGGCAAAGATATATCCTTGATCTTTCTTTTCTCCAGACATCATTAATATGTCTGTGAGTTATCAAAAGACTCTGTTACTTGTGCACATATCAGCCATAGGTACACAGGAGAAGGACAGCCTAGCCTTATGTAAATTTTTCAAACCTTAATCTCTGTCTGCATCTCCCACAAGGTTCCTCATGACACTGATAGGAACCCTGAAGGCAGGGTTGTAGAACACATTTTAAAACATATGCTGAATTATTATAGGTGATCTCTGAGAAACAATTGTTTGGCTAAAATGCTCCTTCCTTTTATTGTCTACTGTGAAGTCTGATGTTACTGTTGGAACAGACTTTGCTTCTGTGGGTAGAAGTTAATCAAATGCCTGAACCTCCAGGCTTCTGATGTGAGAAATAACTTTCCAAAATAGTTGTGTATGCAGTTCTCTTGGAGGTAATTATTTTTGGGCATTGATGTTTTCTTAAGATGAAAAGTCCTCTTAGCTTCATTTGTAACCTAGACCTGCACTGATTACTAGCCAGCTGTGTAGTTTTAGTTGGCATTACTTAATAGGGGTGTACTTAATGAGTCAAACAGATGACTCTTTCCGTCTGCCATCAAATGCAGAACCTCCCTACATTTGTTTTAGAATAGCTGGATCTTGGCTAATTAACACTCTGGACATGTGCATACAGTAGATGAGGGAAGCTTTTAATTTTCTAGTAGGTGATGTGAAGACCTGCCAAAGAGCTGGGAACAATTTAGGCATGTACTTTTAATATACTAAAGCACTGGATGCATGGATCTAACCCTGAGCACTGAGGGTTCCTCACTGAAACTACTGACCCTAAAAAAGAGGGGAGGAACTATGTGTGGAAACTTCCTTCCTGTTCTGGTGCAGTTCAAAATTTCAGGAGGATTGATCAAGGATGATTCATATTGCCTTCCCTTTCAGATTTTTCTTGAAATCTACTCTTCCTTTTCAGAATGTCTTCTCTTAGGAATAATGCCATCCTGTCTTGAACTCTTTCTAACCCTCCAGATAGAACCTCAGATTTTTGTCTTGTAAAATATGGGTAAAATAAAAATGAGAAATAGTAAAGAAATTTTCTGTGTACTTTACCTATGTTGTGGTTTAACCCCAGCTGGCAACTAAGCACCACGCAGCCGTTTGCTCACTTCTTCCCCACCCAGTGGGATGGGGGAGAGAATAAAAAAAAAAGAAAAGCCTGTGGGTTGAGATAAAGACAGTTTAATAAGACAGAAGAGGAAGATAATAATAATAATGACAATAATAATAGTAATAAAATTACAGTAATAATAAAAGAATTGGAATATACAAAACAAGTGATGCAAAATGTAATTGCTCACTAATCGCTAACTGATGCCCAGTTAGTTCCAGAGCAGTGATCCGCCCCCACCCCAGCCAGCTCCCCCCAGTTTATATACTGGGCATGACGTCACATGGTATGGAATATCCCTTTGGCCAATTTGGCCCAGCTGTCCTGGCTGTGTTCCCTCCCAACTTCTTGGGCCCCTCCAGCCTTCTTGCTGGCTGGGCATGAGAAGCTGAAAAATCCTTGATTTAGTATAAAGACTACATAGCAACAACTAAAACCATCAGTGTGTTATCATTATTCTCCTGCTAAATCCAAGACATAACACTATACCAGGCACTAGAAAGAAAATTAACTCTACCCCAGATGAAACCAGGACAACCTACATTGGAAGGATCTGTAAAAAATATTATGCTTTTCAGACTCTTACAAATTTAAAAGAATGGTAATTTTGCAATTTGTATGTAGGACAAATTACCAAGAACCTCCCCTCCTGCAAATATAAGACAGACTCCCAAGGTCCTTATTAAGTGCCTACACTCTACTTTTTTTCCAGCAATGACCCCAAAGCGTTCAATAGAATATCCCCATGTGAAATGACTGTCCTGAAAAATTCAGTAGGAAAAAGAAACATGCTGGAGAGCAAAAGCATTGGAAGCTGAAGTAGCTGAACGTGGATCAATTACTGATAAATCCTGGGGAGAAAAGTATTTCTGCCCATCTTTTCTACTTGTGAGAGTTATGTGGCTGAAGAATAGTGTCACAAAAAGCAGCAGCAGAGCAGATGACTTTGCAAAATAAAACTGAAAGGAATTGAATCACATGGGAAGAAGGGCTAGTGGGGCAAGAAGAAAATGCTTTGCTTCTGATGTCTCCGAATCTTGACTTTTAATATTTGGCCATAATGCAAATCAATAGGAGGGGAAAAAACCCAAAATGATGAGAGAAGAAAGAAACAGATATTATGTGGGTGCTGTGATCTACCTTTGTTATGACTTACCTTGCTGGCTATGTTAGTCTACATGAGCAGAGGAGCAGCCATTATGTTAAGAAACATCACCTAATCACCTGCCAGTGGCCTGAGTAGAGTAAAAAAAGTAATAGCATGGTCCGGCTTGGCCATTCTGATACATCTTAGTCATAATATTTACAACATGGTGCTAGGTAGAACCTTAACTATCTAAACAATGATTCATTGCAGGACTTCACATCAGTGCCAGAGGTGAATAACAACTAAAACCCAAACTAAATGGTATATCTTTGATGCTGGCAAGGCAGTACTTGTAAAGAGAAATAATGTACTGGGCAGGACATTTGTCTTTTCATTGGATCTTTAGATCTCAGCCACGAAATAGGAACACTAGTTAAGCTTTTTGTAGGCCATTTGACGTGGAAAGTTATGGAGGGGAAAGGGAGAGATTTTCTTCCATATTGTAACAACACTATGGAATAGTTAAAATGCCAGAGCTGAAAATTGTTTTGTTCAGTCATCAGAATGTCCCTGTTTGTTGGCTCATAGATGTCTCAGAGGTCAGGAAGAGTTGCTGACAGAAGAATCCAATCTATTTTTTTCCTTAAATTAAGATCTGAGCAGAGAATAAACCATGAAGAGGAACAGAGAAGGAAAGGCTATCTGTTTGGGCAGAACAGAATGTTGTGCCAGCCACACACAAGGAAGAATGAACATTTTCATTTACATTTTCTTAGCATGAACTAACTCCATACAAAGAGTTGTCATGCAATCACCTGATGACAAGCCACAGCTGAGTTTCTAAAAAATCCCCCACAAACTAAGGACATGTACAGGGGTAATGAGAGGCTAGAGAAGATGTTTAAATTAAGAAAGCCCCATAAGAGCAGATGGCATAATTGTAGGGGTAAGTTTTTCCCCATTTTTGGTGAGAGTACATGTTTCTGAAAGTTTGGGGAAACACTAAAGAGAAGGACCTTTTCTGACCTTTGCCTTCTGGAGGAAGAGCCTACACGTAGCTTACAGGCAACATTTTGGAGGGGAGCACCGAGAGAACCCTCCCAGGCCCTAGAAAGTTGAAGCTCGGCATTCACCGCCGGCTGAGGCGGTCCCTCCCTCGGGGCCCCAGGGCGGTCCGGTGCCAGCGGAGGGCGGGCGGGTGCGTGTTTCTGCGCTCCTTCAGCACCGGCCTCCCGGTGGACAGTTCCCACGCGGGACGGCCACGTGGGGCTGCCGGCACCCCCCGCTCCCCGGCTGGGCCGGGGGCTGGTGGCCAGGGGCCAGCTCTGCTCTTCGGCACAGTCAGAGCAAAAGAGAGCAACATGGTGAAAGGTTAAAGGAGCGTGCCGGGTATAATTTGCCCACTCTGATCTGCTTTTGCATGCGGGTGAAGCAGGGAGAGAAATAAAGCGCAGGTCACAAGTCCAAAGCTGGACTGATGATTGTGAGGAAAAATCAGAGAGGAAGAAATACGGGAAACAGTGGACAAGAACTGGGGTTCACTGGGACAGACTGGGTTATAAACATCTTACTGATAGGAGAGGACAATGCTTGAGCAGCTGAGAGGAAGTACGAACAGTTTGAGGGGAGTCTTTTCTGTGTGGAAAAGAATGAAATTCCCCTCATGAGGAGGATGAAGACACAATAGAAGGGGTCTTTTGTATGATCTATTCCCTCATATCAATTCATGAGCTTAATATTGCAAACCCTGATTTAGTATTCTTGTCACCATGAGGCTGGGGAACACTGTTCTAATGGTTTCACTTATAAAAGCTGGGGTGAGGACAAGCCTTCACCTGTACCTTCTTCATTAAGCGTTAACAAGAGCTGGCATCTCCTGTGGAAATGGGCAGGAGTTAGAGAGTAAAGGTCAAGCATTTCTCTTACATCAGGAGCTCCACTTTTTCTATATATAATCTTAACACAGCCACCATCCTGTAGTGGGTGCACAAGGGGAGCTGAATGTACTTACCTAGATAAATCCAGACTCATTTTACCACCTATAGTGGCTCAAGTACTCTTCATTCTAGACCCAGTTTAAATCTCCTTGGAGAGTGGTGTAATTTTTCTAAATGAATCACCGTAACAAACTACCAAGTTCACTCACCCACTGCACACTGCTAGGCTGTGCCTTGATTGCATCTTTCCAATACCTGCCACAGCTTTCAGCCCAATCCACATGCAACTGGGATGCACATAGAGCAGAAGGCCGGCTGCGTGTCAATACTGCAGTCATACACGCTCTCTTTCCCTTTCTGGCTCTGTAATCTTTATTGAATTTTCATTCATCATTATGAAGGATTCCTTCAGCACTGCAAAGGTGCCATTTAGATGTAAGCATATTCAGCCAAAGCAGCTTAAACTCTTAATTTATTGCTTGTTAAACACATCAGCTCTGCTGTCAGGGTCACTCTTGCTGAGGTGGTACTGACTAGCTCTCACAGAAGGCCAGTGTAAGAGCCAGAAGTGGAAAGCATGACAATGTAAAAGCCTATGGACCTCAGCTCCTGACCATGGAAGTGGATACACATGCGGACTGGGTGAAAAAGAGCAGTGAGCCACACTGGCAGATTTCAAAGCCTGTTTCTGGTGTAAGGACATGACTGCCCCTGGAAGCAAGGCACTGTGGAAGGAAGCCCACCTCTAACCCAAGTGTCCACTTGCAGTCAGAGCAACCTCCAAGAATCAGCCCTGGCAAGTAACAACTGTCTGTTTTGCCACTGCGGGGTTACTGTTGTGGTCCACTTGGCATACACGAAAATATTTCATGGGATTCCAAAGAATTCTTTGGACACTTTCCCCTAAAAGTATGGTGAATATCCCAGCTTTCAATACATTCTTAATTTTTTGTGAGAGAGAGACCCTGGAAATAAACAAAGGTTCTTGAAGCTCTTCACTTTTGGGCAAAGAACAAAACATGTAAATTCTGCAGGTAGAAACCATGTCTGACAGGGACTGCTGCTGTGTTTTATTTGTGTGTCTTGACAGTGGTGGCCAGGGTGGTGAGTAAAGGACACTTATTAATTCCAGCACCCATCTGTGTCTACTAAAGAGCAGGGAGAAGCAGCCCTTTGAGTACATTTAACGATTTCTGTGTCATGTAACTTCAGAGCAGTTATGCTTCTTGTTGGTTTGATTTGGGTTTGTGTCTGCTTTTTACTAGTTTCCCCCTTTTTTGATTTACAAAATGCAGCTAAGGAGAAGTAGTTTTAGAGTAATATCAGACTGGCACAGGGAAGAGTCACTCCCTGTGTTTTACTTTTGCCTTTGCTTCCCTTGGAAATTCAAGTGACATTAGGAGGGGTTATAAGAGTTTCTTTTCTTTCCATCAGAAATAACATGGAGTTGATTATAAACAGAAATAGAACTGTTACTTCAGGCTGAAAGATATGAAAATGCAAGATAAAGGCAAACCCACTGAAAAAGAAATTGTTTTTAATGTCCACTTTTGAAATAAAAAAGACTTCTATTAGCAATGTACATGGTTTGTGTTTCTTATACTAAGAGATGACTTTACCTTGACAGCATCCCTTTAATTTCAGAAATCATTATTGAAATCAAAAAGAACAACCTGCTTTAAGAAAGTGTGCTGTAATGCACTGCTTTTCATCATAAGTTTTTAGCTCTACAGTAAGTTTGTTTTGCACTGCACAAACCCCTGCTTGACACTTGAACTGCAGCAAAGGTATTTGAGTTTACAGCACCCTGTTCCGTAGCCAGAGGTTACTGCTGTCACAGGGTCGTTTGCCTGAGTCAGAAAAACCATTATGGCTATTTTATGAAACTTCTTCAGATATTTCCTTCTAATGACCATTTACAGTTTTCTTTTTCAAGGCATTGTGTCTATTTCCCTCTTCCTTTCAAAGAGACCTTCGCATCATTCTGGGGTCAGTAATTGAATGTGGAACCTTTGCTTCTTCAGATGCTTGAAAATCCTGCAGGTGATTGCTTTCCCTGCTCCAGAGATCTCCTAATTCAGGCTTTATACAAAAACACACACACACACACACACACACACACACACACACACACATTGATCCTCTTCTTCAATGTCATAAATTTTAATGTAGTTTAACATACTGAGTTGTCACCAATTTGATTTTCTAGGTCAAAGAGTTCAACCTCCTTTAATCACTGTGTCCATAGCTCTCCATTACATTCAAAGAGCTCTTCTGTGCAATTTAAACTGCCTACCCTTAAGTTACAATCTTTGCCTCAGCTTTCCTTCCAGTGTTGTCTTGTCTGAACTTATTACAAGTTTCTGCTTAGGGCATCAAGGAGCCTTCTTTAGCCAATTTATGGAAAATTTGATGCTGTCTAAATATTTGCAATGACTATGAAGGCATCCCATGCTTCTAGTAAGAAAATGGATGATAGCTTGCAATATGTGCTGTTAAATATTCTGCTGTGTCCAGGGTTGTTTGGGGGTTTTTTGTGGGTTTTTTTTGTTCTTTCCAGAGATCCCCTTTATACAGCTCTGCTAATCCCCTGGATTTTTGGCTCAAAGTCTCTCTGGAGCAAAGACCGTATGAGCAGAAATAGGCTATGCCAAAGACACTGGATATGTCCATACTACAACATAGCAATCTTCCAAGTAGTTTGAAACAGAGTAGCCTGGGCACTAAAAGACATCTAACTGCATTTCACTCTGGCCTGTCTGGCATACAGCCAAGACCTGGTAACGCAGGCAACTTGTCAAGGGGGGTTTGCTGGGTAATAAACTCAGATTTAGTTCATGCTGAGTTTAACAACCTCAGGCCCAGCTCTGCATCAGCATGGCTGAGCCTGAAGCTGGTGTCTTCAGAGTCTTCAATCTCCTGTGCACTGCCTAATACACTAAGAGTAATTTGACTCCCATCCTTTGAAGCTAAATGCAAAGTCATGAAGGTCTTTTCTGTACATCAGGGTAAACCTGTGTGTGCCGACAAGCAGGCGGTGAGAGTTCATGGTAGAAGGAGTAGTTTTCATCTCTTTGTATGGCTTTTATAAGAGCCAGTAGCACTAGAAGCTATTTAGTGAGAGAGGGACAGAGACTTTTTTGATCTGATTTTGCTCCATGATAGTTTTGCAAAGCAGCATGTGGAGGAGAAGGAAGGGATTCATACACATAATACTGTGTTTGTCTTTCATAGGAACTAATCAGCATCACAAATATTTGTAAGGTTTAGTTTTCTGAATCTACCATTTAGAATGGGTATAGTTCTATCAACAACTTTCAAAAACAGAACATCCATGTCAGTTGTATAAATTTCATTGAGAATCCAGTAACAATCCCTAAAAATCTTAGGGTAAAGCCTGTCATGCTGTTGAAGAAAACAGCCAAACTCCCAGTGATGTTACGTGGTCTGAACTTCCTTTTTTAATGAACAAGGCATGGAACAAAATGCATGATATAATTTTCCAGCTGTCCAGCCATATCATTCAAAAATAATGTTTTCATCATTTTTAACTAGTATGATATCCTGGGGTTTAGAATACAAATAAGATTTCTGTGATATGGAGTCCAAACCCCACACATAACAGCACAGTATATCTTCATTAACAAGAAACATTTCTATTGATTTCATTTTGCAATGTTTCATATTACACATAACAAATATGTATGGTCACCTAAATGAATTATTGCAATTCAATTTGGAATGATTGCATAAGGTTATTGTATTATCTCTAGGATGCCTTAGTCTCTGGGTGTCAAAACTGTTTTTATTTAATGGAATAACATGGGAAAGTTAATCAGAGTAGGTTAACCTCTATGGGACTCAAGGTCACAAACACTCAGTCTCAGCTGTAAATGGGGAGCTTGCATTATTTATTTATTTATATTTTTTTAACTTGGAAAAGATATTTATGCAAGAGAAAAAGATGATGTGGGATTTCTTAGCAGACTCAGTCCTGGTGAAAATCTTACTGGGCTTTCCAGCAGGAAATCTTTTTTCTGCAGAAAGATCCTGCAAGGCAATTACCGTTAAATGAGGAAAAGTTGTACCACAGTCAAGTCTTTCCCAGGAAATCTCTTCATTTTGGCATCTATCTGAGATTTTACATCACCTTTGCAGGAGAAGAAACAATTGTTTTTAAGAAGACCGTTAGTGTTATGCTGAGATTGCAACATACAGTGCTACTCTACTAATTGTTTCACCAACACTTTGCTTTTTCTTCTTTGTCCTGTTTGTCTACCTTTCTCTCTCATGACAGGCTAACGTTTTGAATTCACTGAGTCAGGAATTGCTTTTTGTCTCTGTGTGGCTGCACTGTGCTTCATACAGCCTGCCTAGGTAGGGTCTGCTAAGGCTGCTGGAACAGAAAGCTGACTGAGCAATTCCGAAGTAACAAGTCCAGCATGTGTGCATTAGGAGTAAAACAGTTCCATGAAGAAATAAATTGCCCATTCAGGGGGCCTTAAGAAATAAATCTGATCTGCAGATTTTTTGGAAGGCATGTCACTCTGTGTGTCAAACACTATGCTGCTTGGTAATGGATGAGGCAAAAAAGCAGATCATCTGAAAGACAGCCTACAAACTGAAACAGATGTCTGCAAAGTGTGTTTGCTCCTAGTTGATCTTCTCCCTAGCATCATCCTCTTGGCTTTTCATACTGTGTTGGTGTATTGGGTTTGTTTGGCAAGGTTTTGGTAGCAGGGGGGTTACAGGGGTGGCTTCTGTGAGAAGCTGCTGGAAGCTTCCCCCATGTCCGACAGAGCCAATGCCAGCCGGCTCCAAGATGGACCCGCCGTCAGCCAAGGCCGAGCCAATCAGTGATAGTGGTAATGCCTCTGTGATAACATATTTAAGAAGGGAAAAAAGCTGCAGGGGGCACAGAAACGGCAGCTGGAGAGAGGAGTGAGAACATGTGAGAGAAACAACCCTGCAGACCCCCAGGTCAGTGAAGAAGGAGGCAGAGGAGGTGCTCCAGGCACCGGAGCAGAGATTCCCCTGCAGCCCGTGGGGAAGACCATGGTGAGGCAGGCTGTCCCCCTGCAGCCCAGGGAGGTCCACGGTGGAGCAGATATCCACCTGCAGCCCGTGGAGGACCCCACACCGGAGCAGGTGGGTGCCCGAAGGAGGCTGTGACCCAATGGGAACCCCATGCTGGAGCAGGCTCCTGGCAGGACCTGTGGACCTGTGGAGAGAGGTGCCCATGCTGGAGCAGGTTTTCTGGCAGGACTTGTGACCCCGTGGGGGACCCACATTGGAGCAGTGTGCTCCTGAAAGACTGCACACCGTAGAAGGGACCCATGCTGGAGCAGTTCGTGAAGAACTGCAGCCTGTGGGAAGGACCCACGCTGGAGAATTTCGTGGAGGACTGTGTCCTATGTGAGGGACCCCACGCTGGAGCAGGGGAAGAGTGTGATGAGTCCTGCCCCTGAAGAGGATGAAGCGGCAGAGACAATGTGTGATGAACTGACCGTAACCCCCATTCCCTGTCCCCCTGTGCCACTGGGGGGGTAGGTAGAGAATCTGGGAGTGAAGCTGTGTCTGGGAAGGAGGGAGGGGTGAAGGGAAGGTGTTTTGAGATTTGGTTTTATTTCTCATTACCCTACTCTGGTTGATGGCAATAAATTAAGTTAATTTTCCCCAAGTTGAGTCTGTTTTGCCCATGACGGTAATTGGTTGAGTGATCTCTCCCTGTCCTTATCTCGACCCACAAGCCCTTTGTTATACTTTGTCTCCCCTGTCCAGATGGGGGGGGAGTGATAGAACAGCTTTGGTGGGCATCTGGTGTCCAACCACAGTTGATTAGATAGTGATGGGTGAAAAGGAGCATGCAAAAAAGTTGTTCTCTGTTCTACATAACAGTTTCTTTCAGGCAGATAACTTCCCACCTCCCTATCTCTCAATCTGAGTTTGCTCCCCAGAACATCATCACTGTCATAGTGAGTTAGAGCAATGGTTAATTTTAGCTTGGTATTTTGTCTTTGAGAGTGCCCGGTAGCAGACACTTATGGAAGGACATCAGAGGGAGTGGATAGATAGGGCCATACTTCCCTTGCATATCTATTCTCCCATCATCTGGGATCATCCTGGCCATGCCACCCTGATTCCAGACCAACCAGCTGGGGTTGCCTTGTTCTGTGCAGATTTTGTTGAACAGAAACTAACAAAATGCTTTTTGTTCAGACTCAGGTGCTGTCTCTGCCAAATCTGCAGCTGTGGTACAGCCTCCCCTCTCCAAAGCCACCAAGTTTTAGGTAACCATCAATACTGAGTCCTCAGCTGATGACAATAAATAGACAAAGAATCCCTGCGCTCTCTTGCAAACAAAAAGGAGCTGCTGCATGTCACTGTCACGCAACAAATGATTTCCATTCACCCAGAGGTTTGACTGAATTTCAATCACAGGCTTAAAGAGTCAGCCTTGGTTTACTCAGGGGAACAGGGCTGTTTTCAGTGGTCAGCAAAAGGAAGGCCTAGACTGTTCATTAATATTTTAAAAAGCCAAACACCAAAATGACATAATGAATGATGTATTGTCTCTGCTGCCTCTATATTAAGACAAAGCAATCAGGAGGTTTCTAGCTGAGGGTCAGTTAAAGGAAAGCTCCCTCAGATCCCAGCAGTGCTTCTGTGATCACATTTCTTTCCCGTGGAACTGGTGGCCAGATCCTCCACTGGTTTTCTTCACTCTGGCAGCCTGGGAGCCAGTGTTTCTCTGCCTACGCTTCGAACCTCTCAGAGGTGTGTATCAGCCCTCCATCTAGAGAGCAGAAATTGTTTTCACTGGTAAAGCTGTGATGTTTTGAATTAACCCCCTACATAGAATAGTAAATTCTCATCCAGAAACTTGCATATGGATGGCGTTGGTGACAGCAGACAGCACCCAGCTGGGGTCCCGCACCCTGCAAGCTCAGCCCCACTGTATCTGAGCTGGCTTGTCCATGCAGCCCTCAGCTGCACTAACTGCTGTTACTAGTGTGGAGGGTGCAATTCCAGGGTCCCTGCACTGTTGCTGCACATTAGGCAATCCCTGTATTTCTGAACTCCCTTCACTTGCACAGTGACTTCTATAGCCCTATAAATGTAGATTCCTTCATAAATGGGACTCTGCATCCTTCTGTATCGTTAGGTATCTAATTACGTTCATGCAGAATCTATCTGGCTGGGAAGGCGAAAGCACTTAATGCTCAGATTAGAGAGTTTTTCTGTATGTGTTCACCATGAGGTATTCTATGATGCAAAATGTCAGTGAGAATGATTTAACATTAAATATATGTCTGAGGCCACAAATTTAGGCAAGTATTCCCCAATTTTCTTTATAAAGTGTTGTCTAGTAGGCAAGCAACTCTTCTGTCATAGTAATATAAGGATTACTTTCTTATTTATAAATCTAGACTCTGAATATATAGCATTTTTACAGGGTGAAAAAACTGGCTTTAAATTCCTGAAGTGGTACTGACATCGGTACTGGCAGATTCAGAAACCTGACACTTCTACATTTGCTTGTTTAATGAGATATAGATGGGCAGGCATTAAGATAAATGTTTCACAGAATTTGAATGATATTAATTCAATATAATAGTCGATGGCTGAAAACCACGGCATTTTTTGAGAGCACACTCTGACAGCACAGAGACCTTGTGGAGAGGAGTCTCCACTGCCCTGGTGTCCACCAGTGTGGAGGTGTGTATGGGTGTGTTTCCACCTCAGTGTTCCTGCAGCACGTCCTCCACTGACCTTGCTCCCCAGTGTGCCTTGCACCATATGTGGAACCTCTGCTCTGCTCAGCTTATAAAGCTATCATTTTGGTCTCAATTTTAGAAAGTGATCTGTTTCTCAACCTGAGATATCTTAAAGGGTTTGTCTTCTACACAGGAGTTAAAAACTTTCTGATTGTCTGTTGGTACTAGTCAATGTAAAAAGAGAGGGGGTTTTGTGATAAAATATATATTCATGGTCTTAATTACTCAGCTTTCAGGCAGTGTGTTATGGAAATAGTTATTAGATGTCACTTAAGACTGCAAATGCGTGTTTGACACTCAGAGAGACCAGCTAGATTTTAGGGGTTTGGTGATCAGGACCACTTCTCTGAGAATATTTGCTAGGGAGAGAGAGACTGTGGAAGAAAAACGTGGACAAAATGCACATTTCATTGTCACCTTAGTTGTGGAGAGGCAATGAGCACTTCATAGCACTAAAAGTTACACCTTGTCAGAAAAAAACACAGGCAAATACATGAAATAGAGTAAGAAGGAAAGGAAGCTTTTTTGTGAAAAGTGATACCAGGATTTTTCTATTAGGGGAAAACCAAAAGATTGTGAATGGATACAAATAAGCTGAATTGAGTCAGGTTGTTTTCCTAGTGAAATAAGTTTAAAAAAAGAGGCATAAATCAGCAAAGCAATAGAAATGTCGGCATGAGGTGGAGACTCAATGTGGAGAGAGAACTAATGGAGGGGGGGTTTAGCCTTAGTGTCCCCAGAGAAACACAGTCTAAATTTGAAATTATGGGCTCATTTATTAGTTCATTCTTGTAGCATACTTATGAAGTCTCGTCCTATCTGTTGAGAAGATTTATCCTAAACCACTTTTATGTCCTTACTGGAAGTGTGCATAAGTAAGAAGGAGAGTAAACTGGCATCTCATTATTAACCCTCTTTTTATAGCTATTCTCTGTGTGCATGTATAGTACACCAAAGAAAAATAACACTTCTTAGGGAATGTGCTAGATATCTGCAGATACGTATTTATCAATGACAACAGCTTGCATTGCAGCTGATTCATAGATACAATTTCTCATCCTCTAAAATTTTTACATAACCACTGTGAAGTCTGGAAGCAGGCTAAGAGTTTTACTTATTGGTGAAGTGCTCTTGTCTTTGACTAGAAGGAAGTTCCACAGAGTTCAGAGATTTGGATCAGACTCATCTGTGGTCTGGAAATCCCTATCTGCTTGGACTGTGTGAATTTGTGTTCATGAATTTAATCTGGATGCAGCTTCTTTCCAAAAATATAAACCAAAAAAGAAAACTAATTTTTGTTTAAAGGCACTAAAGAATGATGAATTTCAACTGAAAATATTGCTAAAACCCATGGATCCTATAGTTGCCCTTATATAGGACTCACTGAGGCACAATGCTGTGTGTTGACAAAATAAACATTCTTCCTCACACCAAAAACCCCGTCTGAAGTTGAAAATGGCTTCCTTCACAGGAATGTAATATATGTTGAACTAGTCCTTTTTTGCAGACTGACTTCTCTGATTTTATTCTTTTCCCCTGTGTTTATTATCGCTGTCCACCACAGATTCTTCTCACCTCCTCCATCCCTCCGCCTCTTGCCCCATCTCTGTGTCCACAAATTCTAGGTTTGACAGAGCAAAAATTACCTACCGACTAATGTGCTGACTTCCAAAAGTGTCAGCACTTTTGCATCAGGGCCCAGGAGGAAGCATTCTGTTAAAAACTTGTCTCTAGAAAAACAAACACTGTACCTAGTATGGTCAGAGTCAGGAGGCCTGGGAGAAGTTAACATATGGGACTTATACCCATCCCTTCCAAATGACTTGCAATGCTATATAGCTTTGCCTTGAGCTATCACTTCCTAGGATCCAAACACTGTTTAAGGTTTTACCTTTTCAGGGACAGAGTCTTTCATCACAAATCTTCCATGACTGTTGTGAGGCAGAATGGCAGAATCTAGTTTATTGTATATTTTCCTAGGATAGAGTTAATAAATTAGGTGGGTAAAGTCTTCAGTATTCCTGTAATAATTGCTAAAGATTAAACCCTGTCCCCATGGAAATAATCAGCAAAACTTCACTTGGCCTGAGTGGGTCAGGTCTCCCTTCCTTGAGTATTAAGCCTTGGAGACAGAGACAGGTGAATGCCAACATGTTTTTCTTAGCATGGAAGCCATAAGCCATGCTTATTTTTGTCAATGTTTCTGTGTATTTCTGCGTTTCCAAAGGACAACATAGTCAGGACTCCCTTCAGTCCTCCACAGTAAGTGTCTTTGTGATGTTTTGTATCACCATGTCCTTTTCACAGAGCAGTTTTGTGACAAGGGTCACTCAAGTTTCACTCACCATCTCTAAACATAAATTCTGACCTACCTTAAAAGGCATTTCCCGGCTACCTCAGCTCTGTTTCAAATGCTTGTGATCCTCTCCTTGATTTTTGTTTTAATCGTGGAAATCTCCATTATGCTCCTATTACTTCTTCCATGGGTTAAGAAGAGAGAACGATGTGAAATTTCAGTGGATGAAATGATGGATGTCTTTGTTCCAATATATTTCCTAAGAAATGAATGAAAAAGCTT
This sequence comes from Harpia harpyja, assembly GCF_026419915.1. Classification (NCBI taxonomy): domain Eukaryota; kingdom Metazoa; phylum Chordata; class Aves; order Accipitriformes; family Accipitridae; genus Harpia; species Harpia harpyja. Next base: position 15,588,544 of record NC_068947.1, read on the forward strand.
CATATGGAGGATAAATTGACCAATTAGTAAACATAATGCATAGAACACTTTTTAATATTGCAGATGCTGTAATCTGACGGGAACTTCTACATCTCAAATCAGGAACATGATGGAGTTCTAATTATTCTGCAATTGGAAGAGCTGATAAATGAAACTGTCCATCCCCAAAATATGCAGAGTATCTAACAGGCAACTGATCCTGAATTTCAAATCAATAGGGTTTAATATTTCACTAGCAATCATACATTTGAAAATCAATGCTGTCAGGGTTAGTAAGGGTCTCCTATAGAAGAGATAGTTACAAGTCAAGAAAACTGAAGGCAAACATTCAGCAATGAACTAACAAAAGCTGTTCCAAAAGTCTTGTCTTTGTTTAAAGAACTGAAGACTATTTTATATAGTGATTTTAAAAATTTAGGTCTTTGATTTCTAATGAGTAGAGTAAAGTAGAGCCATTGCAAAACACAAGGGAAAACAAAAGAATGACAGTAATACATTTTCAGTAACTTGTGGTATGTAGAATTCTCTGGAAAGGAACTGTTCAGATCCATATTGACATTTTTTGGGGGGAAAATCACCCTTGCTATAGATATTCAAAACTTGTTGTACTGACCAGCACATGCCCATAAAATATAAATCTTCACTGTCAAACATTGCCATGTCTTGGAAAATGGATGAGATATCCAAGGGTCCCTAAATCTGTACCTCTCTTAAGGCTGGCCTTCTTACAACACCAGGTATGTCTTTGACGAGATGACCTTCCCACCACAACCCTCCTTCCTTTAATGTGCTCCTCCCATATCTACTATGCAAGAGATGGACTTCAACAACGATGGAATGTTTTAGTTTGTTTAGAAGGAGCACTGACATGGTGTCATGGGCTGATCCCAAACACTATTCCACCAGTCCAAAGCAAAGCTTTCTGGTATGTTTTCTTGACCTCTGGCACTAGCATGTTGTGAAGAGAGGAAAAGATTTGTTTCTGAGTGCAGATCATCTTAGAGTGACCCTGGAATTGAAGGATTTTCTTTTTCCTGTGTTTTGGCCAAAAGAGGAGATCACTGTAGGACATCTAGCATGACACTAAAAAAGAGTGCCATGGAAGTGCAGAGCCTAGAATGCAAAGAACTGTATTACAGCAGGTGCTTCAGCTACCTAGATATATTTCTTAAACACCATAGTTTGGATTTTTGGAGGTCCTCAGAGAGATGATAACTTGCATCTGTGGCAGTCTTATCTGCAGATCCTGAATTCTCTGAATTCTTCCCAGAGAGCAAAGACGAGCTTCAAGACTCATGCACTTCTTGCTTTCAAGGTGACTGAACACCAATCTCTGATGGTAACCCAGAAGCTGTGAGAAATTATTGTTTGGTTATATTTCTTCAATAACTGTTCAGGGGTCATAGAATCATAGGATGGTTTGGATTGGAAGGGACCTTAAAGATCATTTAGTTCCAACCCTCCTGCCATGGGCAGGGACACCTTCCACTAGACCAGGTTGCTCAAAGCCTCATCCAACCCGGCCTTGAACACTTCCAGGGATGGGGCATCCACAACTTCTCAGCACAACATGTTCCAGTGCCTCACCACCTTCATGGTAAAGAATTTTTTCCTAATATCTAATCTAAATCTACCCTCTTTCAGTTTAAAACTGTTACCCCTCATCCTATCACTACACTCCCTGTGGAAGAGTCTCTCCCCATTTTTCTTGTAGGCCCCCCTTTAAGTACTGGAAGGCTGCTATAAGGGTCGCTGCAGTTCCTTGGATTTGATTTTTTTTCTGGTTTTGATATTTTATTTCTCTGTCTGTTGAAAAAGCTTCTAAAATGAGAGAGTTTACAAATTATCCACCCTTCCTCTGACTTCTGAATGACAACGAGGCTTTCTTAGCCTAAATAGAGAACACAAAATGCCTTCTTCTTGGGAGAATATTGTATATTTGTCCTCTCTACTACAATAGAAGTAAGGTTTTCTTAACTGCAAATTATTCCTAGTTTGATAAACTGCATTTCATGGGTTTCTGATTATTTTTACATTTAGAGTTCATCTAAACTTGACTCTACAACCAGACATCACTGTCAGAGATAGTATGCATGTACTTAGCCTCATTTGGGGTTATCTTGCAGTCCATACTTGTGCTGTTCCAAACAGCACAGAATGGGAATTTCTTCCTCACATTCCCTATTTCTTAGGGATTGTAAAGAAAGGCAAAGCCCATGGCAAGAACAATTTGAAACTCTTAGTCTGTTAAGAGTTTTTCTGAACTCGCACCCTCATTTCCCCAAATGAACAGCACTGTCTTTTTTTTTTTGCTGGTCAGAAATACAGACAACTTAGGGTGACTGGTCTAAAAGGTGCATATCCCTCCCATGGCCTGCCAGCTGCTGTGACCACTGTTTCTCATTGTTGTCGTGGCTGTGATGTTTAGAACCATTGTGCTGATGTGGCTGTTGCAGCAGTATCATCACTGTATCAGCCCAGATCTCAGTCAAAGTGAAGTAAAAAGATAAAAGACAGTAAACAACTTTGGTTCTTTCCTTGTTTTGCTTCATTTACTTTGTTTCATTCTCTTAGTTTCCTTCTCAGCTCATAACTCTTCTGTTTAGCCTGGAAACTTCAAGGCTTATCTGCAGCTAGCTGACCATGACTGTGGTCTGCTAGGGAACAGATAGCATAAGTATATTAATGGCCATGTGGTGCTTTCTGACTGGGAAAAGCCATTTTTAATATGTGTACATTAATAATATGACCAATTTGTATCCTTGTAGAAAGATATGATGGTCTTGATTTTTGACGTTGTTACACTATGTTTCCACTTGCAGAGGTACAGGAAAATAAAATCAGCCCTTGTCTACCTCCATACACTTATTCTGTGTTAGGCAGTACACAAAGGAAAGTGCAATGCTATTGCTGAGTCTAAAGATGGGGACTATAGAGCACAGTTCACCAAACAATGGAGAGATGCAGGATTAAGGTAAATAAAGGAAAGGCTATGTCAAGAAAATTGTGCCTTGCATCTCACCTGTCCTGTAATGTGTAATGACTACAGTGTTTCTCATTCACTCACGAGAAGTTAAAAGAATGCCTACACTGGTAAAATGAAGCATGCTAGGTGGTTCCTGGACACTGAAATACAACTAACCACGCCAACAAATTGTGAGCCTGATTACTGGCGTCATCTCAACCAAGTGCACTAGTTTTTTTCCAGGCAATTCCCAGACACAGCTCAGGGTTAGCACGGGAAGGGCAGTGCTCCAACATCCTAGCAGAGATGAGGCTGTGCCTCTTCTGCACTGGTTTTGTAGTATGGTCCCCAACACCCTCCCAACAGGTCTGTTCATCTCCTCGCATCCCTCCCACTAATGCCCTCACCCACTGTCCAACAAAATCTTGGTGCCATGCTATAGAAGGACCACTCTTACTATTTTTGGGCCTCAGATACCCCCCCCCCCCCCCAAATTACAGTGACTGGGCACTGGAGTGGGTCCACACAGTCCTGGTAATGGCAACTGTCTGGCCATGCCTGATGAGGGAGGATCATAAAGGACTGAGCTGTGCCTGGATTTGCTTTGTTTTGCACAATGAGGTTAGACAAGAAGACGGCTACAAGAACATCACCTTTCGTGGGTGTGCCATAAAGAAAACTGCAATGGCCTATATATACAGGGCAGAAGCAGAAGTCCTTCAAACCAACTCCTCTTCCCTTAATCACCTTCAATCTCCCAGGCTGAATTAATCTGCCTTGAAGACGAGGGCCAGAATATGAAAGACATTGGAGATTATAACTCAGTGAAAGTCCAAAATTTTGCCACAAATATTCTAGATCTTTCCTGGTAGTGTTTCTCCTTATACATACTTGGGTCACACCTGCCTTTCCACAGGCACATTAGCTGGGTGATTTGCAGTTAAATAGCTAATATATCAAGATTTCTCACCTTATGTCTTATCTAATTGATAAGCTCTTAATTCTTATCAGAATTTCTTGTTGTTGGTCCCTACTAATTTTCATTTTTATTTGGTTCACAAATGTGATCACTAAATTTCTTCTTAACACAGTTACTATCAAGGTAATCCAGTTCTCCCTGGAGGATGTTCTAACCCTCCTACCTTTACATTACTAGCACACATGCTACATTTTACACCAGTCATTAATGAATAGCAGAAAAGATTGTCCCAAGCTGGGTCCTTGTTACAGCCCTAGTAACCTCCCAGCAATCCAAACATTCTTCTTTCAACAGAGTTCATTATCATCTCTTTTTAACTAGCTTCTTATGGTTCTCTAATAATCTTTATCTGCTCCTATTACCTAATAACTTCCCATACAGCACCAAAGCAAATGTTTTACTGAAAGATGAATAGATCCAGCAGGCTCCATTGACTTAAAACTGAATAAATCAGTCATCACATTATGTGAAAGGTATTAGATTAGTCTGGAATGATTATCTTTTCAAATACCATGTTGATTTAATAACATTTTCTATTTTCTTCCAAGATTTTAATTATTCTTTCCTTCAAAATTTGTTTTAAAGCTCTACATAGTACTCAAGTCAGACTAATGAGCCCAGAGTTAACCTAAGTTAGAAGGGGTGAAACTCCTCAAATGATGCATTTGTTATTCTCTGAAGATTTGCTATGATCACTGCTTTGACAGGTTTATTAAAAATCCTTCCTAACAATGTGCAACTGTATGCCATTTCACCTGCCTCTTCCTCCTGCATTCTGGGATGGACATTGCAATGTCTCCAGTTGGAGGACGTGAAGATCTTTGTATTTTGCTTTCATCTCAAAGAGTGGCCATTTCTTTTCCTGGACATGCATTCTCATTAGCTATCTATCCTTCATTTTCCAAATTTCTGTATTTATTGATCCTTACTGAGTGTGAGGCAAATTATTCTTTTAATATTTTTTAGTTTATCTGCATCACTTTTAATCCTTAATCCATCCTCAACATTGCAATTGGCCCTGCTTCTCTTCTCATCAGCCTTCACTCTTCTTCTGTTCATATAACTGAAGAAGGTTTTGCTGTTCTCCTTTCCTTCACAAAGTTTAACTAAACTTGGATTTTGGCAGCTTTCTCTTCAGCTCTATGCTACCTGCCCTCCAGGATGCCGCTGCCTCTGCTTGAGTCTTTTTTTTCCTTCCTTGCCCAGGGGCTGTTCTTGTGCAGTGAAACACGTATGCCCTGAGTTAGGCTCTTTGCTTACAATTTTATGCGCAATCCCTGTGCTCTCAGAAGAAGGGAGGGTGATTGGATTTCTCCGCCCTGCTATTGCTCACCCTGCTTATATGATGTTAAGTCATGTCAGTCAGGTTTATAATGATGCAACAGAAAACAACTATTTTCCAAAGCAAAGCATAAACCTTACAAGCATGTTCACCTCATAAATTTCTTACTTAAGTGCTGACAGTGGCTTCTTTGCTTAAAATTATGGGAATATCTTATTTGAGGTGGGTGACTAAGACAATAGTATACATACATATAACAGTGGGATAGCAAGCTGTCCAAGCCAGTCGAGCTTCAGAGCTCAGAGGAAGAATTGAGGAGTCAGACTCCATTTTCACTCTGTGTTAACATCTTTTTTTTTTTTTTTCCCAGAGGTGGTAACTTTTCTACCAGTGTAGTCCAGGCTGAAGCCCAGCAGACCCATTTTTAATTCTTGGGACAGATCAAGGACAATTCTACAGGGGTCAGCAGACCCATTTTTAATTCTTGGGACAGATCAAGGACAATTCTACAGGGGTCAGCAGAGTTGGAGGGACATTAAAGGATTACCATGAGAGCAAATCCAAGCACAGCAGAATGAAACATTTTAAAGAAGCCTTTTTAAAACCTACTTTTTTTAAAAGGACCTTTCCTAGATGTAGCATGTTAAAGCAAGTCCAAGCAGAAAGAGGTATGTTTATGGAGGCTGGGCGTGGACTTTAGAAGAATGCAAATTGTCCTTTTGCTTTCAGTTATTGTGGTTGTGGCTGGGTGGGAAAAAACAATTTCTGTGTTAATACAATTATTGTGTCTTCTGGTTTGCCTCCATTTTGGATCAGCAGCCCTTTTGACATATTCAGAAACATTCTACTTTGGAGGCATTGTTGAGTAACAAAGTACTGTCTGGAATGGGTTTTGTAGACTCAGCAGGGGGTGAAAAGTTCTCTCACATTAAATCTTCCTTAATTTAGAGATACACCCAACAGTACAAGCACCAGTGGGCATTCTCTTATTGATCCACAGGTTTCCCTTTCCACAGTGGTTACCAGCCATGTCCTTTGCTGCTAACCCCATGTCATTTGTGGCTAGAAAATGAAGATACCCAAGTGTGCTATTGTCAGTCCTAGTCCTCAACCAGGCTGTAACATGGGAGCCTGGGGAAGCCTAAGTCTGCAAGCCTCTGACGCCTGGCTCAAAGAACAACCCCAGTGCCGCCAGGCAGCAAGACGACAAAATGAATTTCTATGATGCAAAAATTAGATCTGATTGATAGGAACCTACTAATAAAATGTCATATCTTATAGATGTGGAAGGACCACAGTGCCAGTGATAAAGTGAGATTGGTCAGGTCTGACAAACGTGCATTGGAGCTGTATTATTGACAGTGGGGGATAGTATTGATTGAGCTGCCAAGCTTATCATATTACACAATTATGATATTAGATTTGCATTTTTAATTCTTTTAGAAGAAATTGGCCGAAGGCAATTACAAGAGAGAAATGCTGTGATGGAGCCTGCTGGTCCAGAAAGAAGGAATCATAAGCTTTTAGGAAGAAGCAGCCACTGTCAAAGAAAAGTTTTGCCTAGCAGACCCATAACAAGGAAACAATGGAAACACAAAACCAATAAAGCTTTAAAGGATTTGTTCCCAACAGTGTTGTCTCGGGGGACAAGGCAAAACCAGATGAACATTAAACCTGGGCTAATAGAGATGAGGTCTACAGGCTATTTGCTTTGTACAGATCACAACCCCCATGGATGTGCAGCCTGCAGAGTCCTGGAGAATTTGCACAGCCAATGTCTTCTCTTTCTTACAGCATCGTATGCAAAGGAGTTTCCAAATATTTTAAACCTAGGCCTCATCTGTTTGCAGAAGCCACCCAAGCTGGGAGCTAGAAGTGTATGTAGCTCTTTTGCAAGCCAGTGCCTGGGAGAATGGATGAGTTGGACATAATGTCTTCTCCCCTCTGATATGCTTATTGCGTAAAGTGGTTGTAGGAGTTAGTTCTCCTGGGATTCTATTCTCAGAGGAAATCTCTTAAGGACAATCCATTGGTCTAACCTAACCGTCTCTTGGCCCATTGCAGGTCATGTGAACTGGATGTGGGGCTTTTGCTGACTTCACTGTTTTATCAGTGGAAAAGACACTGATCATAGTTATTCTTCATTTTCACTGTTGTTAAGTGGAATGAATAAGGTTTTTGAAGTGTCTTGAGACCTGTAGATGAAATGTTCTGAGCATTAGGTTTTTGACTATGTCCTTTTTGGAGTACCAGATTTTTGAAGAAAATTTCTGTGCTGAGGAAGATAAACAGGTTCAGCAATGTTTTATTAAATGATTCCTCCCTCTCTCCAGCCCCAGTTTATCTGCACCCAGATAGCTCTTCTTTGACTTGTTAACAGCCAACCTTCTGATTTGGAGCTACTGGATGATTTGCATTCAGGGACAACTTTTCATTTTTTCTGGAGACAAGAAATATGAGGATCTTATGATCTTGTAAGGACTGGAAAATTTCAAGGGTAAATTTTCCTTTTCCAGATCTACAAAAAGGCACCAAATACTTCTTTGGAAGAACAGCCAAGCCAATGAAATCCTTAAGGCATAAAGGAAAAGGAAAAAGGAAGAAAGAAGTAAGTAAACTTGTTTCAGAGCTTGATATAATTTTTGTTAGGGCCGGACTTGAGCTGCCAAGGTGAGACCCAGAAGGTTCACACAGCTCAGGGCTAATGTCCACAGCTGGGTTGTGGTCCAGGCCCACCCTTTACATCTCAGAAAACTGGTGGAGGTATGTCTTTGTGTATTTAGTGAGTCATCAGTGGTTTGAAACAGAAGCAGGAAGCTGGGTTTGGGATGAGAAGGGGCAGACACGTCAGAGGGGTCCCGGACCTCTCTCCAGCCCTCTGAAACCTCTGCACTGGACTCCCATGCTCACTGGCCCAGCCAGTGGAAACCCTTCCGAGCTGCTGTGTGCTTACCACTGCTAATGTGCTTCTGAGTCGGCATGCTGGCTTGATACCATATGCGTGATTATAGAGTTAGTGTGAGGCTGGTACTGATGAAATGAGCCTTTTTACAGGGTCAATGGTGTTGGTATTTAATGCTGAGATATTGTCCAAAGGGCTGGTCAGGGCTTCTGGGATGCGCTGGAAACAGTTCTGCTCTGCCAGTTACAGGAACAAGCACCCCAAATAAATACTCTGAGAGAAGCTTTTGTTACGATTAAAAGAAAGGTGTTACTGAAATACTTTATAGTGCTGTACCACTGCTATTACGCGTGACTTGTCAAGATAAGGGACAAAGTAAATATTACTGCAATACATAACAGAGGTCATTTGAAAGACATACCATCAACTTAAAAATCAATCCTCTACCAGTTCAATTTTTATTTACTAATATGATTGGGAAAAAAAGGAAGATTTTTAGGATACGTATTTTAATACAGCTATTGTTTAGACTGTGTATCGGGCAGTGGATTGTGATTAATGAGCTTCATGGTCATCCTTTCATGGTATATTAGTCTGTTTCCCCTTTGGTTTGCATGAGTGTTTCAAAGAGCAACACAGTGGAAGGACACATTTAAAATAATTCTGATTGTTAAGGGACAAGTAAAGGTCAAAGGCATCCAGGACTAAGGGAAGTTCCTGAAACTCATTTAAATGCTTTCTTTTCCCCTACTGATATTTTTTTTTCCCAGTCAATGACATCCTTTTCTTATAAGATTGTTAACTACCATCACTGTATTAAAATACTTTTCAGAGATGGCAACTTTAAAAATATCTGGTGTCTGTGTATTATCCATTTTACAAAATGTAACATGGTCCTGGTCCAGGGAAAATATTTAAGCTTTGAATTCAGCAGGACTTCTGAGGAACAACAGGGTTTATGGACTTTTCTAAACCATGATCCTTTCTATCCTTGCTGAGCTATGTGATTTTCTTTTGCAGGTATGGCATAGATATTACACATGTTGCAGAACAGTTTTTTTGTTGTTGTCAAGTAAATTGAACTTTGCAAACAATGGAACCAGCAGATCATAATGGAGAAACAGCTATGATTACCCATCAACACATATCATCTGCTGCTGAAACTTAAGAAGAGTCAATGCCCAGTTTCTTCTGTATCAATTCAGCTATCATAGCATTTTGAGAAAAGTAATAAACACCACCCCCCCCCCCCCGACTCAGACAGTGATCATGCCATAGGTAGCAAAAGACCTCAGATGGCCTATTGGGAGACCGAAGCTCACGTGAAGTATTAATCGTAAGTACAGCAATAGGGAACAGAAGGGAGGAGAAGGGCGGAGTGGGAGGGAAGCCTTAAATGACCTCTCTTTCTTACCCACTCGTGGGAGGAGTATTGCTCTTCTGTCATTCTGTCTTTCGCAGCTGATCCACAGCAAGATCTTAACAAATGGCTACAGAAACCAGCTGCCCAAACAAACAAAAGCATAAACAATATAAATTGAACTCATACACACATGCACACATACGGAAGAACATCAACAGCTATGTTTCATTCAGAATCACCTCACATGAAGAGAATTTTTGCTGGAGCTTCCCAGAGAGTAAAAATTCAGTGTCATGAAACTTTTAAGGTTCCAGAAATGCTTTTGTTTCACACTGGAATGAAAACAAAACCTTTAGAACATTTTTCTGACTTGGAACTTTGTCAAAAATCACTATTTTCAGATTGAAAAGCTCCAGGTTTTGATACAGGCCTCCCTCTGCTTCTAGTCTGAAACCTTGGGCTTTAGAGATCTTTGTCAAAACCAGTATGTCTCCACAGAATATTTCAGCTTTGATAAACAACATATTTTAATGAAACGACATTTTGTTGAAAATATTCCCGCCAGCTCTAGCTGCAGCCTTTGAGAGATTGGGCAACTGAGCACTATTAATATTGCTAAATCTTTGTTTGCAAAGGGCACCATGTCTCTTGATGATCACTGGACATATGGAATTAATTACTTGGGGCAGGGGAGAAATGGGGAGAGGGTGAGGGGGTTAGTAGTGTGCTTTATTGGACTCAGGCATGGGATAGTAATAAAGGTACTCACAGTCAGGTTGCAAATCATATTTTGTGTTTTCAATGTATTTACTTAAAAAAAAGAAGGACCTCACCTCAGCTGGCTGTGAATTCCTGTCCTAGATGAGAACTGGGGCTCCCTGGATGAGCACCTGGGCAGCAGGTCTGGGGCAACCTGCCACTGGCCACAGGCCTGATCCTGCCACTGCTTTGGTGGGGGTTAACCGCACAGCAGCCAAAGATGTTACATAGATGTGAAATCCCTGCACACCAGGAGCCTGATCTCTTTGGTTTTGTGTCAGTGCTTTGTGGAGCTCCTCGGGGTGCGATGGGACAGGACAGTGGAAGAAGGCATCGTCTCATGTCTGAGTTGATGGATGCATGGCTAATCCTCCTCTGTCCTCACCTCCCTGCACTGCCAGTGTTTTGGCAGCGGAGAGCGGCTTTGCTGGATGGAAGGAGGGTGTTTTGTTGGACACACATCATACATACAGCAAGGGGCTGTCGGGCCCCTGGTGTGTGGGAAGCATCCTGAGAGCTGCCCACAGCCCTGCAGGTCCATGCAAGGGTCACGGCATAAACATATGTCCAAAAGTGGACTGTGTCACATATATTGGCTCAGGGGCCCAGCATGCTACCAAAAGTATCTGGGTTGGGATGTGGTGCTTAATCCCTCGTGTCCTCAGCATGATGCGTGTGGGAGATAAGAATTGTGCCATGTTATACCTGGCTTCCAGTCAGCTGCCCCAGGGAGTGCTCTGGTGATCCTGCTCAATCACCAAGTGAGAAAGCCAAACCTGCTCAGTATGAGCATAGACGGAGGAGGAGAGGAAAAATGGAGAGTATGCTCCTGAAGCTTGTCCATCCCCTGAGAAGGGACTGAATATACGCTCATGGGAGTGTGGGTGCACCAGGAGAGGCACACTCTCCTGGAAACACTGGAGCTTTTGGCAACACTGTGCAATGGACTCGGCTCCCTCCAAGATGCTGTTGGTCATAGAAGTTAGACTGCATCTATTATCCCTCCAGTTTAAGTTTTTGGTCCACTATGTAGGGGAAATAAGACAAAAAAGAAGGGTTGTCTGCGGCCTTCCTTTCCTTTCTGGTGTAATGGTGTCAGCTTTACTGGCCCTGCAGAACAATCAGTACTGGAAAGGCCATACACTTCCCTCTCCCAGGTTGTCACACACTGGCCCTGGCTACAGCACCTCCTGTGCCAACAAATCCTCAGGAAAAGCAATTTGGCTGTAGAATATAACTGGTGTGTACGGCTTTGATAGCCATGAGTTTACATACTGTGTTCATTGCAAGACATTCTTATTAGATGGCTGCAAGAAAACAGCGTGCTAAAAGAACAGTAGGATATCTCCCTCTTCATCTTTGCTATAAATTAATTTGTAGGCAATTACTGCATCTTGAAACACTTTAATTTGCACTGCAGGAAGCAGAAGGTTTTTTAAGATTTTTTTTAATTAATTATTGATGATTCAGATCAGGAGCCATTTATCACCTTCTTATTTTACAAAAATAACTGACCAGTTTTCAGTATAAGGGTGTGTATGGTGCTTATGAGTGTACATACACACGAGTAAACCATTTACTTGGCTAAGAAATCGGTATGAGGGAAGTGGTTCTGCCAATTATACCTTTGATTTTCAAAGGCAAGGGAGATAGGCTATTGTCAAGCCTCATCTGGCTCCAAATTATGTTATTGTAGTGTTCCTCTTGTCAGATGGAGCACACTTATTTCCTGTTGATAGTATGTAGCTGATGGCAGATAATTGCACTGACAGATTTAGAGAGATCAGGCAGAGTTACAAGCCAGAGTGTTATGAAGGAAAAAGGAGGAGGAGACTGTGGTTTCACTGACAAACAACAGCCACAGGGAGACAGCCTTTCACTGGGCCTAGGCAGCTAACATCCATTTACACCTTTGGAAAGCTCCTCCATGATTTGTACCAGTTCACACTTCAACCACAGTGCTCGGTGAAGATCACAATATGTAGCTTCCATGACCCAGTTATTTTAGCAATCAATCAGCTTTATCATGTCATTCTGCCTACAGACCATATGATCTTCCTGTGACAAAAGATGGCCAACCAGAAAAGTCACAGCTCTGCCAGCCCTCTTTGCTGTTATTTTCTACACCTGAGAATGCAGGAGCACTGGGGGAAAGGGTGACATAAAATGGTTGCATCTGTGGCACTTGTCTCATGAGGTGAGACTGGCAGAACCCACAGTTGCCTCTATTTGTACAATATTTCATGTGAAAATGACTTTTAGCACACATTTTATCTATTGTCTATATAAATGTTTTCACTAAAAATAGGTACAGGAAAACCTAGATGCAAAGATGAGGCAAAGAAGTTTTTGGCTAAGGAGGCAGGTTCTGTGTTGGAGTCAAGACAGAAATTGGTCATTATGAGCTTCTCCTGACACCACGTAGGGTTACTAGGCTTATTGCTAAACTTGGAGATTTTGATTTTCAGCTGAAACTGTACCTGGCTTTGGTCTTGTCAGTTATGCAGGGATGCATTGGTGAGAAGGTGAAATGAGCTGTTCCTATATACACCACAAAAACTATGGAAGAAATCTGAGCAATTGTTGAGATAGAAAACTGGATTTATAAAGTGAAGTATTAAACATTTACTTATCAGTTATTTCTATGTGCCAGGCATTTGCAGAAGTAGGTTTGTGTGAGGTTGACTCTTTTTGAGGGATGCTTGAGTCCTCACACAAATCTGATTTAGTATCATTGAAGTAAATTGGAGTGATGAGATGTTCCCTGAAATACTGCAGGGGTTTTTGTTGGTGCAAACAGAAAACAGATACAATTCAAATTCTGTTTAATTAAAATTTTTCTCTGCCAGATAAGGTGGCAAAAAGACAATGAACACAATGCCTTCAGTCATTCAAATCCTCTAAGTCCCAGTCAATAAGTTTATAGCCTTTCAGCTCTTCTGCTCTTAACATAACTTAAAAGCGTTGGAGTGAAAAAATAGTCTAACAAGTGCTCCTGCTATAACAAGACTATTAGTTTCATTGATTTTCTAAGAGGAAAACCCCCAACTAAAATTCAAGAAAGAGATTAATACAACTACCTTTTAATAATATTAACTTTCTTGAAATCAATATTTTTTCTCATATTACACTATGCTTTGCTACATACTAGCCACTATACAAGTAATGACAATCAATACAGAGCCTGTGTATTTGCAAGGACCTTTTCAAAGGCCTAATGGACAAGGATTAGCCAAATCTGGCCTGAAAAATCAGAGTGTCAGTTTGATCTCATATAATGCAAATTGCTGCTGGGGGCTCCAGATCCAGAGGGCTTTTTGGGGTACTAATGGTTAGGCTTGTCGTAGTCCTGATGATGACTAATGTGTGATGATGGAAGTTACACTCTTGGCCATGGTGGAGTCAATTGTTTCCATAACAGCACTGTGCTGCAGAGGCCAGGTTGTAGACCCTTGTTAAAATCCTGCAATTGAATTGGTAGAAAGTTTGGGGTGATTTCCAGCCTTGAGTAGAGTTCACTGGTATTCTGGATACAAAATCACAGAAAGACTGAGGTTGGAAGGGACTTCTGGAGGTCATCTGGTCCAACTGTTCCGCTCAAGCAGGGCCACCGACAGCCAGTTTCCCAGGATTGTGTCCAGACAGTTTTGAGTTTCCCCAAGGAGGGAGACTCTACAACCTCCCTGGGCAATGTGTGCCAGTCCTCAGTCACACTCACAGTAAAATTGTTTCCTGATATTCAGACAGACACTCCTGTGTTTCAGTTTGGCAAGGACAAGTTTCACACACTGCTTAGTTACATCTGTTAAACCCCTCAATATTTAACTTACCAGCAAGTGTATGCAGCCCAGGGACATTAATTACCACCATAGACTGATGGGAAACCTCAAGTAAGGATCCCTTTGTTAACTGCGAGATATTACCATCCCATAGGGAGGCCAGTGAATCAGGACATTTCATTGGCCCTGCCAGATGGCCACAAAGAAACTCAAGGGCCTGGCATATTGCTATCACAGACCTTGTGACCGTGTGCATGTTGAATAAATCAAGGGGAGTACTGCACTCTGGTTTCATCTTTTAGCATGTCTCACTACATGAAAATTTGTGCCATTATCATAGGGCTTTCAATGTTTCTTATCTATCTATAGCCTTTAGGACATACAAGGAGTATGGAGGGTCTATATTCACTGTGATGTTTTCTGAAAGTCACCCGCTTATGAGATCTAGTTGAAGAATTGGAAGATTTGGGTAATCTGCCTAGATAAGTTTTGAGAAACCATATTGGGATATTTATGGAATTTTTTTTTTTTCTAGACAGACATTCTAGCATTTGCGGTCAAATGCAGATCCAGGATTAGGCAAGGAAGGATGCCTGCAGGTACTGGGCCTTGCAGCAAAGTGACCAAGGCTCCATGATGGAAAGCTCAGGGACTGTGAGGCACCCATGAAGTGCCGGGGCCAGCACTGAAGCTGGGGGAACTCCTTCCCCACCGGACCCAAATTGCTGGCAAAAAGTGCAACTCTCACTTCAGTGCTTAACCAAGGTGGAGATGAGGTGGGCCTGGAGGCAGGGCCACAGGCCGTGTCTAAACAGTAATAATCTGAATTTGGTGTCCATCTGCAAATCTGCCTCCAGGGTCCATCTGGTTTTGTTGGAAACTGTGCTTTAGAAAAACTGCTGGAAAACTTCAGATCCGGTAAGCTGTGTGCCTTACCTCTTCTGCCAACATAGTCCCTTAATAGACAAAAACCACTTTGTAATGCCCATTGTGGGTTACCATGGGGGGTCCATATACCCTTGCACTGGACACTACCTACACCTGATTGTAAATATAGGTATATATGATATAAATGAAAGTTGCAGCCTGTCACTGAATCTCATATCGAGTATTTCTATCTCTTTTCCCTCTTAGTTTGAGCTAAATTCAGCTAACACTTGGCCATGGTAAAATATTCCTATGCTGAAATGTAGAGACTGTAGGAGTAATAACGAGGAAACTCCTTATTCTCCACACTGTTTTCCTGTCCAATTATTAATGTGTGCAAAATGTTGATACAAAAGTTTTGCCAAAACAGATAATCTTCAGAGAATGATGCTTTAAAGGTGAGATTTTCATTATTATGAGAATGATTATGTCAAGACTGTGAGAAATTACCTTGTACAGCCTTTAAAAGTACTGCATTGTAAAGTTTCAGTTTTCTAAGAAAATAATATTTCTGTCTCATAATGTTCTGTTTTGGATTAAAGTCTTCTTGCCAAACAAAACTTCTGACTTGATCAATTCTACTGTGAAACTTTGTTAGCTACAGCAGCTAGGACAGGGCCTAGATGTCAAGGCACAGAGAATATGAAATTAAAAATATTCCTTCTCATTTGCAGGCATAAATTATATGCCTGAAGATAAACAGTTAATTTGGCTATTGTTAGGATATAGCAAATGTTCCCTCACTTTCTATATAAAACTTGCTTTTAGTTATCCTACCTGTTGGAAGAGTAGTATTACATGCAGGATACGGTGAATTTCTGTGCATAGCAGAGTAACTCATGTGAAGAGCATTGCCTGCATCATCATGAACTGTCATCCAAATAGGTGGAGTTGAACTTTAAAAGGATGAATTTAACCTTCTCGCATCCGACAGTGGAATCAGGCACAGAGCTGAAAGTAGGGGGGTAGCTGCTGCCGATCCTTCTGCGGTGAGTAACAGATAATGCTGTTGTCATGCATGAGTGAAAGGTGAAGAGAGAACAACAGAGAGGGAATTCATGGCAGGGTTAGGAAAACTTTCTCCTGTTCTTAATTCACAGTCGCTTTCCCTTTGTGCTTCTTATTCCCAGTCCCAGAGTACTTCTTCCTTCCTTAGTACGGCATTGGTATTGCAAATGGTTTTTGGGGGCAGGGTGCATGTGTGAAGAAATCAGTTAAGAAGAAGAAAAAAACAATTTGTTTCCCAAGTGTTTCTGATACATACAGCATGAAAAAGACCCTGCTGGTGTTTTCTGTAAGAACACGTTGTACTGCTTTCACACCTTGTCAAGAAAATTATCTAGAAAAAAAGAAGACAAAGGTAAGTAGAGACTGTTTAAACAGCAGTCTGAGAGCCAGAGCCAGTTATGGTGAATCTCAAAGGCCTTTTTGTTGTTTGGATTAGCATTTTTGTTCATTCTTCCTAGTTTATCATCAGCATTCTTGTGTCTTTCCCTGCACTGTCCCTGCTGCAGCAGCAAAGACCAGATCCTGGACTGCAAAACCACAAGGACATGCCAGTCCCTTTAGGCTTTCTTATTTATTAACCTCTTCTAAATGCATCAAAGTATTTTTCATTTACTACTTCTCGCTGTACAGAAGATACATGCCACAAGATCCTACCAGCCCCTAGGGGCTGGCACAGAAGGCACTGGGGGAGCCCGGCTGGGGGGCTGAGTGGTGCTGTGCCGTGATGTGCCGTAGGCATCTCCCAGTGCCAGTGGGGAAGGCGCGGGTCTCACCCGGGTGGCCGGCACAGCTGCCTTTCCCACACTTGCTACGGGGAACAGTGGGAGGGCTAAGGCTCTGCTGAGCCTCCTTCACATCCCGAAATCTGGACTCCGCTGCACTTAGGGTAGTTCTGCGTGCAGCAAAATGTGGCTGTGAATGGCAGGGGTTAGTGACAGGCTGGGTTTGATGGGGCTGGTGGCTGTGGCTAAACAATTTTCCATGCCTATGAGCACACACGCACACACAGCGAAAGTGAAGTTCTTTCTCTGTCCAGCTTAGAAAGACACTGTTCCCCAAATGAACGATTAATGCTTGAAAAAAGTCTGAAAAATGGATATCCCTTTGACCTTTCTAAGGTTTGTCATTTAGTTGACATACCCATTACCTCAAAAATCAAATGTGTTTGTCTAAACATTATTCTGATGTTTGGTTTGGGCACCAAAGGTCAGACAGCTGACCACTAACTCGCTGACAGTGATCAATTCAGTCTGAAATCTTGTCACTTTCCCTGTTTATTCTGCTATCCATCTCTGCTTTGCCAGTCTCCACCGCCACTTTCTGCTGTTGAGGCGCTTTTAAACCTAACAATAATCCAATTTAGAATTGATCAATGGGAACGTGTGGTCAGTAAGCAAAATGACAAAGTCTGCATACAACCGCTGACCACAATCTGGTGGTATTTTACATAGGGCTGATTGCAAACTTAATATATGTAAATGGCTTCCAACCACAACCATTTCAGCAAAGAGGAGGTGGTAGGGACCGAGGTTTCGCATGCTGAGGGCTGACACTTGTCTTGTGCAACAAATCTGTGCAGCCCTCTGGTTCCTTATGTGTCTGCCTACGCTCGGTCTGATACAAAAGCATTTCCCACAGGCAATGACAGTGTCCCAGGTTTTGCTGTGGTGCTTTTCCAACCAAATTCTGCTGTGAAATCCAGCCTTGTTAGTGGGAGAAGTTTGTGGCTATTAGGAATATCTCAGAAGAAAAAAGGCCCACTACCCCACACTGACCTATAAGCACAAAGTAACAAGGCGAGAGAAGGAGGGCTTCTAATTCTCAGTGTTCATAGGCTTTTTATTTAAAGGGAAGGAAGATGAAGTACCATGGGGTTGTTCCCTTCATTTTAGTCAGGTTAACACAGAGTGATAGCATAACAAGAAGAAGGAACAACAATTTAAAAACTACTTCTTGGGCTTGCACGGAGAACAACATAATGCCCAAATAAATGCCTCCAAGATAGATAAAAATGGTATTTAGGTAAACATCTCAGGGAAGAATCCTCCCCAGCTTTCTAGGCACTTTTCAAACACTGTTTTTATCCCTTCTTGCTTGCCTTGGGAGACCCTTCAGTCTTCAGATTGCAGCTCACAGGCCTGAATGGTGCATGACAAATGATCAAAAAGTGAAACACTATTGTATATTGTGTGTGACAGCATTTTTCATTAGCTGCTAAACCTAGCCCTAAATCTACTTTGCCTGACTGCCTGTATGACTATGTGCAGGACAGAAGACTCCAGTCTTGGAAACACTACACCTAAACCTTGATAGGGTAGACTAATTCACAAAACATGCTCAGAGCGGCTGTTCAAAGTGTGTTTTGAGGTTCTGCTGGGAAGGAGAAAAGGACTCTGCTCCAAGTATTTGTTTTCACACATGTTCAAATTGTGAGCACACCTATGCCCAAGTGCTCATACTGGAGATGTGTTTTGTCTCACCAGTGTATGCAAACTTTATGGCAATGTTTTGCACAGCCTGTGTTACATGGGGCAGTGTGTGCCCCATATACTCATTTCCTCTGCTGAGTTTAACTTCCTTTCACTGCTGAGATTAAACTCTGTCTGCTATGGAATGACTTTTTCTGCCTCCTGAATGCCAGTTTTCATATTTCTGCTCTTATCTGCTCACTGAGCCTGCTTGATAGGGCTTATTTTTGAAGGAATTTGTTATTCAACTATGTGTCAATCCTTCCACTTGTCTTGCAGGTTTCAAGTGTCACCTTCCTTGTGAGGGTTGCTTTATGAGGTGCATGTACTGGCTGTGCTACTTGTGTGTAAGTCACCTGTCCGGTCATTGAATTGCAGCTGTCACACCCCTGCTGTCATTGTGGAGCTGTGGCAATCAGTCAAGGTGAAGAACAGTCTCAGTCCACAGCATTTTCAGCCATCAGCATGTCTCTTGGGAAACGCTCCTTGATGTTGCTAGGACAATACCATCTATTTGGCCAAGAGGCATGGCAAAGACAGCACCAGACTAGATGGCTTCTCTTTGGTTTGGAAGTGGGACAGGCAGATGGTCTGAGCCTTGACTGCAGTTTCCACCCTCAGGCTCCCAGGATGCAGGAGATCTGGAGCTGGGTGCCATGATGAGCCCCCTCCTTGTAATAAGGAGGGAAAACACAAATCATGACGTAGGAGAGCTTCTCTCCTGGCAGCTCTCCAGGGAACACATGAGAACATGAGCTCTTGGCAGAGCCACAGACCCAAACAAGTCTTGGAGTGTCTGCTCCAATAGGCATGGCACCATCAATGACAGGAGAAGATGGTGCCATTGGTGTCATTTTATCTGCTGCAGTTGGCTTTTGGTGTACTACAGAGTACTGCTCCTGCCTAGGCTGCACCTCCCTCCAGTATGCTCACTGGCTCTGCAAGACACCTCAGGCTATCTCACTGACTCCAGACTTGTTACATGGAGGTCATTCAGGCTTTCAACATCCTTGTGACTTGATGACACTAGTCTTTTGTTGGCAGACTCAGCGATTTTAGATGTCTTGCATTTTGACATGGATGATTTTGATAGGACATTTTCTGAAGGATGGTGGGAACAGTTTGGACTCCTCTTGAGAAGGGCACCCAAATTCCCCATGGTGTTGTGGACCCTTGACTCATTCCTTTCTTCTGAAACTGCCTTTTTATTGTGTCTCTGCTTAATCCTACAAAATTTATGAGGCAGACTCTAGTCTCAGTGCTGCAGCCAAGTTGAGGGACAGAGTTTCAGGCCTGGCAGATTTCCTCTTTTTCTATTGTTTCTCCATCCTCCTTTGTCATGGTGAGGAGCAAAGGGAAAATTTGCCTTTCAACAGGCATGGCAGACTAACTTCAAATAAATAGGTCCTTGAGATAATCTTTTAAATCTCCTGTATTCAGTTCTTCTTTTTGCTGAACTCAGCTTTCTTCCCTATCCTTATTCCACTTGAGGGAACCTTTCCATGACATCTTGCTTTGACAGGAGGATGAACACTTTTACCTTATGATAGGATAGGATACAATAAAATTAATTTCTTATTTGAGCTCCCTCCTAAGATTTCAAGTGCAGATACTCTGGCTGAGTATGCTGGAAAGCAAATCAGCTGGATATCATTTGGCTTGAGTACGGATACAATATTTGGGGATAGGAGTTGTCTTTTACTGTGGAATCAGTGTACTTCTGAATTATGTGCAGTAACATTCAAATGCTTCAAAAATAGATCCTGAGAGGTGTACCTAGCAACAAAAGACTTAGCTGGGGAATGTTACAAAATATTTTAACACATATTTTAATGAATTTTTAAGTAATCTGTTGAGTCTGAATTTGTATGTGTATTTATGTGTACAGACACCTAAGAAAGCATCTTTGCTTATTTCCATAGAAGCTTTCATGCTTGTGGATCAGAACCTGGATCAGGACCTCTGAAAACTGGGTTTACAGCCTGATCCATTGGAGTGCAATTGAGCTGTTTGTCTATTGTTAGTACCATAAATGCTACTGAAATCACTATTTATGTAGTTCTAGCATCTTTCAAACACACCAGGACAACTGTCTACCTATAAAGCTGGCTAGACCACAGCACAGATAAGTAGTCAGCCAGTAAAGGTAGTCTCCTTGGGCAGTAGTGGAAGAACTACTAAATTTCCAAATTTGCGGAGGGTTATGAAAAATTAGGAGGAAAAAAAATCATAGGACATGATTAACAGTTCTTACATAGAAATAATTTACTACGTGTTGCTTCATGCAGATTCTTGATGTGCAAGATCCATTCCTAGTATAAGTTTATGTAGGTTCATGGAACACAGGGGTGTTACGCTAACAGATAATAATGCTGTGGCTCCAAGCCCATGTATTTTAACTGGCTACCAGGTTCTTCCCACTGCACCCCCTTTTCTGTCTTCAAAAAGTTGTTTTAAAATTTAACATTTATTCATTAGGAAAGAACTTGTGATTAATTGACAGCATTGCTATGCCTATACTAGCGTTGCCAGAGATCCAGAGATGGACTATGTAGAAACAATGGCTTTCCAGGTATGATTTCTTGAGCACATTACTTTTGAACACATTTCTCTGATTGGAAAGTTCAGATAATGCTGCAGTATAGCAGATTTAGATTCATATCAGCCATGTTCGTTTAAAACTATGCTCAGATCACATTTTCATGCATTCCTCCTACTCAACAGACATTGGTTTGTTGTTAAAATAATAACACATCTCAGCAATATAATCTTCCTTTGATAGCTTGTTCAATATATTTTTAGAATGTAATTAAACCATATCAGTACAGTGACAGCAAATTGATGACCTTTTAATTATTTCAGGATAGCTGAGTGCATAATCATTTCTCATATACCTTGAGAAAACAGAGGATGCTTTGTGAATGAATTATAAATTTAAATATGGCAAGCTCTTTTTGTTTTTCACTTTTAAACATATTATGTAGTTCTGGCTGTGCACCAGGGGGGGATGTGAAGAGATGTATGGTCTGTCCCAACATTTGCTTTACTAGGAAGTTTGTGTAGCTGAATCCTTCAAATCCTGGAAACGGTGTGAGCAAAACATGCCAGATGATTAAGATGTGTGTAACCAATGTGAACATATATTTTTGGCCAGTTCTGGGTTTGTACTGTGTGCTGTGAACATTTGGAGTATGTGGTCCTTTATGACTGACATCCCTGAGCCATCGCTGATGAGTCTGTGACCTCCAGCACAGCTGTAGCACGGTATGGCCAGGGCCAGAGCAAGCTGCTCACCCACTATGCTCTGCAAGGGCATACTTCTCACGGCAGGACTTTGGCCATGGTGCTTGCTTGTAGAATCCAAGGTGTCTGCACAATGCAGACAGCAGCTGTCTCTCCTGGGAAGCTTTTAATTTTTTCTTTTTTTGAGGAGGAAGCCTAGACAACAGTGGATGCCCAGGAGGCTCAGTTCAAATAAAGGTCCAAAACTAAAGCAACAGGGGCCTGAGCATTTGGTCTTTGTCACCTGCATGGATAAGGACATGGGGAGATGATGCCCATTAATTTAGCTTTTAGACTGTCACCATTGATGCTGATCTGCACAGCTGAGTCCCAAAACTCTTGGGAAGTCAGTGGGCTCTGTACTGACGTGGGAATTACTACAGTAAGAGTAATAGAACAAGTATTTTAAATACTTTGGGGAATAGCATTCCCTGAAACAGAAGTACTTCTAAAGACACTGCCTCATCAGCCTTTGACCCAATAACCAAATACAGAGTAGGGCCTTGTACAAAGCTGAAAAAAGACTGGATATGGGACATGATGCCTTTTTTCCCTTAATGAAATTAAAGTCAGCTATTGAATCTTTAGCAGGATTTTTTAAAGTCATTAATTCAAGAAAGAAGTAGGACTGCTTCATAACAAAGCAGCTCAAGTAAGTGATCTTGATTTATTATTGTGTATGGGGAACATACACTGTGTCTCAAGTAGCTTTTTGCTGGATACTCTTTATAACTGAATTAAGCTTATGATTCACTATCATATAGTACACTTTGGTTTTGTTCTTGCTGACTTTTTTGGTTTTTCTTTCTCTCTTGGCCATTTCCAGCAGTTTGAGTGTTTCCACTGCACTGTTCATGTCAAAGATTTCATTCAGGGCATGCCTTCATGATGATACAGACTTTTAGCTTTCTTTTAAGTGGCATTACATGAAGAATGATACCCATGAACTTTTATGTATCCAATAACCAGCCATAGAGTAGACCTAGAGAAGAACAAGATCAGGAGCTTCCCATATGACTGCAAAGGGCACTACAAGTAAAAGGTGGCCATCGTGCTTCACTTATCCCCAATGAAAAAGCATTGATTAAAACTTTCTTGACTGCAAACCCAGGCATTTTTCAGGTGAACAACCTAGTTTGTGCCATTTCAGACTGGCTATCTAATTCATAAAGCTTCTGCTGTGAGTTAGTTAGACCATGCGACATGCTTTTGGCCAATGCAAAGCTGTTAGTTAAAATGGCTATACAAGGAAAAACATTCTCTCCTTTGTTCCAGCAACTTAGCATTTATTTTCCACCAAAGGCAGCAAGCTGCTCACCACAGCTCCTTGCCCAAACCAAAGGATCTCTACTTCAAACATTATCAGCTGTGCCCTACAGAGTTGCCACAATTCCTAACAGATGGTGGAATGTCTATACACTGTATTGTTCAGATTAAACTGCATGAAGATTGTATGTGAGTAATATTCCACTATGGCTTGGAATCAGCCAATATGGGAAAATTCAGTGACAACACTGAAATCCACAGTTCACGCTACGTATTGCAGCCTATACAGTGTGGTACACAATGTGATACACTCGCCTGAACACCCCTGAAAAAGGGAAAATGACATTAAAGTATCATAACATTTTTTCCAAACTTCTGAATTTCCTTGCTTTTATTAATGCTTTTTGACCTGAGCTTCTGTGGTTTAATTTCCTGTAGGTATCAAGTAACAGTGAATCAAGCAAAGACCTTAACCTTTAGTCCCTTTTGCATTTAAAGCTGCCTCGTCTTGACAGTGTTTAAACTGGTGTTAATTCCCCTCCCTTCCTTCCCCCTCCTGACTTAATGCTTGTTCTTCAGTATTGTAGAATATCAACCTACTCCCTATACTGATCTGAGCTACCTTTATTACTTGGTTAGCTTTTGAACACCACCATCACCACGACAGATAAAGTAAGCAGTTTTCTAGCTACAGTTAAATACGGTTTGTTTTGCCCAAGTGCTATGGGACTGCTCCGGGCAAAAGCTTGCACCACGCAGAGCAGCGACTGCATTGTCTGACACAGAGGAGTCGCGGCACTGCTCTTTGGAGCTGTTTCACACTGGTGCTGTGAGAGAAACTAGGTACAACATCAGGGCCCTGAGTTTGCAGCAGGTTTACTCTCCTCTGATATAGCTATGCTCCAGCGGAGATACCTCAAGCTTACAACAGCATCCCAGGGTGATCAAAGATATCACTTCTGTGAGTTAAGGAACCGAGAAACTACCAAATTTAGAAATCACTAAAAAATGAAGGATTTAACTTATGCTGCAGGAATGAAAAGAATACATAGCATTGCTTCTTGCTTAATTTTTGACTGTTTTCTACACCTTGCCTTTCCTTACTTTTCTTTTAAAAATCTCTCTGTGGAGCTGCCTGCCTAACCTGTCATCTATGCCATACCCTGCTGACTTTTTATGTTCCTTTCTTTCTAAATAGAACCTCTAAATATCATAACCTATATTACAGCAGTAAAAAATTTTTGCTTGCTTGCATCTAAGGCAATACCTCAGGAAAACACATACCTGCTAAAGGCAGGGCTCAGGCAAGAGAGCAGTCCTTTAAAGCGACTGAGCTGCCACATGCCAACAACTGCGCTAACAAACAGCACTTACTCCCTTTCACATTCTCTGATTTAAGGGCTTAATCTGTCACAGAAAAGTTTAGCATGAGTGATTAGAGACAAGGTTCTTAGCAGAATTTGTGCCCTGTAATAGGAAAGAGTATTTAGGTGCTAGGTTTAACATGTTTTTTAACTTGTAGCTGAAAAGGTCTTGGTGAAATCTCTGTGTTCTAGGTCAAAGGGAGGTTGCTTTAAATAAGGTGATAGAAATTGTGAGCATTAATCGATATGTGTATCATGTGTGTAGACATGCAGGAAGCCTAGTTATGAAACTTGTTTAGTGGGTTAGTTTATGATAGCATTTTGTTAGCGGAATCCCAAATGCTCTGTCGGACTTGTCCCCCAGGGCTGGGTGGCTTGGTTCTGGAATGCTTTCCCTGTGAGTAAGAGGAGTTAATGGACAGGACCCTGTGGGTGGCTGGGCCTTCTTTCTTCATCCCCAATGCTGTGCTGCACTTTAATGCCACGGTGGCAAAACACCTCCAGATTAGATTGGCTCAGTCTGGTCACAGGCACATCCCCCTTACAGCTCCTTTCTTCAGATTTGTGGAGCCTGTGAAGGAGCCCAAACCCAGGAGCTACCTCAGAGCAGTAGCTGCCAGGATCAGTTTCCTGGGATGAGTGGGTTTTGGGGAATTTGAGGGTTTTTTTCAGGCTATGGAGTCTGAAAGATCTTGGCGTCTTCAGGGTATTGGCTTTTGTTTGTGGAGCCTGCAAACTATTTTGACGGTCGGTTTCTACAACCATGTGTATTTTTACTTTTTTTCCCCCTATAAATGTGTGGAGGTTTGTTTTTTTTTTTTTTATAGTATGTCGAAAAAGGGATTTGAGGAGTTCTTCTAGTTTTCTGAAGGGGAGTTTATACCTTTCACAATACTTTGTGTTTCTCCCCCTTTGCTGCTGTCACAGCCATTTTCACTTTAGCCGAACTAGCTCTGTTTGGATTCTGTTGTTACAGGTTTATACAGCCTAAAATGTTAAAACTAGAAATTCTCTGAAACTCAGAGTGCTTTGACTCAAACTTGAAGGAGGGGCTGAGGAAGGCTTCACCATCCCCACTCCTGCAGAAGGACCTGCGCCTTTCCCTCCGCTGCGGCGGGCAGAGCGGGGCGGGGGCGGGCGCCGCGGGAGCACGGCCACACCGAAGCCCTTCTCTGGCTGGATGCTGCCTTTCCAAAAGAGCTTAGCACGCATTCCCTGCCTGCATTTCTTCTCTTGGCCTTTTGGTGTCATTCTGTGATTAACAAGGAGGACGAAGAGCCTCGTAATTGCTTTTCCCTTCTTCTCAGAGCAAGGCAGAGTTGGCAGCAAAAGATGATACCTGCTGAAAAGGCACTGAGCACAACTAATCTCATAAAAGTTAAGCATAGAGTTAAGCCTATATATTGGGCCCAGTTCCTAGTAAGGTCCCTGAGAAAGGTGTGCCCATCACTTTCAGTCAGTAAGGTGACTTCATGCTTAGTTCAGTGATGCTCAGCTGTAAATGAGGTGGGGTAAAAAGTTCAGGAGACCCCTACGTGGCCCTGCCTTGGCTCAGCCCATGCCCTGAAGAGCACCTCTGAGGATCGTGTTGGCCAGATGTGGTGGCACAGATGCCCGCTTGGTGCAGCCTGGGTGAGGGAAGGAGGGCACAAATACTGGAAGTGCAGGGCTGGGCTGCAGCGGTATCGCTGAAACCTTGAGAGGAAAAAAATTGCAAGAGTACCCGTTCAACATACTGCTGTTAAAAAGGAGAACTCTAAACCTGAAATCTAAGAGATGAGATGGGCATGGGAAGGTACTGTGTGATCAGCTGCTGTGGGACTGTATCATAATGCTAACCTGCAAGTAGAAAAACATCGTTCTCTGTGTCCCAGGCCTCCAGAAAGGTTGCACTCTGGTACACACTCCTGTGTCTTGTGGAGAGAAGATGCACATAACAGGGCTGAGCACACAGGGGAATGCAAAACATGGTAGAGCTATACCAACGACAGATTTTTTTTTTTTAGTTTGCTGATTGGTCTGGGGGGAAAAGAAATGAGTTGATAGGAAGTTTTCCTAGCAATTTAAAAAAAAAAAAAAAAAGGTCAAATGGACCATTTCCTTTGATCTAAAAGAAAATATTCCAGCACTCAGAAGTGTGTGTGTTTATGGAGCAGTAGTGCAGATTTTTTGCAGGATTTTACCTCCTTGACTGAAGGATTTTTTTTAGATTCCTTTAAGTGGTGTAAATGAATAAAGCGCATACAGTGAGTGCGCTGGAGCAGGTGTGTCATGGTTGCGTGGATAGACCTGACTGGCCAGTGTCTGCAAACTCGGACTGAAGTCCACTTTGTGGCTGCAGAGAAATTGCTCAACACTTTGAGTCTGTTAGGCTGAAACATCTAATAGCTGTTTCAGGACCTACAAAACTGGGAGGCACTTGAGAAATGATAGTGCAATCCTGCCAACCACTTTGAAAGGAATAATTTCTTTTCTATGGAGCTATCCTGCAGAAGACAATTTAGTTTGCCATCTTCCTGAAACATGCACTACCAGCTAAAGGCATGGAGGAAGGCATTGCATTTGTGGTAGAGAATAAAAAGTGTTGGGTTTTTTTCCTAATGAGCTCTCTTCAAAAAGTAGTTTTGCTTTCTTTGAGCACAAACAGATATTTATAGCCGTTGGTAAGGGCTCTGCTTGAATGTGTGTATTAAGTAACACTAGAAAGCGTCATTTTCCTTCAGACTTTCCTTAAATGTTTCTAGAAAATTTGAAATGTTATAAAAATTATTCCTTTTTTCTTTCGTTTTCCCTCCTCTCTTTGTGAATAAGTCTGTCTCTAGGAATAGGAAGTAAATTGATACAGTTGTATACCAGGCACTACATTCTTCAATGTATCAGAATAAAAATACTGAAAAAATAAAATGAAAAAAAACCCCCAACTTTAAGGAACTTGGACAAATTTGCATTTTTGCTGTCTTTATTTTACAACCTTGCTGGATTATATTCTCCTTTTCTTGAAACTCTCAACGTGGTGGAAAATACTTAGTTATTAGATTATTTTTAGAAAAAAGGATTTAGCCTTCATCGAATCATGGAGGGAGAATTTTCCAGTGCACTGGAAAGATTTGATACTGGCACTTCCTCTGCAGTAACCAAGATGCTGAAGAACAAGAGTGTTGATTCTGATTGCAAAGCATTTTGTGACCCAAATGCCTGAGCAGAGGGACCACCAATACAAGAAGGTCTCAATCTGCTCCAGAACACACTTGAAGCTCTTTCCAGACACGGGAGTCAGCCAGTCTTTCGTTACTTCATAATAACGGCAGTGAGGTTTGAAAACCACCGGATTTTAGCACATGAGTAAAACTGAGCAAGCCTGATCTCCCCAGCCCATTTAGGGCAATGACAAGGCTCTTACTGACTTCCACAGGTTTTGAATTGGCTTCAATCATCTTGGCTTGTACCACCAACCTGCACTAGGGTTGTCTGCGGCTGGGCCTGTAGACTCTTCTCCATGGCCATACAAGTCCCGCAGAGATTGCTTGCCTTTGCTGAGACCCTATGGGACTCTGCAGTGGGTGTCCCCGTTGCTGTTGCCTGGAGAAGCCGGTGGATGTGCTTTGGGAAGGAGAGCTGTGGCAGAGGGGAAGGAGAGGTGTGGCATTACCTTGTTCTGCCCAAGTCCTTTTGCCACTCTCTCTGGAAAATGCAGGTGATTCAGGATAGAGAGTCTGACAGCTCTCATTAGATAAAACTTTTTGGATGTATTTATCTTTTAATTTTGATGTCTTTCCTCCAGCCCTTCAGACCCCTCCATGCTGATAACATGCTGACAACTGGTGTCTTCTGGAAGAGTTTTTTTGTTTCTTTTTCAGTCTGCTTTTGAGTGATGTTCTGTCAGACTGTAGGAAGAAAAAAACCATTTTTTTTAATCCTGTACTAAGGTGCTGGCCTCCTTCCATAAACCCTATTCTCTACAGAGACAGAAGACAGAAGTACTTTCCTGACCCAGTTCTAATCTTAAAGTATAGAGTTTGGTTTGAGGTTTCATGCTGAGGTTTGGAGTGACTCATATTTTGCAAACAGGTCTACTCAGTCTCTTAGAGTTACACCACCTATTTAAGGTAGAAATATGCAAGCTAGTACATAATGCATACTGTCTGCATGCTCCAAACCACAAGTTGCTCAAAAAAGCCAGAGCGGTGAATCCTGCTGGGAAAGTTCAAAATAATGAAAGAACAGCCCCTTCTTGCTCTGTTGCTCTCTATGACAGCTATATTTGTGATGCCGAGTCACACGGGGAATATAAAACTAAAATATAGTTAATAAGAGCCTTCAATCAGTGCTGTTTACTCAATGTTCTGTCAGTACCTTCTACAGTGATTTCAGTGCTGTTGATCTGTAGAAAATATGTAGCCTGTTTAGAAAGAGAGTAGGTATTTCGTATTCTTTTGCTCAGAGTATTGCTTTATGTCTTACAATTCAGGATATTCTTATTCTGCCAGAAACTCACTTTGTTTAAATGTGAATGAATACATTGCTATCTTTTAGACCAGGTAACCTGAAAAAGGTTATTTTACCTTTAAAGAGACATTTGCTGCATAGCTCTAGAGTTTGCAGAATCACAACAATAAAGCATCAGAAAAACCAACTGAGGAAAGGGTAGTGCTAATGGAAACAGACATATTTTTCTATGCTCCTTAAGAAAAACAAAAGCAGCTGACACTTTTTATCGAATGGTGTCTCTGATTGGACTGAATCTGTTCTGTACAATTCTTTTGCTGTAATGGGGGAAAATAAAATATTCTTCTGTATAACCCAGGGGAGCAGTTAGCCGTCTCCTCTTAATTTGAGTGATCTTTAGATTTCTTATATGAGGTTCTGAATCAGACAAAGTGCTCAGAGTCAGTTCTTATCTCTACATAGTAAATAAGGTTGAAATTTTAAAAAGGCCATTAGCAATCAATATGGCTGGGAGATTTAATTTCCAGCACATGCTTGTTTTGTTTTATTGTTATATACCCTAAGAGTTCCAAGGGATTATTTCCTTATTATTACATTTGCAACGTTTTTCTACGTAACCTGCCCTTCTCTGCCACACTGTTTGCTGTTTGACTGATCTGCTCTTGTGGTGTTGCTACCTTGTTGAAGGGCTAGAGGACAGAGGTCTTACTGGAGCAGCGACAGGTTGTGCCGTCTTGTGGCTAAGATGCCGAGGGAACGATAAAAAAGAAGAATGGCCAGACCCCTCCCTTGAGATAGGAAGTACTCCTCTTCTGCCAGCTTGGAAGTTAGAGCCAATTCACTACTCTGAGCTTTCCACCTATGGTAAAAAAGCAGAAGCCATTCCAAACGCAGCTCCCTCAAAGCTGTTCTTCAGGATAAAATGCAGCTGTTCAATATAATGGTTTAATAATATGCTGCATTTTCTGTAACTTAATAGACCAAACACTGCTGGGGCACACATTGGAATTGCTCATCCCTATCATTCTGTTCAGGGGTAAGAGCATCTCGGCTCAAAACAGAGCAAATAAATCAGATTTTTTTTAAAAAAAAGTATTGTAGGATACAATAGCAAAACAGGTAGTGAATTTGTGCTGTAAAGTTAGAGATGCAGCTTGCCTGATAGCTGTGACTAGTTTGTATCTGTTGCAATGAGAAAGTGGGTTTGCCATCCCAAGACTAAAAAGCAGAGAGATAAGCTAAAAGAACCAAGGAGTGAAAGCTACTTTTTTGCCCAGAAGTACTCAGAACTGCTTGTGGTATGTCTTGTAGCATCCTCTGTTAAGCAAGATATCTATTTGACCCAGAAAAATCTGAAAGTGATCCCTCATACAGTCATTTTGACTTTATGCTGGTTGTCTCAGTGAGATTCACAAACAGGATTTGGCTTTAATGTCAACTAGCCAATGTTAAAACATTGATTTGAGGACTAAGTATAAAAGTAGAGTCACAAAAATGTAGTGCTTTATTTATTCTGTATTCTGCAAGGGAATATTATGAAAGCCAAACAAAATTACTCAAAGTAAGAATCAGTTCATATGAATTCTCTCTGTAAATATGTGCATGGGATATTTCACGTACTAAAAAATAAATATCCTTGCTGTACATTGTACATTGCTGTACATAGTAGAATTTTTGATGTAATATATCAAACACTTCTAGAAGTAGTCTTCTATTAATCAACACAATTTTGAAAACAAATCATGTCATACAGTCCATAGAAACAGGTTTAGCTCTGTGTGTCCCTAACACAGGAGTACAAACATTTTTTGTTTCAATTCTACAACATCTTTGAAGCATAAAATTGATGCAACCTAATGTATGAAGCCTCTGTTTTAGTCTGTTTCATTAGACCTATTACATCTGTATAGGAATAGTTTAAATTTGGTTTTTTAGGTTGGTTTTTTTTTTTAAAAAGAATACATCAGCTAGTTCATTATCACCTTCACTTCTGATACTTTGACAAGACCTGATAATTTAAAAAGCCAACTAAGACTGTGGTCATGCTCTGGTGTAAGCTGGGTCTAGGTACATGCTATCAGTTATTAATTAATGCAGTGATACATATTCTGCCATGTATTTAGCTGGTAGGTAGACAGCATGTCCTCTCAGGAATAATCCTTCAGTGCGTAAACACAAAAAATTCAAGTGTAAAACACCTGCTCTGAAAACTGTCTTTTTTTATTGATGTCACCTATTCTGACCTCCAAAGGGTGTTCTTTTTCTATTTGTAAGCAGCAAAGGCTGTAAGAGGAGTCCCAGAGCTTTGAACGAAAGACCTGAGTCTATCATAGGCGAGAATGGACTGAAAGGGCAGATTTTCTGGATGCTGCTGCTTGAAGTGATAACACTGTACATATCAAACATTTAAAGGACAATGAATGTTTTAGTTGTGGGTTAAAGTGAGTATTAATAGCTTATCAATATGGTCAGGACTTTTTTTCTAAAAGCCTCCTCGGCTAGGAATACCATGGATTGCACTCGTTCATTGTGAAGCAGAATTTATTTTTAAGATTTTTTTTCTCCCCCTTTTTGTATTTAGGCACTTGATTAAATTAAAACATTTTGTTTTATTTATGCATGCATTATTATACATATACTGCCATAACAATGTTTGAAAATCCATCTCAAAAACCCTGTGGATTATCAAGAAAGTGTTTTATCTTTTTTTTTGGTCCTCTGAGCCAGGTAAGATGTAACTGTGACCCCCCCACCTCCACCCCCCTGAATAAAAGGGTTCTTAACATAATTAAAGTTAATGGACCCTAAATAGGCATGAGTATGTAATCATCCCTAACACGGATTACATTTGCAGCTGATAAACTGGGAGAGGCTGCAAGCACACTTTGAAGTCAGGATTAAAACTGAACATGATCTTGATAAATACTGAAGAAAAAAATAGGATTTTATTTGCTAAGGACAGAGGCAAATACAATAAAATAAGAGCAATTGTTCGCACAAGGTGGAATGACTGGCTGGGCAGGAGTGTGGCCAAGTAGCACCTGGGCGGTTGGTGGCCATCACAAAATGAATACAGGGGTGACTCAGCTCCAGCCTTGCCTTGTGCCCGAGGGAGGGCACTGAGGTTGGGTCCCACAGATCCATCACAGGAGCTGTCAGGCTCCCACAAAACCACCCCATGTTTTGTCCGCTTGCCCAAGGACGCTCAAGAAACCTTTGGCAGCGCGTGGGCTGCAAGCTGCTTCTCAGGTCTGAGACACCTCCTCAGCAAAGAGCTGCCTTCAGAGAGCAGACAAATCACCGCTTTGGCATTTTGGGATATGGACGCTGATATTTTAATGGTTATGAAATACAACTGTTTCGTTTCTTTTAAATGAAACATGCTGCTGAGCTGGAAGGCAGCATTAGCTTCAGTTGGACTCTTTTCCTGAGTACAAATGGGATAAAATTCCTGGGTTAAAACGCTTGCTTATATTCTCATTCTCAGACTCTTCCATGATAAAGTGAATCCTCCTGTCCAATCTTACCTCCTCAGACTTAAGGGTACAAGAAAAGCCAGCTGGCAGCAATGTCTCAACTAGTGACCATATTGTTGCAAGTTTGATGTTTGAAACAAGCAAGGCAAATGGATCTACTACTATAATTAAAGTGATAATTCTGTATTCTCTCCAGTCTCTACAATTTTACAACCCAGAATTGTTAATGCTGTTGTTATTATTTTACTGTAATTTCTTGCAAAAACAAGTATTATCTTTCAAAATTGCTAACAGTTTGTCTTGAAAGTTTGACAGATATCAAGAATTTTGATTAATATTTCACAGCCTTCTCAATTTCAGTTTATTGCCAAGGTACATTTAGCATAGACACCAGTGCTCATACCTGACTTCAGCAAAGTGTTGTAATATTTTTGGAAGAAATAAGGTGATAACAACAATGGCAATGTGATGAATTTCTATTCTAAGACAAAACACCTTTTGAGGCAGAATCTCCATTGACAGAAGAACCTGCAGGGTGCAACTCCAGTGTAGAATGAATGATAAGAACACAGCTTTCCAAAGTGGTTATAATAATCATACCTTTCAGTCTAATGCCATTTTTCAGTGGTTTGGAGGGTGTTGAAAGAGGTGTACAACTTTTTAGACGGACAAAGATGCAGCTTCATCCTGGAAACTTAGAGATATTCCCCCAAAGCCTTTGTTTGCCCTAATATTCCATAATGTTAGGCTTTTAGAGTCAATAACCCATTAGTAATCAAGAGATGTATCATTTATTAATTATGCACCATATTAATATTTAATCTTTTGGGTTGCCGAGCATATTTCTAAATCTACTTTTTAATTACATTAAAAAAAAATAAATCTTCAAGGCAACCATTAGAAAAGTCATTTTTCTGCGCATTATGACTTCAATTACTTTGAAACAGCTGTCTGTGAACTCTTTGTGATGGCACAGTACTTGGTAAAATGGCCATCTCAGCTCATCCACGCTCTTCACTCATTTGAAAGCTAATTGAATATTAGAGCAAAGGGAATGTTACAAAGAATTTCCTATGAGCACTAAAGTACTCTGGAATTAGACCTGGAAATGTGGTGCCAAACGCCTGCCACCACCCACT
The DNA here is from genome assembly GCF_026419915.1 of Harpia harpyja. NCBI lineage: Eukaryota > Metazoa > Chordata > Aves > Accipitriformes > Accipitridae > Harpia > Harpia harpyja. The sequence continues at coordinate 15,621,949 of NC_068947.1, forward strand.
TGGCAGGAGGACGCCAGCCGGAGATAAACAACCATCTGCCTCTAGCCCGAGCTGAGATTTCTGGCTCGGCACACCCAGTGAAACAGGGGTATTGAAGGGCCTTTCTGCCCCTGGGGTGGGGAAGTGCGGTGCCCAGACCTTGGCTTGGAGGAGCCGGGGGGAGTGAGGCCATTGGGTCAGCTCCTCGGAGGTGCCTGGAGGCAGGACCTGCCTCAGCCCCACTGCAGGTGGGGTCGGATCATTTGGGGGGAGCCCACTCTGGGGGGGCTGGTCGCCCCCTGTAGCTCTCCCAGGCAGGTGCAGAGAGTGGGGTAACATCCAGGGTCCTGAGTCCTGAGTCCTGTGCAACCTGCCTGGGAAGGGAGAGCTTTCATACACAGCTTTGCACGGATGTATTATTAATAATGATAACAACATTATGGCAGACTGGTGCCCCATCAAGCTAAGCATGTGCAGAGGCAAAGCATAAAGTAGTTTGTTTCCCAAAAGATGAAGTCTGATAAGCTGTTCCACTTAAGTGCCATTTTTCCTCAGCACTCCTTGAACCTGTCAGTGGAAGTGTCAGTTGCAAGCTGCTCACCAGAAGGTCTCCTATGGTTTTCTTTGTCAAAATCTGAGTTTTAAAATGTAATGGAGGAAATATTCCCCCCCTCTCTTTTACCTCACCTCCTCTAGTTGCAAAGTGTTTTCCTATGTTTGATAACCAGACTCTGATTATTTGGGTATCAATAAAGGAGAGAATGTGCTTGAAAGATGTGGATTTTGGAAGGAAATTTTCTATACTCATGCAATAAATTCAGAAACAGCCTCTAGAAATAAATCCCTTTAGTCATAGAAGAATAAGTTATTTATGAAGAAAATGGTGCAATTATTCTGAACACTGTGTTTATTGGAGTATCCAGCTGAATAAGGAAGAACAGCCAGGAAAGTTAAGATGAATTACCTGCAGGTTTGAAATCAGTCTACATAAAGAATATACATTAAATCCCAAAGGGCATATTCTTACTAGGAGCATAATGGCCTTAGTTCAGCGAAACTTCTTCTGCTTTATAGTCTAAATCAAGAAAAAGAAGTTCTGAATATGTTTAAATTAGGTGAACACGCTCCCAAAATAAGAACGTGTCTGGAGTCTGACTCCAGCTGAAGCCCTGCATATTGCATATGACCCTGGCAGCATTTAATAATGAACTCAAAACCAAACAGAAATTACAACAAAGAAGTCTAACATCTAATTCTCTGAAAATTTTTTACATTCAAATCCAGAGCTGATGATGACTGCCTTTACTTTAAACCTAGATTCTATTTTTTCTTCAAACGAGGCACTATTAGTACAAAAAATTCTTTATAAAGATATTTGAAGTGGATGTCATCTATGTCACCGAAAGAAAAATATTCTCCTTTCACAAACATCTTTTTGTGTCAATCTACATAAACAAAATTCAGAAATGTGGAGGAACTGTTGTATTCCTATCACTTGCATATTATTAAAACACCTGCTTTTAAAACTATATGTGTATGTATGTATTTGGCTTAAAGTAGATTGAACCTCTCAGAAGGTATAACTTGTCAAAGCTGGATCAGGCTGCAGCCCCTGGCAAGGGATGATATTTGTGGATGCCAGGCCTCCTGGGTTCAATTCTCTTCTCCCAACCGTTGACGCTCTTTATTGCTCTCAACAACTTCTCTTTCCCTCCATTTTCCCATGTGGGCCTATTAATTTATGAAGTGATGGTGAGTCACTTAATGATGCTGATGACGGGAAGAGTGCCATGGAAGTAGCCAAGCATGATTCCTCCAGGGAGGAGGTCAGAATGGGGCGCAGGGGATGCTTCTGCTGGTGGACTGGTGGGACCTTGTCCCAGTGAGTGATCCTGGCAAGGCTGTGCTCAGGGAAAGCATCTTCCCAGAGGCCGGCATGGAAAGAGGTTCCTTAGGATTGTTAACTTGTCTCCTGACTGGTCCTCTTTTGTCTCCGTGTTAATGCTGTGCGTAGCTGAGAGAGGAAAAAAATATTAATACTTATCCTCCATTACATACCTGATAAAAATGAAAGCTGATTTTTCCATTAAGCTATGCAATAGCTGGTTCCTTGAGTTTTCACAAGACATTAAAGGAATGAAGCATTATCAAAAAGACATTCTGTTACAAAAGAACACTAATCAATGCTAAGAACTTTGGTTATAAATTATTCAGATTTCATTATAAACTACTCAGATCTTAAAAAGACCCGAACCCCAAGCCCTCACAGTGTACAGCACTGGCAGCTGGATACAACAGCATGACTGCCTCACCTGGGAAGTTCCAGCACGATACGCTGCATCTTGCAGCATCCAAATAGATGCAGCACAGAAATGCCTGTTTCGATGGATTATAAGGAATAAATCACTGAGTGGCCTTGCCCCCGATAGAACCTGATCGCTGTAACTTGTTGTGCATTCTTCCTTCACCACACATTAATTTTTAATGAAACCATTTCAAAATAAAGTCATAATGTGAGTCATAAATCACAAAACGGTGGTAATAAACCACTTTGGTTTATATTAGCTCTGTGCAGATGATACTTAAGCATTTCCACCATTAGCAGGGAATATGTGAGCATTCTCCACACAACATTTCCTCTATTACTTCCATCTTAAATTGTGGAAATGTGGGAAGCAAAGCCAGTTCTAATCAACCTCTGGGTCACTATTTATTCTCTTAATTGAATGATCGTACGCTAACAAGTGAAGATTTTTAGCACTTTTCTGACAGCTGCAAAGTATTTTTCTGTGACTTAGACTTATAAAACCAAGGCTGCCAGGTACAGCTGAGATGGCAAATGGAAAGATGAGGGGGGTGGGAGTGGAGGGAAAGGCATGGTTAACTGACACAAGGGCTAGGTGAAGGTGAATATTACTGTTTTATTATGTAGTGCACAGGCAGGTCAACTGACCCTAAAGGGCCACCTCTTGTTAAAAGGAGGAGCCATGTTGTAGATCTATAATACAGAATATAAATTTTATATTTTTTAGTTGTTTTTTTGTATTCCTATAATTATTTTTGCAAGATATGTTGAGCTCTTCTTCTTGCTGGTCTCTTCCCTGTACTGTGGACCTTAACAGGACCTATAATACACAGCAATCAGGAGTAATTTGAAAGAAGACCTAGACTCTGCAAGCTAATGCCTCACACAATACAAGTATTTGTGGTCCCAGGTGTCTGGACACCTGCACAGAACAGCCTTTCATTGCTGGACTGGCCTTCTGGACACATATCCGTTTGCAGGACATGTAACAGTCTGGATATGGCCAGTGATGTAAGGCTGTCCTGACCAGAGCAGAGAATTATTAAAGACTAATATAGACTATTTCAGCTCACTGGAAGCCTCCTCTCTCTTAAACTTGGTAAGGTGCCAAAGCCAACAGAATATACCTTATGTTTTTGTCCAGTAGAAATGAAAGGTCAGCACTGGAATAAATAAGATAACTTGTAGCCATCACTTAGCACTTTATTAATTCTCAGGTTTAAAGAATTTACATAATAATTCCCTTGGCAACTTTCACAAGTGTTTTATTCTCTACTGCCAAGCATGCAAGAATCCTGGGGCCCATAACCCATGATGATCTCTTAATTGGGCAGAATGTAATTTCCAATTAGATTTATCCTTGTGGGCTTCATGACCCTGAGTAATATGATGTTTCTATTCACACCTGCATTCACAAGCTTCTGAGGGACTTTGGGAACACCGGAGTATAAATTAGCATTAACAATAAGCAAATATATAATTTCTGGTTTTGGAGAGGGAGTCATAGCATCAATATCTAGAGGAAAGAACAGATAATAAAAGTTTGAATACAGTCTGAGGCACTATGACTGAAGATTTTCCATAGAAGTTTTGGTTACATGTATGAATTGTGAAGATATCTATATGTTGATGAAACAATGTTTTGATACCTTAAGAATGTGTCAAACATCAGTCAGATCTGGAAAACACCTTGTAAGTTGAGTTAAATGCAGTAGCACCTGAGGAGTCGTAGGGTTTAAGACATTTAAATAGCCTGTCTGCTCTGGTCCAGTGGAGCAGATCTCACTTCTGCGCATGGAGAGCTCAGCCCAGAGGAGCTGGCCATGTCAGCCTGCCAACTGCCCCTCTGCCTCCACGGGGTCACCTTTTCTGCCACCAGGTCTGGCCCCACTGAGGCCATGTCCTCTCCAGGCAAGAACCGCAGAAGTAAAAGCTCTTGGATGGCAGCCCCCCTCAGGCGTACCTCTCCAGCCAGTTGCAGGGTGTGGGCTAGTTAACTAATCACTTAGGCAAAAAAAAATGAAATGGTTATAGTGATTTTATGACAAGCACTAAATGCAAAGATTGATGGGCTGCTCGGTGGAGGAGTTCGGCCATAAGGCCAAACCTTCCCTTTCATGAAATGAAGACGGGGGACAGGAAGGTCCCTTAGGAAGCAATCTAACCCACCCTCCAGGCTGGGGAAGGAGCAAATGTGCCAAGGCCATTTGCTGAGAGACTGTCTGAACCTGACAAGATCTCCCAGCTTCTCCTGGCAGCCTGATCTCCTGCTTCTGTCTAATAATGTCCAACAGGCATCTTTCTTTCTGTGCTTATCTTTCTGTGTGCTGTGACAAAAAGCAACAGCCTTGTTATGGACATAAAGGCGGTCATTGTGTCTTCCAACAGCTGTCTCCTCTAGAGTAAACAGTCCACTCTTTTATTTTTTCCCCATGATCTTGAGATGATAATTCTCAACATGAGATCTCTTCTCAGTGTTACACTTCTCTGAACTCTGCTCCGGATCTTTCTATGAGCTGTGCCCCAGCCTGGCTTTTCTATTTCACCTGAGACCGAGCAGAAAAACTGCTTCATTGTCTTGCAGACTCTACTGTGTGTCCCAATATACGTTTACCATTTTTGCAGCAGAACAGTGCTAATGCAGAAAGTCTGCCACGTGCTGTATGCCTTCATTCATAAACAAACTAAACACACCGTGCCTACTCGTGGGGACTAGATGATATAGGGTGCTTACATGGTATCACCCTCAGGTGCTGATTTTTTGTCACTCACAACTTAAAATAAAGAGTTGCAAGAGTCTCAGGTGCTTGGACTCAAATCAGCTGCTGTGCAAATCTTGGATCTACAGCTGTACAAGTGCCACCCTAGCTTGTGCCAGGCTCGTGTCCTCACCCTTCCTTGTATAAAGGCTCCTTTAAGCCTGCAGAGAGCATAGGGATTGAAGGAGTGACTTTCCAAAGCACAGCGAGTAGGTCTGTTTACAATTTTGAGGTCACCCAGCTGGCAGGTGCAGCTCTGAATAGCCCGCTTCAGCCCAGCCAGGCCTTTCCTCAATGGCATGGGATAAGGTCGCTCTGCGAAGAGGCAGCTCCAGCTCCAGCTCCAGGCTGGCCTCATGGAGCAGCTCTTCCTGCCAGACACTCCCTCAGCGACGTGGATTTTCTCTGCATTGTGCAACAGGGGTAAATCTACCTGACAGGGTTCCTGTAGTAATAACGAAACAGTGAAAAGTTGGATAGAGCAGGAGCTGAAAATGGATTATTTTTACCTTAGGACAGCAAAGTAGAAGGACGAGACTGTTAAAGTTCTTGCTTAAATTAGAGAACTTGGTGCTTCCTCTGAGCACTTCCAGTCACTGGGCTAGGAAAGGAAAAGCCATATGTGAATTTGCTATTTTGCCTCATTCACCATTCTCGAGAAGAGGGGCCGATGACAAACCCATACTGGATACTGGCAGGAACCAAATGTGGAATTCCTCTTTGCCCTCTGGACTTGGATTACTTGTTGCAACAGAAACTTAGTCCAAAGACCACTGTGAAGTGAACTTGTAAGCTCTGTTTGGCTTTGAATCAGGCATGCACAGTGGTATTTTAAGTATGTGTTATAAATTTATCAAACAAATAAAAACCACTTATTTTTAGATGGTGGTCTGGAGCCATTAACAAAGTTGTCATTTTCTTCAATGTAAACATTAAATTACTGATTTAAATGCTAAAGAGTGCATACATATTTTACAAAACTCCAAAGCTTCTTGTAATCTAGATGAACAGTCAGATTTCTTTCAGTGTGTTTTACCTGCTTGTTCTGTTAAAACTGTTTTAAGCAATACCTAATATGTAACGGAAAACAATTTCAGTGAATACATCCCAGCACTGCTACAATTTTGAAGGTGGTTCTTTAAAAATATATATTTTCTCAAGATAACCATTTTGAAAATGATTGCAGGAAAGAAATATATTAGCAATTAAATTAGCGTGTTTTAGCACAACAAGCAATAAACTGCTTAACACTGAGCTCCTGTGAATTAAAAGCCAGAACAGCATTGGACAAAAGTCAAGGTTATGCTGACACATTTATTTCTCAGTAAATGAAGACTGTTTAGTTTTAATGCATTTGTGGTTAGCAATAGTTTCAAAAGATCAATGTAAATTCATTTTGAACTAGTAAATAATCTCTTAATGAGACTTCTGACAGCATGCTTTCACACCTTACGGTTCCTTACCTTTAAAAATGCCCAAAGGTGAACCTATTTTTCCTGGCATTTTACAATAAACAAATAACATCATGCAGTATTTTATGACTTCTGTCTGAAGTGTATTTGGGGGAACTGCAGTTTGGTTTTAACAACTACAGAACTGCGGTCGTTCAGTCCACAGTGTGTTACTGTTCTTCTCCTACAAGGGCTTAACTCCGACTCAGGGTAAAAAAGAAGTTAAATGATCCCTTTTTTTTTTCTCTGTCACATGAAGTAACTTATATGAAACAAAGTGCAGATTTTACCATAAACCTCTGATGGTATCATGATGTAAACCATCTGCCACGCAGAAACTTGCTGGTGTTTATAAAAGCATTCCCCCATTTTCTAACTAGAAACCCCACTTGCTTGCCATCTAGGTCTGTCTGAGTCCTTCTACCGGTATTTAATAGGTGTTGAATCAGACACACAGTGAATCCATCATGGTAGGCATAAGGATTTTACAACATGTCTGAGATGGCATCATTGCTCACAGGGTAGGGCCACAAGGATGTGGTGCAGGTTGTCCTGAAAGAGTTGTCAGACTGGTCCTTCTAACACGGCGTTGCTGGATATGCAGAATTTGAGTCTTGCAGGAGGGCACATATTTTTCAAAAGTGCAGCTTCACGTCAATCTCTTTGTGAAGCCAGATGATTTAGGTTGCAACCCAGCAGACCTCCCAGTGGTACCAGTGACTTCCGCAGGGCTGTTCACGTGACTGACAGTATGCATCTGCTTTCTGACTCAGGGCGCTAGTTTGAGCCAACACTACAGGTCTGAAGGAAAAATAGGAAACATAAATCTTGCATAAATTTTAAGAAAGTTCTAAAAATAACTCCTAAGCTTGCATATAACAGATTTTCAAAGTCTGACACCTTGCAACTTGCCAGGTCTGTAAGGGAGTAGTCTGGCAGTCAGATATATAGAAATATTCCCCTGACTAATGATATCCAGCTCCCTTATTCTAGCTCTAATAAAGTGGCAAGAATAATAAACTGGATCTTAAAACTGTCATGTCCTTGTGACTGCTATCCATCCCTGACCTCGAAGTAACATAACTCAGAGGAAGGGATTGCTAAATCTTGGCAGGAAATAAGTATTTCTTTGGCTCACGTATTCTGGTGAAGCAAGTTGCTGTTTCATGAACCATTTCTCAGGAAAAGCACACATGTCCTCAAACCTACTTCACTGTTGGTTCCTCTGCTGGTTCCTCCTCCTGGGGAGGCAGGATGGCGGGGCAAAATTGAGCTCTTCCCAAAGCACCTGCACTCATTGGGCTACAGTTGTACTCTGAGGGCTTTAGAAAAAGTTTGTGCTTTCCTGAACAAGGATGTCAGGGTGTTATTACAGATATTTTGATAAGATTCTTCATTGCCTTTAACAAATTTGTGATTGGGCCCTTGTCTCTTCAGGTAATCGATCCCAGTGAAGGCTGATGCTTATTGGCAGAGTGACCCAGAGGTAAGGTAGTGAAGGATTCAAACTCTGCACCTTAAACTGGGAATCTTCTGTGATTACCCACATCTGATATTTCATTTACTTCCTTGTTTTCTCAATGTAGTCATTTAGAATGACTTCCAATGTAGTCATTCAAATGAGCTGTATTTTAGAGGGCATCTTGAACAACCTTGGTGAAGACTGCAAAGGTATTTGAAGATCTTCAATGTAAAATAGATGGGTCTCAGTGGAGCTCCCCTGACTCCACATGTCTTCTAGCTGTACTCACTTTTGGGACTACAGCTTGAGGCATGACCTACCCCTTGTAGAAAAGAATGAACTAGGAAGAATTTAATAATGCATATGCAATTTTAGTTGAGTGGAAAAGCAAGTAGAAAGATTGTATAGGTACAACTGTGTGAAATACACAGTTTTGAGAATTAAAGCCTGAGACCAATTCTCCAAGCACACTACCATCCAAAAAAAAAAAAAAAAAGGGCAAAGGAAAAAAGCAACCTTCCAAAACTGGAAAGAAATGAATCAACCTAATCAACCTAGTAGGGAGAATTAAAATAGAGTCCATAAAACTTTACAAGGAACTTCTCCAAAAGTGTAAAGAGAAGAAAGTCTTGAAAAGTGATCAAATATAACCTGTGCCAGTAATTATGCTTAAAGAAAACAATTATCCTTCTCAAAGTGAAAAAGTCAAACTACCACCAGGGTGTTACAATAATAATAATGCACAGCAATTCCAGCAGTCTTGCAGGAGATGAAAAGTTAAACAGGGGAAGTGATGTGGAAATGCTGGGTCATTTACCTAGATTCATTTTGTTTGAGGGATTTTCTCCATTTGACCCTTAGCAACCTTTGCATTAAGAGAATAATTAAGCTGTGTTTAAATTCCTTTTCACAATTTTTTTTTTTTTTCGGTGAAAAATTCACAACTTTTCAGAAAGCCATTCTTGAGAAAGTACGCAAATACGCCTCTTGTGGTCTCAGCAAATTTTTTGTTCATTAACCCAATTTTGCATCTTAGATGAGATGATTGTGCAAACATGTAACCAAAACTACACAGTGACCTAAGAGGCATACAAACAGTATAAAACACTAAAAAAGATATTATGCTATCAACTGGTTTAAATAAGTAGATAAAGCACCCCAAGAAATGGCCACAAACTAATGTGCCAAAAAGATCTGGCAGTATGCAGTAGGAATCTGTTTTGTTCAAAAGAAGGATGAGCTGCTAAAAGGTACAAACCAGTTTTTGTTATTTCCTTTCTGTTGTTTTCAGTGTGACCAACTGCATTCAGTTTGATGTCAAGATGATGAGATCTGTCTCTTTCCCCAACTTGACATATCATTGAAGCCCTTTTACACAGATTCCTTTCTGTTGGAAGGGATGTAGGCAGGTGCTTGCATGCTCAGCTCAATAGGCAGGGGTACAGGCAGGCACTTTGAGAGGAAAAAGTTTGTGTGGCAGCAAAAGGGCAGAGGTCTTTTTGGGTGCTCTCTGGGGGTTCTGCTGTGTTGTCCACCTTGCCTGCATGCAAAACAAAGCACCTGAATTAGACAGTGATCCAAATGCTACTGAGACAAGTCATACCTTCGTGGACTTCAGTAGGCTTTGGACCAGAGTCTCTTTCTCCCTTAGTTCTCCAGACCAGCTTTTGGTTTTGGTTGGTTCTGTATGTTTTACCTGCATCTCTGGAGGCATGCACTTGATCCAAGAGGTCATGTGTTTTTAACAGCTTTATGACACTCCACCTCTAACCTTGACTTGTAGGGATGTAGGAGTGTGAACCTGCCCCTGACTGTATAACTGGACCGTAGAGTTAACAAGACACCAGTGAATTTGCTAATGAACTTGCCCAGAAGGTACAGGAAAGGGTCAGTTCTGCACTTTCCCCGAGACAAATTGAACCATAAATTTTACAAGTTTTTGTTGACATTAATTGGGTTACACTTGTGTAAGAAATTCTTCTTTCTTGCTCATTTGTCTTGCGAGTTGTTTGCAGTGCCAAATATTTCTGCCATGCCAGTCACTCAGCCATGTGATTTCCAGGCTTAACAATTTCTCTGAGACACCACAGACTCAAACCTCACTGTAGTTTATTGCTCAATAAAAAACAAAAACTTCAGATATTTTACCAGACTGCCATTCTCGGAGGGTCAAAGTAAAACTCCCATTTAAAGAAAATTTTCTCCCAGCCTCCTCCTTTTTTATTAGTCCTCTATTCACATCTCAAAACCACTGGGCCTTGAACAAAAGGCTCTTTTCAGAACAGTCACTTCTGTTCAAGATTAAGTAAGTGAAGTGATTTATTACATTTATGTAGTGTTAGGCAGTGATCATTCAGATGTTAAATTAATGGACGTTTCCTCACCAGTTCCTTGCCAGTTCCTGTGGTACTGTTAATGTACCATTTGATCCAGAATACATGAAATAATCCCCTCGCTAGCTCTGGAGAAAGAGTTGTCCTTTGTCACTGTTGTTAATCCCCAGTAGTGTGAGTTGCCATGCCCAGATGTAGAGAGACCTGAGGGAGTTTTGCAGTCAAAATCTGTCAAAAGCAGGGGTACTTGTGCTGTGCTGTGTTCTGGGGAAATTTTGACACTCCTAGGAGCCACTCCAGTGCAGAGGTACACAAATCAGTGAGAAACCCTAGGAAACTGGGGATAGAACGGCTGAAGGTACAGACTTTGGGCTTGAGTACACCACTGCTGCACATTGGCACATTGGCGCATCACTGTTCCAGCTAATGCCCCTTGGGATCTTCAGACTCATTCGTCAAGGCGTTGGGAAGATTCTTGCTACAGGAAAGCAGATGCTGGAGGAGAGGATGGCTACCTCACTGGAGAGGTTGAGACATTTTCAGGAATGAATGTCTGCTGGGAAGAAAACAGGAAATGTAATTTTAGCTGCAGCTTTTGTGAGCGAGATCCTGCATTATCTAGAGCCACAAATGAGAGGTTTCCTCAACTTGTGTAAGGACAGCACAATATGACTTCTCCCGTGTACCAAAAGCATGGGAACCCTTGAAGGAGAGTACTGCAAGTAATTGATTACTACCTATAGGAGAAAGGTAGCACAGAGAGGGCTTACTTTTTGGGTTTTTTTGTTTTATTTGTCTTGGTATAAGCTTCTTTGTTAAAGCCAAATTCTCCAGTCCAACATGCCAGACTCGTAAATGTGTTTGCTTTTAACTGGAAAAGCATTGATATTCTGCCATCCTTAAAAAATGTGGGTTTCCAAATCTCTGTGATCTCTGTGCTTGTCAGGGCAGAAATCCAAGCAGAACAGTTTGGTCTGAGAAAAGATGACTGAGCAGTTTACCGTCATGTAGGATCTCTCTGTATAAGATTTCACCTCAAAAGGGTACATTTAACAGTAAGTTACCATAACACAATGATGTGCCTTGGAGAGATGTCCAGGGTAGTCCTAAACTAGCTGGCTATGGTCCTGGAGGTTGTATATTTAGGCTGATGCAGGTTTCTGCTGGGACTGGTGTAGCCTTGGAGAGGCTCATGGTGTACCAACCCTGGCAGGGTGCATCACTAATGTGGTTTCTGCTACCTGAGCCAGCTGTGGTACCTCTGTGTGGCACCAGGCTATGTGATCAGGGCTCTGATCCTGCTGACCTGCTCATGGCCTTGCAGGTTTTTTTGACCCTTTCATTCATCAAAGTCATTAAATAGAATTGACTTTTAGGCATTATCTCAGTCTCTTCTTATGGAGCAAATTCACTTTTGTTGCATGGAGCATGTGTGTTTGCAAAGCAGGTGAAGCACAGGAGCTGTTATCCAGCGATAAGTCACGTGGATAGAAACACATGCTTAAATACGCTGAACTAGGTTGGTTTCCTGACTAGTGAGGCAATGCAGTTGGGTGTGTGCTCAAATTTAAATATGTGGTTAAGTCCTATTCATGCCAATGAAATCTAAGCATGTGCTTAAAGTTCAGCAGTTTATTGAATTGTGGCAAAACTGAGCGGCCTTTGTAGAATTAATTAATCTATCTGAGCTACTTTTTATGTATGTGACCCAAAGAGAACTGTATGGCTTCTGTGTGATTTTTAAACATATCTTTCAGTTAAATCAAGGATCCAGACACAAACGGTAGTATACATTATATGGATTTATGACATTCCCTGGAGGATTCCGGGTCAATAAAGCAGTGAATGGATTACAAAGAGGCCTCTAAAGTGTTTGCTGGAATTTGCAAGGAATGAATGAATTACTGTTTGTTTTATGACTGGAAAACATCTTTCTATGGATGCTGCAGATCAGGCTGACTGACAGACATAACGTGCTTTTGCTGTGTTTTGAACAGCCATATTTATTGTATTCAGGCCAAAGTCGAAAAATAAAAGGGAAGCAGAATGTCATAGTAGTATACTGTTAAAATAGCCTGGAAAGTAATATAGGTTCAATGCAAATGATTATTTATTACTCAGCATGGTTACTTTTCCTGCAGTAAGTCACAGGCTTCCACCAGGACCAGTGCTCCATTGTTACGCAGACACATTGTACATGATGCAAGAAGCTTGTACCACATGTAAACCTTATCTAAATGCCTGGTTTACATAGGTTTAATTTGAAAGTAAGCTTGAGTTTTCTAAACAACTAGAAGAACTATTGCTGAGCCCTATGCAAAGCAGGATGTTTCATCTCCAGCTGGCATAGAAATGTTGTGTGTAGATACAACCAAAAGCAAGACATAACAAGCAAAAGTTAAAAATGTGAAAAACAAAGTTGTTGTGAAGGAGGAGAGGTCAAGGGAAGAAACCTCAGGTCTGCCCAACACTTTCAACAATGATGAAGGCCAGCTTCCTTGCTGCACTCATGGGCTCCAGAGCACCTGACAGTCAGCTGCCCTCTCTGTCCTTGCCATTCTGGTCAGGTGGGCAGAAGGGATCTGGCACTGCTTGCCTAAAAGGCCATTAAGTTTTTTGGGCTATTTTGATTTCAGGATGGGGGAGCTTAAGTAGCAGGAGGGCCAAGCTGCCCCCTTGCTCCTTGCCAGGCCAGTGGTGAGGAGACTGCTGTCCCCACTGTGTCCCCTTGTCCTCTCTCTGGCCAGAGGCAATGGGGATGTTCTTTGCTGCTGCCTGGACTGGCCATCCAGAGTCACCCAAGGGTGAAGAGTGGTCAATGAAGGAAAGGTTAGTGCTCTGGGGAGATTTTTTCTTTTCTGAGGTATGGCTCATGCCACCAACAAAAAGCGAGCATCTAGACTTCGATTCCTGCCTTGTATTCGGTTCCTAGTCCTAGCAGCAGAGACTCCTTGCTGTGATTTGACTGCTTGGCTTTTACTCAACTTTAAATTCTAAATTCCATACTAAATTTATGTAGGAAAGATTTCAGTGGTGTATGGTGATTGCTAAACACAGACAGCAGTGTTGGTTACCTTGCAGCTGTCAAAAAGCAGCAGTCTGTTGAGCAGTGATCACATTCAGCAACCACAAGACGCGTTCAGGGAATTGGTACTGTCAGCATTTGATATTAGCACTCAATGGCATAACTATAATAATTAATACCTAATGATAATGCAAGGGCTAATGAAATTAGTAATGCAATTACTATTAATACTTTGCAAGTCTACCTAATCACTTGCACAGCACCCACTGTGTTGTGTTGGGGGCTTTTAAAGCACACATCTCCCTATTCTACAGGGAGACAACTTTTGTTGACTTTGAAGAATTAAGGGTAGGATTGTCAGAGGAGGGAAAAAGGTAGCTGAGAATAACAGCAATAACAAATATAAGGTAAGAATTGGACGATCTGCGTTTCTGATTTTATCAACTGATTATTATCAGCAATGCCAGCAAATACATGTTCTAGGTCACTTAACTGAATGGAAAACATCCAACAAGACAGCCAAATTAAATGAAAATAGAGGCTCTCTACCTTGAGTTCAAATAAAGCACAGACAGTAGGCGGCAATGGAAAGTCCATTAAATTTTAATTTGCTAGTCATTAAAGTATGCCATTCATTTGTAATATTACATGGCAAGGAAGCCCAAGTACAGAAGTGTATGGCTTACTGTTCTTAATGGTCTTCTTATAAATTTCTGTCTGTGATTATGATCAGTTCTTTCTTATCGTCCATGAAATTTATGGACCAATTTATTACATCAGCTGAGTGGAATATCAGATAATGCAATGCCATAAAAAGTACATACTGATTTGAAGAAATCAGTGTGTCCTCCATGGTCTCCTGTGAGAAGAGCTAGAAGAGAGCACCTAATTACCTCAGCAACATTAAAAACAACTGCAACATAATGGCGTATGGAACCATTTAATCAAAATGGACACACAACACTCTTGTAATTATATGAAAAGGTCATGGAAATCATCAATTTAGACGAATATGATGTGAAGAATATGACTTAAAACTTCCAGTAAAGCTATCTCCTGGAGATTATTTGAACCGCAAAAAAGTGGTTTGTATTTCCAGTTTAATAGCTGAGGGCACAATGCCATACTGTGTGTTTTGGCTTGCGAGATCTCAAAGCAGAACTTTCTTAATTGGAACTGCTCGGATACACAGCATGGAGGTTCATTTCAAGTAACATACCTGCTGCTGGAAAATATAACTGCCTACAATTTAATTATATAGAAGCTATACTCTGGCTTTTTGATTGGTCCTGTGAATTTCTCCACAGAGCTAAAACACCAATTCATCTGTTTTAGCAGAAGCAAAGGAAAAATGAACTGCTTTCAATTTCCTTTTTAGTATGCAGTAATGGATAATTTCCAGCTCTGGAAAAAAAAAAACCAAACGCCCCAACCTATACCTGGGGGTAACCTAGTTCCACCAGGTAATATAATCTGTTTTCCTTGCTGCAGCTGAACAATGATTGACCTCGACATCTTGATTTTGGGCAAGACAATGGAGCAGGAAGAAAATCTGCTCCTGGAAAGCAGTAGATGCTTTGAAGTGAAAGGGAAATACACATTTATGTGACTATCAGGGTAGGGCTAATTAAAGTGTAGACACAGGGGATACTTTTACATGGCACAAAAAGTACTGTGCTCATACCAAAGCCTGACATTGCCTGGGCACTGGAGAAAGAAAATAACAGTATTATAATTTGCCCATGCTATTACTGCATTTCTCCATTGCGCTGAGGATCCCATGAGGATGGCCTCATTAATGCAGCTGTTTTGCTTCTGGTAGCTGTTTGGAACTAGTGCTGGTATCTCTGCACGGGCTCTTCTTGTGCTCCACTTGGGCATGTGTGCACTTTATTGACACGTCCCTAGGAGCCAAGAAAGATGTGGTTACTTTATAACCTGATCTTTTTAAGTAGAGTCTCCAGCCCACCAGGACTGCCAAGGAGCATTTACAAACTTGGTGGAGAATGACCAGCCCTGCTCTGGTTCTCACAGGTGTGTTTCAGCCCATCAGCTCCTGTCCATGTCATAGGAGTTGCTGAGCAGGTACCAAGGAATGTCCCTGCTTCTAACCCTACACTTAGTGTGGAGAAAAGGGGCCCTAGTGCCATTTCTGGAGGTCTGTGGCATTGCCCCTCAGTACATGAGTGGGAAAAGAAACCCTATGGCCACTCACATGTTTAGCCTGGAGTCAGGTTCCCAGGCTCAGGCTTGGTGCCTCGCTGTGCTGTGTCAGGGAGCTTGGCTCATGGTGCACAGTCCCTGCAGCTGGGAATCTGGGGTTAATTCACAACCAAAATGAGGTGAAATGGCACAAGTGTGAGAGAACAGCCCTTCTCATATACCTGTGCAGAGAGGATACCTCATCTGTGTCTAGCTACAAGAGTTGCTTTAAAGCCTGGTTAGTGCCATGACCCATGGCACTGAATCCAAAACAGCTGAAGGAGCTCGGTGCACCTCTGGCTCCAGAAGGGCAAAGTGTGATACACAGATCAGCTCTTCTTTGGGGAGCGAGAGACAGGATTTGGAACATACTGAGCAGACCAGTTTTGCTGGAAGAAATCACTTTAATAATCTATAATTTGAATCACAAAGTGAAAGGGAGGAAGTTAAATTCAAATATGAAAAGGAGCTGAAAAATCCTACAGATGAAGTTTCATTATTAACAAATTTCATTATATACATGTTAATAATTTAATTATTAACAAAACCTTTTTTTTCCTTTATTATATTGACTTGAATTTGTTATATGGGGTACACAGTCAAATCTGTCTCTGGCTCTGCTAAGAGCTTTGATAAGTGTGAGAACTCTGAGTCAGTTATACCTTTTGAAAGAACAAATTTTTAAAATATGAAATAAATAGGAAGAGAAGATATTTTCCAGTATAACAGATTTCAGTTAATTTTTATTATTAGGCATTTCTTTTTTCAAAGCACATGGTGTAAGCAAGTGAACCTATTTGTCCAGGCACGTAAGAGGTAAGAGAATCAAGCTTATATTTCTCATTTTAAGAGGCAATTGTCTGTGGATATATGAAAACTCTGAATCAGATAAAACAAATTCACAGCAACACAAAGAAAACTTGACCGGGTCATGTAAAACAACAATCTAAAGTGACAATTTGTTATAGAGTAGGTGATTAGGTCATTTCAGAAAATGAGAAAATTTAATAATTGTCCAGCTGTCAAATGGCTAAACCTAACATGAAATAACATTCATTCTTACTAACCCTCATTCTTACTAACAGACCAAAACTGAATGCTCCCAAATTCATAATAAGGCAACTAAATTAATTGCTCTAGCCACCCAGCAGCTTCTCCTCTACGACATTTTAGAGAGGATAACACATTGTGGCAGGCTCTCTGGTGCCTATGAAGGGCTCAGAATGTTTTCTGTCTTGCAGCCACCTGTGCTGACACTCACACTCATGTTTAGGGTTGTGTCTATGCCACTACATCCAACAGCAACAAGGAGCAATCCATGTCCCTGAGGGCTACTGGCAGAGTTTGGTTAATGTGCCACCTGCGACTTTTTGGGAGCCTGTGTTGCTACCGGACACCTCTGACCCTTACAGCTTGCTGAGGCACCAGCTCAGGACCTTCAGATCTGCATCAGGCATGATCATGGCAGAAGACTGCAAAACCATCAGCTGCAATTTTTGCACTGGTGTGTGTTGCCATACTTGAATCATGTGGCTTTTGACCAGCATGGAGGTCAGCCAGCCAAATTCATGCTGTGCCTCATCTCTGCAGGAAGGAAGGTCACGGCCAGCTGTTATGGAATGGGAGCAGGAGCAGTGGCCAGAGCAGTGAGGGGATGCCTGTCCTGGCCCAGGGCAGCACTGGGACTCTAAGTAGGCTGACGTGCCCAGGCATACTTGCTGCCACCACTACTGGGTGCCATGGCTGTGGCTGGTGCCCCTGAACTGAGGGACGGGAGGGACAGCAGTGCTACCAGGGCTGTATGTCCCATGCTACCACCATCCTTGCCTGCATGGTGTGAGGTTGCTGAGCCACTGCTGCCGGATCTGGGCTCCCTGACCATGGAGCCAGGTGAGTACCCAGCCTCAGCCTGGGGACCTGAGTCCAGCAAGGATGGACGATGGTGAGGATTCATCTATGCCTCGCTGGCAGAAGATAACAGCATCGCAGCCATCATGTACCCTATTGCAGCATTAGCTCCACCAAGGTCTCTAGTCTTATTGCAAAAGCTGTAAAAAGAATTCAGGATTACTTCTTTCTGCATGTTCATAGCTTTTGCTTTTCCTCTTTCCCTCAGCCCTTCCTCTCTCCTTCTCTCCCTTCAGTAAGCAGGAAATTTCTGCTTATATTCACATGTCCAGTCATGCAAAATACATTTAATGTCTCCATCTCACCATCTCTGTGCGTCTAGTCACTCATTGGAACAACTCAACCCCATTGCTATCTGGCTTACAGGCTCTCCTCTCCTTCTGCCAACCTCTCAGCTGGGGCTCTTGGGGCTCTCAGGGCTACCTGCCCAAAAGACCAACATCTGCTGTCATGTTTTGAGGGCCCCTGATCCCAGGAGAACCCTTTGGAGAAGAGATCCAGTCAGTTCTGTAACATTACGAAAGGCAAATAAATACTGTAAAGTTGGCTGGGCTTGCCCACCCCTGGTGTCCCTGGGGAGAGTAGGGCTCTCTCACCTGGCTGGGGTGGGCAGGGGCATTTCTGGATGCAGTGCAGCATCCTCAGCCCCATTCCAGCGGTGTGCCAGGAGGAGGATGCGTACCTGCTTGCCCGTGCACCTGACAGGTCATAAGCTCTGTGTGCTGTGGCATGTCTGCTGCCATCGCAGGGGCAGGGACGGGAGTGGAGGTGTTGATAGGACTAATAAAGAAATAACCTCTTGCTGCAGTGGCTTTATCTGCTGTGTTTATCACATGAGCTGCCAGTTTGAGAGGCTCCTGCTGCCCGACTCCTGCAGCTGTGTGAGTTGTCAAGCACCACAGGTCAGCTGTCCCCCAGATTTGGTCTTTGTTCCCTCAGCACCGTTAAGGAGTTGTGATGGAGCAGTGCACCTGTGCTATTGCTGTGTACCTGTACTGTTGCCCGTGTCCCTGCACCTGGATACAAGTGTGGAGAAGACAGATGCCCGGAGGATAGTCCCTTTCCTCAACTGCTCCCTGCACGTCCCAGCCACTGGCATTGCCCTGCAAGCATGAGGTCTTGGGGTCCTTCTGGCTGCTGGGTAGCTCCCAGCCCTGGAGTTTTAGGTCGCAGGTTGCCAAAGCACAGCTTCATCACTGGAGCCAAACATCTGCTGCAGCTTGTTACAGTACCCTCTGGTGTGCCAAGCCACGCTGCCATGCCTCTTGGCATCCCGTGCCTGTAATCAGATTTCAGTTTCCGAAATCTGCCTTGGCACCGCTGCTCGCTGTCGGTACGGTCTCAGCAGCAGGCCTCCAGGCCACCTCGGGACAAGCTGCCACCATCGGCCTCTGCTGTCTTCTGCTTCTTGCCCCCTAGTCTACGGCCTCCACATGGCCACAGGTGATCTCTCTGTATCCCCTTGCAGCTCTCTGGTGTGCTTCAACCATCTCCCTGGGTGTTTTTCTGTCTTCTGCTGGAAGGATGAATTTGGCCTATGCAGATAAAAGGGCTGTTTGCAGCCCCTGGGAGGGGTGTTTAGGTAACAAGACTGTGAGGGTGTGCGCTGTTCCCTGGTGCGTGGGGTAAGGATGTGGGGTGCAGGAGATGCAGAGCCTGCTGGGATGGTGCCAGAGTCATGCACAGGGCAGAACAAGTCAGTCCTGTCTATCTGGTCCCTACCACCTATACAAAATAGCTTCTGGAAATAGCTGTAACCATGCTCAGGTGTTGTTTCCAGGATGTAGCAGGGCAGCTCTAGCACAGAGCCCAGGAGTATAGTAATACCTGTGCAGCGCGGAAAGTCAGAAGGCCACTGCTCTAGCTGGGGATGTGGCCCTAACCTTATTTAGTAGCGTAAACATATCTCCAGCTGTGTATATATATATATACTAGCAAACAAGACAGACCCAGGGCACAGGTTCAAGTGCTAGCCTGTGATTTGTTTCTATTTATTAACGACTACCAAACTCCCTGGTCAGGTTTGGGCCTGTGCCAACTAGCACTTTCCCAGAGCAAGGTTTGGAGATGGTACCTGCTAAAGTCTCTTCCCAGTCCAGATGTAACCACTCTTGTTGGGTGGAGAGAGCATGGGGGGAGGAAGAGATTTAACTGTATGGATGTAGCATATGGTTCCACCTAGCCTCTGGGCCAGAAAGCAGCCCTTGTCTCTGTTTTATTTATTAGTATGAACCTAGCCAGACAGGATCAGCTCCTTTCTTTGAATGTAGTCAGCAAAGAATTAGTTGGTAATCTGCTTGCATGACTGAAAGCAATTGTCCTCCTCAAACAAAAACGTCTTAGAGTTAAATGAACATTATTGAGGTTGCAAAGTCAAGGCCTCAGAAATTAGCCGTTGCCTGAGATGAGGATGCTTGTGCAACCTTTATTTGTAGCCTTTATGTGCTTGCCTTATGACAGTCTTTAGTCACTGTCTGCATGCTATTTTTTCCACTGAGTTTTTGTTTCCTTCAGTGCACAGGATGGCCTGCACACAAATAATGAGAAGTTTAGTTCTGTCCTCTGCCTAATGTGTGATTCCAGGCTTCACTTCTTGCACAATGTTCAAAGCCTGCTCTGAAAATATGGCTATCAGTTTCCTCATTGCATTTCCTGTGGTAGACATCAGTAGCTTGTGCATGGACTCCACAAACAAGAGTGATTTTTAACTCCTAGTGTCCTGCTAAAAGGAAAGGGTATAAGCTATAATACCCTTGCTTTACAGTTGCACATCATCTAGTAGTTTGACTACTCCATTTCTAAGACCCTGAGAATTTTATTTTTCAGTCTACTTAACACTAACACCAGCATCCAAGAACAGATGCCATTTGACTTTGATTGAAGTTATGAGTTTCAAAATTTTGGCAAGTCAGACCATAAGGCCTTAGGTTTGGCATGCAGAAAATGAGGAATGCATGAGTTCTTGTGATAAATCCTCAGACCTGACATCATGCAGGCACACTGTGGCAGAGGCAAGAGCAGAATTCATCTCCCCCGCAGCAGTCAGGCTTTTCTGTTTCTCCGGTACCCTGACTCATTGGCTTCATACTTTCCAACCTCTGCAGCAAATAAAGCAGATGTACTTCAGACTTTATGCTACTTTACCATGCTGTCTTGGTTCATGCCTGGAGCTGGTCTCCTCCGTTCATTCAGCAAAGCACAGTTGCTATGGAAAAGATCACAGAATGAACATGCCAGGTCTGTCTGGACCCTAACCTAAACCCAAACCTAGGTCTTCCTTTTTAGACCTGTAGGTGAGGAGCTGGGTAGGAACCATTCTCCCCACCTATTGGTATTGAGCAACCTGGACTTCTAATCCAATTTCAAACCCAGACAGTCTTGCTCAGACCTAGACATCTCTTACATAATCAAAGATAAATAGCCTTAATTACAGCAGCCCCTAGTTTCAGAATGCTTGAATTTGCAATACTAATGTTATTCCTGGAAGGGAAGAAAATAAAAATGGCTAATTCCTAGTCTTTGGGAGTGGAGGGGGAGGGAAGGAAGATGTCTGTGGGCTGGGACCTTACTGCTACCTCTGTGGCTTGAGAGCAGAATTGACGTCATCTGCCTGGACTAGTGCAAAGCATTTGACACTGCCCCCCACATAATATCCTTGTCTCTAAATTGGAGAGACATGGTTTTGATGGATGGACCACTTGCTGGATAAGGAATTGGCTGGATGGTCGCACTCAAAGACTTATGGTCAACGGCTCGATGTCCCAGTGGAGAGCACCAAGTGATGAAGGGTGTTCCTCACAGGTTGGTATTAGGACCAGCGCTGTTTAACGTCTTTGTCGGCGACATGGACAGTGGGATTGAGTGCACCCTCAGCAAGTTTGCTGATGACATCAAGCTGTGTGGTGCGGTCGACACACTGGAGGGAAGGGATGCCATCCAGGGGGACCTTGACAGGCCTGAGAGGTTGGCCTATGCAAACCTCATGAAGTTCTACAAGGCCAAGTGCAAGGTCCTGCACATGGGTTGGGGCAATCCCAAGCACAAATACAGGCTGGGTGGAAAATGTATTGAGAGTAGCCCTGACGAGAAGGACTTGGAGGTGTTGGTTGACGAGAAGCTCAACATGACCTGGCAATGTGCGCTTGCAGTCCAGAAAGCCAACCGTATCCTGGGCTGCATCAAAAGAAGCGTGACCAGCAGGTTGAGGGAAGTGATTCTCTTCCTCTGCTCTGCTCTTGTGTGACCTCACCTGGAGTACTGTGTTCAGCTCTGGGACCCCAACATAAGAAGGACATGGACCTGTTGGAGCGAGTCCAGAGGAGGGCCACAAAGATGGTTAGAGGGCTGGAGCACCTCTCCTATAAAGACAGGCTGAGAGAGTTGGGGTTGTTCAGCCTGGAGAAGAGAAGGCTCTGGGGAGACCTTGTAGCAGCCTTCCGGTATCTAAAAGGGGGCCTACGAGAAAGCTGGAGAGGGATTTTTTACAAGGGCATGTAGTGATAGGACAAGGGTTAATGGCTTTAAACTGAAATAGGGTAGATTTAGATTAGATACAAGGAAGAAATTCTTCTTTGTGAGGGTGGTGGGGCACCAGTTGCCCACATAAGTCATGGATGCCCCATTCCTGAAAGTGTTCAGGGCCAGGTTGGATGGGGCTTTGAGCAACCTGGTCTTGTGGAAGGTGTCCCTCCCCATGGGAGGAGGGTTGGAACTAGATAATCTTTAAGGTCCCTTCCAACCCAAACCGTTCTATGATTCTATGATCAAGTGTCTAGAGCTGGTGCAGAGAGCTCCTCTGCTGGGGCTAATGCAGTGGCTGTTAGCAACACCAGGTAACAACCCCTGTCAGGACCAGTAGCCCAGAAGGATGATGAGAAACATGCTTCACTGAGGCACTCATAGATGTTTATGAACAGCAGGGAAGTGGCTGAGTCTCTTTCAGGTCTTTGAGGGAAGTGGGGTCTAGTGAGCCCTGCATATGCTCCCCCCCAACCATCTCTCCTGCCCTGTCCCCTCCACCCTGGGATTTTCAAAGCTGCTGCTTATCTGCCCCACATAATGTCAAAGCTAGTACAGCTACTCATGGGAACACAACCGGGCAAACCCAGGGCCTTTTGAAAATACTGTCCTCTGAATACAAAGAACAAGCATGGGGAGGGCCAGGGAGTCACTTTACCCTCCAGTCCTTGGTAAACATTTTTCACTAGTTCTAAAAATAAAAATGCTTTAGACAGCTACCTAAGCAATCCAGACTCAACAAATACCTTTATTATATGAAAATAAAGAAAACTTCCTGCATGTGGTTTGCTTTCAGCTACCGTTATCTGTTTAATAGACACTGAGCTAAGCAAGAAAAGCATAATAAAAAAAAGATTTATGTTAGACTTCTTGCATAACACAGGGCAGGTTTTTTCCTTTCTCCAGTGACCTTAGAAGTCTCTATGTTCTATTAATTGCTGGTTTGTTGGATGCATTCGCTGAGGGGGGAAGCACATGGCTGAAAATTAGTTTTCTGCATTATATATTTGCCACATAAGTAAGGAAAATAGTGCTTTGGATTTAAACCATGTGGTTAGTACAGGCTGATGGACTAGACTAGGTCTCCCACAATTAGGTATTAGAAGATGTTCCTGATACCTCATTTGCAGGTTAAATCAGACTCTACAAGGTCAGCTACCACTCCTGAATGCTGCCGGCCCCACTCAAACTCTGCCTGGTGGCAACTGCTCACCGCTGGAATTTGTTTCTGAGCATTACAGAGCTCTTGGACTGCCTGCCCTAAAGCAACTGTGGCCAGACAAAGGCAATCTCTTTTCACATAGAGCAGAATCCCAAGCCCTGTGAACTTAGCTCCCTCTGTTTGGCGTTACTGATCCGTTAGTCTAAATATGGTACATGGCAGTTTGATGGAAATCATTTCCAGTAAGAGAGGATGTTTCCTCAGCAGTTTTCAAGCTGGCTCTGACTCAGGCATTCTCATGGGAGCCCATTTAACTGGTCATTAGGGAGACAGCAAAAAGGCATTGAGGAATTTCGTAACAAAGATGTGCATCCTGTATGAAAGACCTCCTGAGAATCCTCCTGGCCATTGGCTCTGTGCATGCTTGATTTTATTAATGCTGCTGAAAAAGTACTGCTGAAACTAATCTATTATTTGTGCATAATTTTAAAGATGCTGTATTGTACTTGTTCCAGCAATGTGATGAACCACTGTGCTTGTAAAATGCTGTGCTCAAACAAACCATAATTAAATGTTTAAAGTCGATTAACACCCTATATTGTAACACACTAATCGATGGTGGAAGGGTTGTAGTTACTAAATGAATAACAGGAAGAAACATCCAGAATTTGCTAAGCAAAGTCTTCTCACAAGCTAGGACCAGAGTAAATATGTCAAGCAAGGAGCCTATGTAAGAAAATAAAGGTTGTGAATCGCCCTCACAAAAGCCATAAGAGCCAAAATAAGTATTCCTTCATAACACACACTCTCTGATTTATGCCTTTTTGTGCATATGTCTTTCAAGGCAAATCTTTTCCAGATTAGCAGTGATGGAAAGTTAATAAGGCTTTAATCCTGTAAAGTGCCTGAATACACAGATTTCTTTAGGTATCATGTCTGGACCCACTGACTTTA
Source organism: Harpia harpyja (assembly GCF_026419915.1). Lineage (NCBI taxonomy): Eukaryota > Metazoa > Chordata > Aves > Accipitriformes > Accipitridae > Harpia > Harpia harpyja. The sequence goes on from NC_068947.1 coordinate 15,646,007, forward strand.
TTAGGATTACTAACATGTTTAAAACTGAGTCACATCTCAACAGTCATTGGACTGAATCTAGTAGCTGGCAGAAGGGTGGGTGTCACAGGGGGCCAGAGTTTTGGTTTCCATTTCAAGTCATCCAGATTGTGGCTGCTCCTGACCCCAAAATGCCCCAGCATGGAGGCATCAGGCCAAGAGACAGACCTCCTGCCGAGGTGCTTCTGTGGGATTGGGATGCCCCAAAGCCAGTTGTCCTCTCTACAAGTTGCAGGCAATCCAGAGAGATGAGGGCCTGCTGGATGAGTAACTCATAAGGGGAACTTCTCATCCAGACCCTGACACTCATGCAGAGAAAATGTAAAAGGCCTTCCTTATTGACCCCTCTTTGTAAGGCTCAGGCTTTAGGCAGGAGTTTTCTTCATTTGGAGACACATTGATTCTTATCATTAATAGCAAGACTGTTTGTTGAATGTTTACTGCCAAGCCAGACTGAATCACAACCATTTTCTTCTTGCCTGAATAAACAAGAGCTATCATGAGTGAAATCATGTTGCTTAAGTGTTGGATCAAATGCCTATGGGATTGCAAATTTGGTTCCTGGGCATGTTGGCCTGGTGCTACATGCAGGAGTAGTGACACTAGAGTAAAAAGGCCTAGAAAAGGTGCAGAAAGGCACAGGGAAAAAACACACACAGGACAGAGGGAGAAGGAAGTTTGGGTAGATGTGCAATAAATTTTGTAGAAAAAGTTGTAGTGTTCGGGTGCTCTGCACTGAAAAGTGGGATATACCATAGCTCATGAGCTCCTTAGGCTTGCTAGTCGAGGGTCTATGAAAGAGGGAGGCATTGGTCTTACAGGCAAATTTCCAGATAACTTTACATCAGGCAAATATGACAGAGTTTTCTCCACCCTCAAAATTTCCTTTCCTTGGATAGCTGGATGTTCCCTATGGGTTTCTACTCCAATAGCTCATCTCTCTGATGATGCTCTCTGTAGTTAGTGCTATTATAACTCCACAGGCTCTTGTTATTCATCTGAACCTGTCTGATGTCCTCCTCCTTCATGCTAAGCTCTTGACCACAATAATTTCTCATGGCCAGGAGATCCTTACCCTAACAACATGCACAAAAAAAGATTTTTTTTAAGCTGATCTAACTGGCTAAGCCTTTATTTTAAGCTATTAAGCCTAGTCCAGCCTTACTGATGCGTAGCATTTTAGGCAATCTTATCCAGTGTACCTTAGCCAAGCTATCCCTGTAGCTGAATTTAATACGTAAAGATTTAACAAAACAAACTTGCTGGTACTTGTTTGAAAAAAATTTCTGCAATGAGAGGCATGAATTACACATAATTATTGACCCTGCAGTGTAAATACTGATGATAGGAAGCTTTTAAAATGTACATTATTAAACCGGTAGAGTGTTTATAGCTATAGAGACATCAGTGGTTTAGCAATTAAATGCATATTTATGAACTCTTCTAAATAGATATTATTAATCAAAAAATTTCAGGTTAAAGGTAATTTAAAAAAACCACTTTTCAGATCCAGGACACTAAATTGTCTACAAGCTGTTATAATCTTTCCTTTAAAACTATATAAATATCCCATGCATATCAGCTTCTTTTAGGGCCTGTTCCAAGGACCTTAAGTGAATGCAAAGTCTTTGCACTGACTTCAATCAGCTTTGAAAAGACATTTAATCTCCTGCCGGCATTACCTGCTCACCATTAACAGCTCTGGCATGTCCATGCTACACTTCTGGCCCTTGCAGAGGAAGGAAGGGGATGAGGAGTGTGATGCCAAGAAAGACGGTGTACTTTATTTAACAGCATTATTCTGATGGCACTCAGCTCCTTTCTCGTCCAATTTTTGCCATTGGTCACTGATGATGTGTTGTGTGAGTGATGGAGAAAAGCCAGTTGTTTTCAAGTATTCAGTTGGAGTTTGCTCTAGGCAGAAATGGGACCTGGTCTGTGCAGTGTGTGCTCTAAGTCCCAGGGTGGGAGCGGTCATGGTCCCATGCTGCAGCAGGAGCAAGTCTGGGGAAGGCCTGCAGAGCACAGGGCTTGATGAGATATAAGTCCAAAGGGTGCGCTGGGCCACAGGGAAACAAAGACTCATGGCAGATAGGCTGGGTCATGTTGGCAGGTAGGAAGAATATATGGGACCAAGGTGAAGGGAAAGGCGTTCGTCCCCTTCTGGTATTGCACAATGCCAGTATCTCACTCAAATCTTTGTCTTTAACCTGATGATCCATCAAGAGTATGAAACCAAACACACCGATGGTGTCCCCAGTGGGCATTTCATCTGCAGCCATAGGGAATAACATGATTTCCCAAATCTTCCTTGCAGAACAGGCATATTGTGCAGTCCGCTATACTAACTGGTCACCAAGGGCAGAGTTACATGATTGGATTTTAGAGATGTGTTTAGACTGGGACAGAAAGTGATAAGCTGGAATTCACATTAATTAAAAAAATGTCCCCTTCCTTACCCCTCAGCTCTCATGTTTGTACTGCCACAGCTATTTAGACATGTCAGGCAGGTCAGGAGGACATGAAGATGAACATAGGTGCAGAGAAGTCAGGGGATGCTGATCACCTGAATCATGAAAGTAACTGGTTTGGACTAAAATAAGAGCTGCTGTTCTGTTTGGGTTCAGGATTCAAGTAACCTTTTCTGAAACCATAGTGTTTAAGTAACCTCTCTCCTTTCCCTTTCCTCCTCACTACCTCACCTTTTGCCTCTGAGTTTCCATGTGGTAGTACAGTCCAATGAAGACTATCAAGTCTGATTTTCAGCCAGGTAAGTTCAGCTGAAAATCAGAAGGATACTGCTTACCCCAGCCACTAGGCCTTCGTGGGACTTGCCTGGTCACCTGCAATTCATTGGCTGCTCTTCTGCTGATATGCAAGAAGACAGCCTGGACAAAAAGTCCAACTATAAATTTACCTCTGAATGGATGGTGAGACCTGATGTCTGATGAGCTCCTGTCACCTCTGGTAGGGCCTGAGTGGCTCTGGGTGCTGAGCCTCAGCTCAGCTGCCTCTGGTGCTGGAGGAGGATGCTTAGTGCCCAGGACGGAGGGAAGGAGGAGAGAAAAGCCTTGAAATAGTTGTGATCTTTGGCTCCAAGCCAAGGAAGTTTGGCTATCTCTGGAAGAGGGAAAGTTTGAATAAATTATTCAAGTTGTTGTAGAGATCATTAGTCCCTCTGGGTCTTCTCTGGGGAAGGTGATGATGGGAGAGCACAGGAAAGGAAGCTGCTTAAGTCTGATGGGGCGGAGGCTTGCGCCCAGCATTGGGCCAACCTGACAAAAACAACCCATGAGAAGCGTGTGCTGTGGAGACACCCAGCGGTGTTTGTTTTTGTTGGCTCCCCATCTGTGGTCTTCAAATATGGCTGGAGATATTGCCAGGGTACAGAAGAAGGGAGCTAAAGGTTTCTGGGGCTTTCTGTCAGCTTTTCTCCCTGTTGCCATCAAGGGACTTTCTGAGGACTGGGTCAGAGTGGCTCTGAAGAGTCAGAGAAAGGGGCAGAGAAAGGTCTAGCTCTAACCCTGGCACGTCTCTCAAGCTTCTGTCAACCATATTGGATTGGAAAAGCTTTATATCCCTATATATAGTTGCGCAAAACTTCTGCACCGAACCTGGAAAATCAGTCTCCTGACGTGCGAGCTGCCCCCATCATCTCACTGAGGACCAAATGTAGACATTAGGTGCAGCTGATATTTTAAATGCCCCAAATGCCTATGCTTCTGTTGCTCATGTGGGAAAAAGAGCAGTGCGGCTGCGAAGTGGTCTCGCTGAATTTCCCCTCAGTTCCGGGAGGGGGAGGCATGCGAGAGGGGATGCCAGGCGCCTGGTCCCCATCCCTGGAGAGGGGACCGGCTGGGGAAGTCGTGGGGCTCTGCTAGATGTGTGCGCAGACCTCTGTGTGCAGCTTCTCATCTGGGTGAGTCACAGGAGCGGGGCTCGCCGTGAGGACATAGCTTCAGCAGTGTATCACTGTTCCCCCTGCTCCATCCCTGGGTGGGTTCTGCATGGAGAGCCCAGATGGAGGAATTTCTTTCTTTACACAGTGGGTGTTAATCAACATTTTGGGAAATGCAATTACAGGTTCACAAGCTGTGGAAACCTCTGGGTTTCCCACACTTGGTCAGTATGGTCATCATCCATGGCTCAGCTTTCATTAGCTGCCAGGGACACTTAACCTCTTACAGTGTCTGCATGAGACTGGGAGTGTTTTCTGAATGACTAAGGTGCCAGCCTTGGAGGCATACGTGTACGTTTTGCAACAGTCAGCGCTAGGATTTTCCTAAGAGAATTAGGAACGCAGTTTTTCTGGGAGCCAAACTCTGTTAGGTTTTTTTGAAAATCCCTGCCTCTTTGTTACTAACTTTCCAGCTGAGCATGTTAGACTCCTGGCACCGCCACTGTACTCTGCTGCATTACTCAGCTTTTGTGCTGCCAGACTGAAATGTCAATGCAAGTAACTGTCAGCCTCCCAGGAGGCAAAATGTAGAGCACCGTTCCCCCCTCCCTAGGTAAGCGGTTTCAGGATACAGCTCGGTCAGTTACGAGAAAGGTTATAGGATCTGTTGCCTGAGGTAGTTGAGGGGCTGCACTTGCCAATACACAATGCCCCTCCCAGTCTTGAGTTCCCAAGAACACCCTGAATGATGTGGAAAAATAAGGTTTTCCCATTATGTACACTTTCCTGAGTTGTTCTGCTGAATTATATTCCCGTTGCCATTTTTCTGCATTCCTACATGGCTATGTCCTGACTGCTGTGTCCAGTGAAAACCTTCATTATCAGAAGCCATAATTCACCTACCAGCTCTCAGAGGTCACCACTTAATGGACATTTATATCCTGACCTTAAGGCCTTGCCTATACAGAAAGGCTGTACTACTCTAGCCTTATTGGTATAATTAGAGTAAACCAATCTCTACCTTTCCCCCACTCCTCCATGGTGCGGATGCAATCACACAGCTATGAAGATGTTTATACAAATCTGGGTTATTCTTACAGAGAAAGCAGAGTGTGTTTTACCACAACAAGGCATTTTTATTTCAGTATAACTGCATCCCCACCAAGCCTTACGCTGATCTAATTAGGGCTAATTTTGTACAGAAGTGGATGCCAGAAGGAGCACGCTGAAATGCTGATATGTAGGGGCAGATGCATACAGAGGGCTACTGTCTATGTCTTACATATGTTCTGATGTGGCACTCCCACCTGTGGCAGCACAGACCTAGCACTGTGAGATAAGGAGGTCGTATAGCCAGCTGAAATAATTGTATGCATACAGAAACTGTGTTTAGACAAGGCGTATAGAGAAACACAACTTATTTTCTGTCATTTCCTTTTCTACCCTTCAGAGGCTGGACTGCCCTGCTGTAAGGCGATCTTGGCAACAGCCAGAAGTGTAAGGTCCACAAGATGACATGTAATGTTTGGTCTAAGAAATGAAATACTGAAATTATTCACCATTTAAATAGACGGTTCAAGAGAACAAGCTCCTATGAATTAATGCTTCATGGTCTGAAGTGCTTTTAGTGTTTCAATTCATTTTGAAGGATTTGGGAGAAAATGGCCCCTGTGTCTGGAAAGAAACCTCACACTGACCTCACCCCCCAAAATCTGGATGCCTTCTTCCCCTTTTAAAGGAGCAAATAAAGATGAATCTAAATGAAATGGCCAGCAAAACTTCAAGCCAAGTCGGTTGCAACATACCTGCAACCACAAGCCAATTAGGCCTGCCCTGGGGGTTTAATACAGTGTGCTAGACAATGCCAGTATCTGAAAGTCTGTAGTGCTTTCTAGTCCATGCAAAAAAACAATTAACTGAAAACAAGGTAAATAATAAACATGTTACGTAATATATTTTTGAACATGTAGTATTCATGCCATTTCTCCAGGGCGACTCAACTCCAGGATGAGACGAGACTTTATTCAAACCCTGCTGACAGTAAAGCACTTTTAATAAGAATGAGGATGTTTGGCAGTAGTCAGAAACTCCTTGGCCGTGCACTGCTGTACCCTGCCTTACTGACTCAGATGCTGATTCTGAGGTCTGAACCAGCTGCCCCTACAAGTCCGAGCAGCCATAGGCCTGCTCTGCCAGCTTATTTATCAGCTGGGAAAGTCCCATATGGCCCATTACATATAGGCTGGCAAGGCCTAGCATCGTCAGGGCGTGCTTTGCTTTGTCTTCACTTTCTTGGTCGTGATGTGCTCCTACATGGGGAAGATGGGCTGAGTAAGTTTGGCTTTAGCCAAGCGTTACAACTGGCTGCTAATGACTGGTCTAAGGAACTTCAGTTCTACTCTGGTGGTACAAAGGGATTTCAGTGGAGACTGACAATCTGTCCAATAGTAGTAACTTTTATAAAATTTTTAGGTTTTCCAATAGCAGTATCAAAACCAAGGCTGTGGTAATAGCCATAATTTCTTTCACATTGTGCTTAAATGCATTGTGAATGTGCAGCCAGGAAGCATAGCCTGTCTTGTGTCATGTATCCTCAGTTCCTCATGCTCTGCCATGAAATTGGTCAATGCAATTTTTAGACAAGATAAACTGAAGTTACCATCTATTTTCCTTCTACAATCTATAGTCAGGGATAAGAATTTGCTTTCTCTTCCCACACACCTTCCCAACCTGTGGGCAACACCCTACTTTCAGAAAAGTCAATGGACTTCTGCCATTGCCTTCAGTGGAACCCAGAATTCACCAACATGTTTGGAAGTTCTCATATTTTACAGGCAATACATCAGCCCTGAGACAAAACAAACAGCTGATGTGAAATACTACAGCTTCAGGCACATCATCCCCACATCAGTCAACCTTCATTACTGTAAAAATACTCTGCAAAAAGAACTCCCCAGATAGCCTGTACTCTCATAAAGCCTGCACAGGACCAGAAGTGGGACACTAATGGCAGCAGGCAGCAATGCTGAGCATTAGGGGAAGGGGAGCGGGCCTGGGGGAGGCTGGGGTCGGAGGGACTCTGGGGTGAGAGGGAGGGCTGTGCCACACACATTCCTTTGTGTTACCTGCGTAAGTGTACAACCTGCTCTGTTTCTACATTGTGGGATTTTGCTTTTCGCAGCCAACCTCTGGTTATACAAGTAATTTCTTACACGGTGCACTGAGCAACACCTAATAATTTTCCCTCACACAGGGAAGTTAATGATTGTTTAATGTGTCTGGAGCAATGATGTCCCGTGTTTGGCTTACAGGTCTCTAAGGCTATCCAGGAAGTTTAACTGTGCAGTATTCAACGGCTGAACTTTCCATTTAATTAATTTTGGCATTCTTTTTGTATTCCCATCTCTTCTTATTTCCAAGAGTTCTTCGGAAAATAAACAGCATCTGATTTTGCAGATTAAAGCAAAACCCCACATTCATTATTTCACATCAAACATTTTCTCATGGATGAATGAGGAGAGGAAACATCCTTGGGCCTCTGATAAAGAGAAGAGAGGTTCCATGGCTTCCACCTTATGGAGAAGGATCTTGTCCTATGGAATTGCAGGTTTCTGCACCAAAAAACACTCATAGAAGCATCTCACTCCTTGCTGGATGGCAGAAAAGGCCCAGCAGCTCTCTGTTGTACTCTGTCAGGAGAAAAAAGGGAGAGAAATTAATGTTGAAGTAGTGGTGGTAGTGGCCCTGTGGTTTCCCATACAGACCTCCTCAGCTGGAGCACAGAGCTGTTGGTGGTGTCAGTCTCTCCTTGGTGATCCCTCAGTCACAAGATATACCGAGCTGATTTAGGGCACTTCTACTGGCTTACTTCAACTGCAGTTTGGACATCATATTCTCTTTTGCTGTTATTTGTATTTCATCCTAAACAAGTGAAAACAGGTAACTGATCTCTGAGGAACCAGAAGGTCTGATGTACCCGAAATCTCAAGTAGTCGTGTTGAGGGATGAAAAAGTCTTAATCAAGCTTCTGTTGTCTATGTGGGGTTTTTTTCTGAAGCTTGGAGCTTTGGAGCTACCTTGTCGTTCCAGCTGGACTTGTTTCCAGCCAGGGACACCTGTGGGCCCAGGCAAGGTAGGACTGCTTTGGGATGCTTTGAATTTTCTGCAAGTCCATTAGTCAAATGTGTTATTGGTGGCGTTTGTTATTCTCATTTTGAAATTTCACATTGAGGTTCAAAGATAACATAATGCAGAAAAATGCTTTTAATGATCAATCTAGAAGGGAGGGGAAACTGCTGTTCAGATCAGAGTGGATAATACAAATGCTCTCAGTGCTTGGGGATGTAGACAAATTAGGGAGAGGCCAGAGGAGAGCTACACGAACAATAAGAAATTTAAAAAACATGGTCTGTCAAGAAAGATTAAAGGAAGTAGGGGGCTTAGTCAAGGGCAAAGGTTGGTGAAGGATATATAAAGTCTTTGAATATTTAAAGGCTGTTATAGGATGGCAATCAATTTTCTTCAAGTCCACCTAGGAAAGTACAAAAAGAAATCTACTCAATCTGCAGCAAATATAATATACCTTGCTTATTAGCAAAATCTCTTGTTGCTGTTGTTCTTCTCTTTTAAAAAAACGTTAGTGAAATGATAGAGCAGTTATCTAGGAAAATCATGGAATTCCTTCCCAAAATGTTTTCAAGGCTCAGCTAGACAATCTTCTTCCAGAGATGCTTGGTTACACTTAATCTTGCCTCAGTACAGGGGTTTGTACCAGATGAACTTAAGCTGCATAAATATTGACGAGAAACAAGTGATCATCTCTCCATCATGTTTTAATAACCTCCTCTGTGCAGTGTGACCCAGGAACCCAACACAGCTGAAAATAGACCCTTGTCTGTGGACAACTGGACAAAAAAAACCTGGTCTGATGGAGGTTTTAGGGAATTAGCAGTCTGCTGATGCAACCTGCATTAACGCCTTCCTGTGACTCAGGCAGCCACAGAGACCCTTGCTGACTGAGTTACTGAGCAGGGCACAGTCTGCAGACAAGTCCAAGGACATCTCAGGTGCTCTGTCCTCAGGTTTTTCCCTGTTCTGGGGAAATCAGGTGATCTTTTTCTCCTCACTGATAGCCAGGTGAGCGTCCTTCTCTCCAGACTTGCTGTCCTTTGTTGGGCTGTCTTGTTTGGATCCTTGTGCATCATCAAAGCAACACTCACATCCTCCTTGTTGAATCAGGGGAGCTGGAGAGAGTCTAGGGAAAGGATGACATGTGTAAGTAGTGATTTAGCAAACATGAGGCAAGACGGAAAGACCTAGGCTGTTCAGTGGGGTGGAGAAATAACAAGCTCCCAGTATAAAAGCTGTCCCTAGGGAGCATGTCATGGTAAGCCATTCTCCACGTCCCCTAGGAGGAGGGCCAAGTGAGGAGCAATGTGTCCTTTTCTCCACCCTGGCAGCTTCTCTGTGGATGGTGCCCCTTCTCTGCTCCCACCTGGTTCTCCAGGCCTCGCTGCAGAGAGAAATTAGTCTTGCTCTGGGCCTGCAAGAGCCCATGTTGTTGCGTGTGTCTCCAGTGCTGGCCGTGCTTGGCCCAGCATGGGGGCTGCGGAAGCCTTCCCCCATGACCACCAGAGTGTGCTAACAAGGGCCTGTGGGAGCTGCCAGAGGACATGATACGAGGAAAGCTCACTCCACTTTGTTGGCAACGAAAGATCTTTTCTCTGAATAAAAATGTCCTTGAGAAAGAGAGTAATTTATAGTTAATAGCTGGAAGGTTTTGTGAGAACTTAGCAAGGGCAGAAAGCTCTGGAGTCTTATGGTCTGGGACATAATAGAGGAGGATGGTTTCCATGAATACTCGGGGGTATTATTTTGTGCTGCGCATGTTTTTTTTCTGAGCCTGGTCTCTTCCTACAATACACAGCATGTGCTGTACAGAAGCAAGACAAGACAAAGCTAACCACGTAGGTCATGACTCTGAGCATGTGGGAAGCCGCTCTCCAAATATAAAAGTTAAGGTAAATATCTGGTGTTGATAAACACGTCGTGCATACTTAAGGCCACCACTGTTTCTTGGGTGCCCTTTGTTAGTGTAAATAAGTTTCATCTTGGTTTGTGGCAAACCTCAAATATTTGACTTCAGTCTCATCACGGTTGAGCAGACAGTATACAGAGTTATTCATCTGTTCCTGTGCATGGTTTTTAACACTGTAACTTATCATATTAAATCGTTCTTGACAATGAAACCCCAAGCTTTTCCAAAGAAAACAATAATAGAGGGTTAGAGGATCCTCCTCTTGCCCAGTCTAAAGTTGCTCTGCTAAACATCCAGGTGCCAACCATTTTCCCACTCCAAGGAAAATGTTAACGCTTTCTCTCCATTGCATCAGTTCTATTAGTTTCAATGATAATGGGGGGCTACAACCCTACTGACACCATGTGTGTGCCTTTGCCCAGGCTAAGGCAGGGAGAAAGGGCTGTGAGTGGGTAAAGGTGCCTGGGGCACCCTGCTGTGGGGGGGATGCAGCTTGAGTCCACATCTCTGCAAAACACTGCACAGCCTCCTGAAGTGAGTGTGTGTGTTTTGACCACCGTCGTCTGACTTTTGAGAGTACAGGGAACGGTTGGAGTATGTGGGGAACTACACCTTTGGAAATCTCTGACCAAAGCCAGATGGATCCCAGATTCCTTGGCTCTGAACACCCTGGATTGTGCAAAGCGGGTGGCTACGTTGCTGGAAAAGTACTAAATAGCTCAGCACAGGGGGTTCTTTGTCTCCTTCACTCGTAGCTATTAGCATGAAGAAAGCAGAAGTTGCAGCACAGTTTCACCCTGGTCACTCCAGCTTTGGAGCGCTGTTTGGGCAACTCTGGCTCAATATGCCTGTTTCACAGCAGTGTGACTGCCTGAGAGGACAGTGGTACAGAGCTGACTATGTTTGAATGGAAAAGTAGTCTAGAAAAATGTTTAGTGTGTGTGGTAGCCATATCTGTGCTCCAAGGGACATGAACAGTTTCATTCCCAAAAAGGCTTTGGGGCTTAGCTGATATTGTACCTGTGTAAGCCCCAAATTTAGATCATCCAGCTCTTTCTTGTCTGCCATCCGAATATGGAAGCAAATGAGGTTTGCCAGCATGTTCCTGAGGTGCCAAAGGTCTTGCACACAGCTGAAAGATGTGTATGCGACCACTCTAGTTGAGACGGTTCCAGCAGGTTTTAGCTTGGAGCCATCACAACTAGAGCGGCTGTATGCACATCCTTGAAAACAAAGCATGTGGTTCTCTGCCACACTTCTCCTTCCCATCACTACTCACACAAAACCCAGGCACATGGTGATTATCTCCTACTCAACAGGCTGGTGAGGAGTGCCTTGGTCCTTCTTCTGCCTGGTTGGGGCCAGGCTTTGTCTCTTGGGCGATGCACGAGCCTCAGCTGTAGGGTACTTTGGGGTGAAAGCTTCCTCTCTGGAAGCTCTTCCATTTGGCAGAAAATGCTTAAACATATACTGTGTTTCAAAAAAAGTGAGAGTGACTATGTACCCTGGTGATTAGGATTTCCAGCAGAATGCCTCAAATTAAATCTTCGTTCCAGTGAGTGTGGTGACTCAGAGGACACTGTTTTAAAAGGGGCAGCAGTTGTCCCAGTAACACAAAACTACACCCTTCAGCTGGACAGGGAGTTGCCAGTTTTGCTGATCCCCTATTGTGTGTTAAGTTAATGTTTTTGGCAACGTGTTCATAACAAAGCTGAACTCCCTTATTCTCTGTGCAAAAATTCTGTTCGCTCCTTGTTCGAAGCCATGTAGACCTATGTTTCTGCCAGTCCAGACTATGCTTCATTTTTAATTCCTTATTTTTCTCTTCCCTGGCTGCTTTCAGCTGGCTCTCCACACTAGTAGTGACCCAGGCAAAATTTGCAAATCCTGGAGGTTTGACCTGTCTGTGGACTGTGGGGTGGTGGGGCGTGGGTGGCGGGGGCTGTTCCTGTCAGCGCTTGGCTGGGGCAGGTTGTTTCCGAGCTCCAGTTTCTTCCCACCCACACGAATGGGACACGCAGCACCGGCTGGATTTCCCAGAAGGAGCCTGGCCAGGAAAATGCAGAAGCCTTGGCTCCAGCTCTGGGTTTTGGCAAAGTCCTCTCCCAGGAGCAGGGCCGGTAATGGCAGCCTGGTGTGGCAGGGATGCTGGCTGCAAACCCAAGCAAGCAGCTGGTACCAGGAAAGCATCTGTATTTTTTTAAAGAGAGAAGAAGACAAACAAGCTCCTCTTTCAGCTGGCTGAGGTTAAAATGCCAGGTCTGGCTCCTTCACAGCTCTTTGAGCCCTTTATTGGGAATTATGTCCTCAGCCATGCCCCGGACACCTCCAGCTCCCTGTTTCCCCATGGGAGGGATGAACAGCTGCAGCTCCTTGGGAAATGCTCTCCTCCCTTCCTTCCTGGCAGGTAGATAGAGTTCTTGAGCTTTCTGAGGAATCAGTGCATCAATGATGACAGCCAAATAGTTACCAAAGATGACAAATTTTGGGCATACTGAATGGTTTGTTGAGGAAACCACGAAGATCGCAAACTGCTCAGTATATGACCTGCTCACTGATTATTCATGAAGGTGACCCCAGGCATTGCTTTGTTGAATGGAGCAGATGAACCCTGTCTTGTTGTCACCATTAAACTTGATGGACCTCTGCTGACCTACAGCAGCTTGGAGACTGAGCCAGAGCACAAAGCAGCCCTTAATTTTAAGAAAAAAGTTTAGAGCACCATAGGAGGCACAGAAACCACAGGAGTTCCTGGATACGCTGTAACCGTGCTGGCCCTGCCCATCCTGAGGGGTGAAGTTTACTCCTCTGGGATATGCTGAACTACCTAATGAACTAACTAACAGCACAGGTCCTCAGCACAGGCATGACTAATGAGAGAAGGCAAAATCATAAAACTGGCAAGGCAGAAAGAAACCTGCAGGTGGTCCTGGAATAGGTGTTTTGCCAGACTGGCATTATCCATGGAGTTATGGGCACACCCACATCTATGTCCTCATGGAGGTCAGAAACCTAGACTTGTAGGAAAAAATATGATTAAAAAGCAGGGGAAGGCAACCAAACTGTTTCTAAATTTCAGAAAATTGTAGTTAATTTGAAGAAAATGTAAAAATTTTGGTAATAAAATCTAAGCCACTACGAGTAAGACCAAAAGTCAGTGTTGACTGGCCCTTGGCAGTGACTAACAGTGGACACTAAAGAAAATAACAGGCATTCAGTGTTACCATCACCCAGTGTACGTCCTTCCAGCTTTCAGCAATGTGTGACTCCTGAAATTTTTGAGTCAGAGGTTGTATCTGCATCTTGGTGTGAAATACCATTTGATGAAGTTTTTCTCCTCCTAATTTTTCTGATTTGTATTTCTGGTATCCATGACACTCTGTGAAAGTGAGTTCTATATCTGAGTGGGGGGAAGATTTAGGTTGTCTCTTAAGTTAACCTGATGCATGCAGAAGTGAACACAACCATAAATCACAAAGATCATGAGCGAGTCATTCAAATTAGTAAACCATTCCAAAAGATGCCATTCAGTTTCTCTCGCTGCCCTCCTTTGAGACCTGGTATTAGCACATGGAGAACTTGGAGAATTGGAAAAGACTTAATAAACTAGCCTTGTATTCTTTCCTATTTTTTTTTTCCATAAACATTTGTTGATTTAATCAGCATTAACTTTTGAACTTTAAAGAGATGTTGCTTTGAAATTCAGTTTGAAAAGTATTATTGCAATGCTGTAACTAACTTGGCCTGAAGCTGGGAGTGGAGCAAACAAGCAAGCTTTCACAATATTTTAACTCAGAAAAATTGACATCATAAATACATGTTTTCCTTACTACATCTTCTTGTATCTTGTCTATCCTATCAGATATAAGTATTATGATAGGCCTTTTCTTTGTCTCACCCCAGAAAAAAGGCAGTATGACATTATTTAAGTTGCAAATAGTTTTACAAAATGAATGGAGAAAATCAGAAGGCCTACAGAACACCAGACCTTTTTTATGGACTATGTGATGCTAAAAGATAACTTATCAAGGGGAAATAACCTGGATATTAGGTGTGCCATTCTACCAGGCTGTAATCTGATAAATGCTTTGGCAGTGCTCAGGTTAAAACACCTTTGGAGGTGTCATTGCCTTTTAGAAAAAGGCTACACCAGAACTGACATATGGCCATATGGACAGAGGTGGCAGGCATTCTGCTTCCAGCAGTGGCTGGTAACATGCACTGAGGGAAGAGGTGTGAGAAATAGGATCTGTGCAGTACCACTGCCCATGAGTACCCTCTTGGTGCAGCTGTCAATTTATAATTTTCAGAGATGGAAAACATCCTGCACACTTTATTTCAATAGTCACCGATGTATTTAGATGCTATTTCTCATCAAATTCGTATTTTAAGTGGGAAAAAATGCTGTCCTGGTTTCAGCTGGGATAGAGTTAACTGTCTTCCTAGTAGCTGGTACAGTGCTATGTTTTGAGTTCAGTATGTGAAGAATGTTGATAACACTGATGTTTTCAGTTGTTGCTCAGTAGTGTTTAGACTAATGTCAAGGATTTTTGAGCTTCTCATGCCCAGCCAGTGAGAAAGCTGGAGGGGCACAAGAAGTTGGCACAGGACACAGCCAGGGCACCTGACCCAAACTGGCCAACGGTGTATTCCATACCATGGGACGTCCCATCTAGTATAGGAACGGGGAAGTGGGGGCGGGGATTCGCCGCTCGGGGGCTGGCTGGGTGTCGGTCGGCGGGTGGTGAGCAATTGCACTGCGCATCATTTGTACATTCCAATCCTTTCATTATTGCTGTTGTCATTTTATTAGTGTTATCATTATCATTATTAGTTTCTTCTTTTTCTGTTCTATTAAACCGTTCTTATCTCAACCCACGGGTTTTGCTTCTTTTCCTGATTTTCTCCCCCATCCCACTGGGTGGGGGGGGAGTGAGTGAGCGGCTGCGTGGTGTTTAGTTGCTGGCTGGGGTTAAACCACGACAAATGCATATTTTAATTGCTCTGGGGACAACTGCATTTCCACTTGTTTATAAATCTCTCTGGGTCACCTGTCTTATTTGGTCAGGAGTTGCTATGGGTCTAACACATTGACCTGACTTGCACTCCAGTTGTGTGCACCTCACATCAGGGCTGTGTCGGGGAGTTTGTGAGCCTCCATAGCAGCCGTTCATTGCTGGTTTGATGGCAGCAGTGGGACCGGCACACAGCACTCCCCTTGAGGAACTGGGCAAACAGAGTTTTAAAATGCAACCACTAAGATGTATCGAATCTCTGTGGTTAGACCTCAGGTACCCTCCACTTCACCCACTACAGTGAGGCATCTCTGCTCCTGTCATCCTGCACATGTAACCACTTCACAGGGTGAGCCTGGCAAGGGAAACCACAGGCTGAATGAAGACAAACTGTCATTTCAGGATTCACACGGGAATATAACTTATCCTCTGTGTTATACAAACTCAGTAATTATGTCTGTCAATGGGTTGATATTTTACATAGATAATGTGCACATTACTGGCTGACTCAAGCAACTCTGGAGAGCAGCTCTTCAGTGTGAAATATGTTTATAAACTAAGCTTTCTCTTAAGTTTGAATAATGATTACTGTGGCACCAACAGGATATTTTTCTGATAAAGATGCCCATCATTAGGAGATCAGTTACACTAGTGCTTTAAATTCTCCTGTGGCAGTCCGAGAGGTGGCATCACACTGCTGCTGCTGGGTGGTTATACAGACATGCTTTTGGCACAGGGTGGTGCAAGCAAACATTTCAGCCTTGGCTTCAACCTTTGGGGAGCAAGGTTTCCTGAATGACAAATTGAGGAATGAGAATTCCTCGATTCAGGCATGTGATTCAACTCCTCCAGACTCCAGTACTTAGTTGGGATTTCATTTGCATGCATCTCCCGTGCAGTGTTTGGCAGGACAGGGAAGGAGGCAGAGGAGTAGGAGTAGGACCTACTTGTTCCCTACTCTGCTAAGAGGGTGTGAATTGGGGTAAGACTGACAGCCACTGGGTCCAGACTGCCGCACCTCTCTTCACCGCAATCTGAGCGTGTATTTTCATTGCTTCCCAGGTAGAAAAGAGGCTGAGAGAAACAATCTGGGGACTCCTCCAAACTGTTCAACGCCCCTGTGTTGCTTTCACAGCAGGGATATGAAATACTGGGGACATTTCATGAAGGTTAGCAACATGGAGCAAGGAGATGATGGATCACTAAACCTGCCAGTCTATGATCAAGACACCCTTTTCACAGAAGTGGCAATTCTTTTTATTAAGTGAATATGAAACAAACTGTGCTGTTTCTGCCAAGGGCAGAGCCTGTATATATTGCAAAGCTAAGCACTGGTGAGACAGCTTACTCCTGAGGAAGCTGCCACCCTTTGCACCCGAGGCAGCAGTCAGACAGATTCCCAAGGCCTTTGGGAGAGGGAGTGCAGGCAGTGGGGCTGCTTTGCTGCCCACAGTGGTATGCATGCCTCAGCAATGCCATGGCTTGCCCCAATCTGGTCTTAGCAATGCCTCTGGATATCCTAGGTGGAGTGCATCTCATCTGACCTCAGATGTTGGGCGACCTACGTCTGAGTTTGTTGTCTGGACTGTCTTTACAGTGAGTGGGGAGAAAGAGGCCCTGTAGCAAACAGTCCACCTCATTCAAAGATCTATGGTGAAGAGGAGATGAGTTGTGTCCTAGAAGAGCCTGTTTCTCTCAGGGCTCTAACAGGAGTCTGTGCAACCAGTACTGACATGGACACCAACACTGTAGACATTTCCATTGAACCACCCTTTGAGTTAATCACCCCTAGTGAACATATCTAAGAAAAAAATTCTGGTTCATGAAGGGATGTGTTAGCCCTTCTCTGTCTAAGGGCTCCTCCATTGAGGCTACCTCTGTGGCGAGTCATCGGCACTGGCACTTTTTTATGCTTTACCTAACATAATTATAAATGTTCTTAGACATGCATGTTAGTTCCCAGTTGCATTTAACTGAAGTGTTTGTGTCAGATAGCTGGACTTTATCAGCTCTTAACTTCTTGTCAACAGTACAGCATAACTTGATGGACACCGCATCACTACGATGTCTTTCAAGTCTTGCCAACTTATTGAAATGTTTTAAACCTTGTTCCAAAATTGTATTTCCTTTAAAAAATAAAGGGAATGAAGTTAAAGAAATCCCTGCCCTTAGGACTGTGATGCTATTTTAAATTATAAAATCAAAAGCACCAACTTCAGTAACCTCCACAATTACTTATCTTCAACAACATGAAGTTACTGCACCAGGTGCAGTATGAACTACCCTTGTTTTTCTTGCTAACAGATGGATTGTGTCATCTAAGGACTGCCCTGAGTTAGTGACACATTAAGTTACATCACCTCTGGGAAGCATTGCACTACTGGGCTTCCCAACCCTTTCCAGAAAACTAGAGGAAGCTCGGCAGCTATTCCACATCCTTACAGAAAACACACTGTCTCTTTTCCTGGCTTTTGCAGAAAGTAAGTGGACTTTGAGCAGCCCAGATGCTAGAGAAATTTACTTACAAAGCCAGACTGAGAAACAGTGATGTCATTCTTTTTATTATGTTAAAGCTACTGTTCTACCCACCCACCCCTTCTCAGCCCATATTGTGTCATTACAGACTCCCCTATGCTGACAGCAAAGAGACATCTTTCCTGAGGGTCACCTTTCTCTTAGGAGCCAGATGTGCCTACCAGCGCTGCAGTGCCTTGCCTGCGAATAGCAGGTAAGAGAAGCCCGTGACTCAGAGGGAGTCACCTTCTGGTTTATGCACGCACACCTCTGAAAAGGAATGCCTTTCCTGAATATGCATCCTCTGTAGAAGTCTGTCTGAACTGAGAACGTAAGAAAATAGATAGTCCACTTCTACTGCTGTATTCAAGATCAATAATAAGTGGAGGAAATTGAAGAATGCAACTTCTAAAAGTCCACTGTGAGCCACTCTGATTAGACTATGCTGGCACTGACTCTATCCCTCCTCCCAAAGCTGTCCTCCAAGCATGCCTCTGCCTCATCTGCCATGAGTTATAACAAACCACGTCAGCATCCTCCCTGTCTCACAGACACCCAATGACAGGAATATGATTAATCTATATAAAGAGAAATCTCAGGGTCAGAATCCCAGTTCTTACTGGTTTTGTTTGGCAAACTAGCACAGATAGTTTCCACATATGACAGAAATTTCCTCTTCTTTGAGTGCATTGATGTCCAAAATTCAAGCTGTTCTAGGCCTAGTGGTAGCTGCCTAGAAGGAAATTAACTTTCACCAAAAGAAAAAATAAAGCCCAAGTTGGAGTCTATTGTATCAAAATACCCTACCTGAAATGGGGCAATTAACCCACTTTTTACTCAGTCAGAACTAGCTGGAATATGTCCAGGTGGGCGGGATGCCTGGGCTCGACACAAGCCACCTCTGCTGAAGTACAGTAACCAGGATTTCCCACTGACCAAATTACTTCGTGTTAGAGCTGTAGGTGACAGGCGCACGCACCTTTCTGCAGCAGAACCGGAGGGTGGCTAGTCGCATACTGGTTCTGTACTTCCCCAGCTGCACCATCAACACATCATTCTTTTCTGAAAAATTGTCAAAGTAGTAGCTTTGTACTAGATCCGGAATTTTTTTGCAGAGCACTTCCCATTCTTTGAAATGTGCCTGTTGGATCTGGTGGCAGTTTTGTGAGGAGAATGGCAGAAAAATTTCCCTCTAAAATGTGCAACTCCCAACCCAACAATGATAATCAACATTTTATGTCTCAATGTATCATATGCAGACTAATTACACCAAGTGCTTATGTGCTGCTTCATCCCTTCATCTTGCAGTCATTCTTCTAGCAAGTTGCAAAATGAGACCCCAAGGGTGTGAGGCTTTAGCACATGAACAGAAAACGTTCATCTGCCCAGTGTTTTAAGGGCTGCTTTCATTCTCACAGCATGTGTGGTTTCTGTGGGGCCTGGTGTCTTTGGGTTTTAGTTTTGATATTACAGAAGAACATAATCTATTCTCATGTTTTTCACTTGTTTACTAACTGTAGGCAAGTGGCAGCAATGGCAAAGGGGAAATACATGGGAGCAGAAATGACAGATACAGTCACAACCTGGAATGAATTTGAGACCAAAAGGAAACATCCATAGGGTGCCCTAGAGGGACACTGCTCTTCTGGTGATGGCAGTCCTCACAGGGAAATTGCTTCACATTTGTTTTCTCTTCAGTCTTTCTCTCTACAGAATTTCTTCAAATAGTGACTTTACTCTTTCTGAATGAGATCCTGTAACCAGAGCCCTCTCAGTCAAGCAAAAGAGCTGCCAGTTATCTTCCTGACTTTATTAAAGCGAGGCTAATAAACTATTAATATTCCCTACCCTAATTAATTGCCTGGAATTTATGGGACACATGGTATTTACAGCATATCACTTATTTTGCTGCCGAGTTAATGGCATACTGCAAAAATTAAAATAAAAAGGGGACAGAAGTGTTGTACAGGTGGCAGCACAAAAATGAAAGTAAGCTCTTGCCACATAGTGGAATGTCAGCATTTGCTGAGGACCACCCAAGATCAGTTTCAGGCCACATTTTTCTATTCTTGTTAAAAAAGTGTGGTGTGGATTACAACAGCACATTTGCAACTAGTTCTACACAGAGGAAACGATAAACTCCAGTCTATGATTAACATGATGAATTTAGGATGAATGCAGTTCAGAAAAATTAGTTTTTAAAAAATATTCTGATTCAATATAGTTTCTTTCTCTCTTCCAGTCTTGACACAGTACAGTAATATGCTTGTTGTGAGATATTCAAGAAAGAATAGGCCAATTACAAAGAAGGGAAAGGTGGCAATCAATGAAGGCGATCTATATCTCATTCACATTGTTGAATAAATAATAGCAGACAAAGTGTAAAATTAGATTTGAGAAGAAATCTGAACTAGTCTGAACATGGGTTGATGCACATCTGCAGTCTAACTAGTGTACTGGAGAGTCAGATTCTCAGCTAGAGCAGATTGACTGAAATCAATGGTGCCCTCCTGCTGTTTGCCTGGCTCCTCCTGGCTGGGCCAGAGATGCTTGTGTTGGGTGGGGGTATGGGGTGTCGATCCTGCAAGTCACTCACTTCTGGAGAGATTGAACAGTTTTAGGTGATGTCTATCTGCAAGAGCTGCTCCGCATGTTGCAGGAGAGAGCCTTGCCAGCCCATTACCAAACCATGAGGAGGGAAACCAGCTCCTCAGGTTTACCATGCAAAGCCTGCCCTCCACACACTGCATCCTGGTACAGAACGAGATGGGGTTGATAGCTGACCACAGATATTCCCCATTCCTAGTCCCAGGCGAAGGAGGAGGATAAGGAAGGCACCAGTTAAGCCTGGATCTTGCAAATTCAAAACAAAGATCTGTGCTCTTCTGTGGGAAGGAATGAGAACCAGCTTGGCATATCTCTCTGCAATTAAGAAGTAATGAATGCTAGTGTGAGCTATGTAAGCAGTGCAAGCTTGAGGTCTACCCCACTGAATTTGAAGATTAAATTGCATTAAGGCATGCCACCAAAAATGCAGCTTTGCTGACTGATCACATCTGCTTCAGCACCTGCTTAGGAAGTACTAGACATAGCTCCCTCTTTAGATGCAAACTGCTCATTTGTTATAAAATCCCAAACCACACAATGTGAACACTGTGCATCACCTCTCCAAAAGCCTTTAACAGCTACCCCCTAAACAGCCATTTTACCTAGCTGTTTGGTGAGGGTTTTGTGTTCCTCATCTCTCTGAAGGGGAGCAGATCTCTGGGTTACAGCCCTACCCTTATCTCATTTATCAATCTGGCTCAAACCATGGAGCTTAACTGTGCAGGGCACCTGAAAGAGACTTCCTTCCAGGCGGCTGTGACCGGTGATTGATGTGACTGAGAACAGCTTTCCAAAACCAGTGCATTGTTCATCCACCCAAAGACACGCTCATGCAGAGGAAACAGTTTAAAACAACAGAAGTTCATGCATCTCTGATCTTACCTAAACTTTGTATGTTCCTTGCAAATTCAGAAAACAGACGTATCCCCCCACATCTGGGTTGGGAGATATGAGTTGCCCTCCTAATCCCCTTACTTGTTGCTCAGTCTCCCCAGAAGCAGCTGACTCTCCTCTCTTTCCCTTGACCTTCGGAGGTTGGAGGTTTTGGCACTTGGGACTGCTTGTTGTCTTTAAGTCTAAAAAAATGAGTCTGTTAACCTGCCTGGGGTGTCACAGACAGGGGCTGGCCGATCCTTTCCTATTGTTCACTTGAGGACTCAGTACTTTCCCTGGATATATGTTATCACTAGCCATTATTTCTTTTCCTGCTTTTGCACTTCTTAAAAGAAACTTTGGTGGATTTCATACAGGTAATGGGACATTTCCAGAATTAAGACTATGCAAATAATTGCTTAATTCTTTTATTTGCTTCCTGAGCTAAAGAAAACTAAGAAAATTACAGTTTGGGGCCAAATGTTGATATAACCCCTAAAAATCAGTGCCTGCCTTAAACAGGAGACAGCTTTTGGTTATGACACTGAAGTGACGTGCAGTAAACGAGCTGATATCCCTTCTCCTGATTCATAGCAGAGCACGAAATTTGGTTACCTTCGCCATGTATCCATGAAGGGGTGGCTGATGTCTAAAATGCTTGTGAATGTGATCTTTGAAGTCTCCAAAATACCAAAGTGCACATTTGCAACAATTTTTCCTTCATTTTCATGTTTGCCATCATCTGCTGAGTTTGACCCCGACTTGCAAACAAATTCAAATCAAGTGAGAATAGGGTTTTTTCTGAAAATGCCATCAGGTCTACATACAATATTGAAGCATGAAGATACACTGTCCCACATGTCCCACAAATAGAGCTTTTCAAAGGCACAGATGGTGGCTGGGCACCTAACTTGCATTTGTGCTTTTACAAATCCTCTTATTGATGGGCTAATCAATAATGACAAAACTTTCTGAGAAAGAGCAGTAAATAAACCCATTAATCCCTCTTCAGTATAATTGCACAGAAGGTCAGATCACCTTAGCTATGTCTGAGTGAAGAGGAAGAAAGAAATAGCTCATCTGGGGAAGGGAGCCCTGGAAAAGATGGATGGAGGGATGGACATCACTTGCTCTACCTCTTCCCAAGTGCCCAAGAGCTTCCCACCATCCGGCAGCTTTTAAACACTGCTGGCCCTTTTGCCAAACCAGTCATGTTTACAAGAATTGTTCATTTATGAGTTTCCCTTAACCTGGAAATGCCAATCCACTTCAATCTCCTTTTCTTTTTGAGTGGGAAAACCCTCTCGCTACTGGCTGTGGAGTCAGCAGCTGGACAGAGCTCACCGGAGGGACGGCTCTCTGGGCTCCGAGGAAATATTATCGGAAACAACACATTTTGGGCCAGCGGCCTGGGAGGAGGATTGGAAGAGGTCAAGGAAAAAGGCTGTGGTTGAGAAGGGCTGAAAAAAAAGGAAACGAAAACCAAAGGAGACCTCAACATTTTTATCGGTTTGTGTACAAAACCTAAAGTTTAGGAGTCAGACTTAATTTCTTGATTGAAAAAGATGGAAATGATTCATAAGACTGAAAATATAAAACCCATTAAAAAGAAAAGGTACCTCAAAAAAATATGTGTCTGATTAGATTGGGGGTCCTAACAGAAATAGGAATTATACAAAGAGTCAGCAGCGCAGTGTCACTGACACAGAGCCAGAGAGAGTCGATTTCTAACCAGGTATCTGCTTCCTCTGGCCGAAGGACTTTGGATTGATTATAATGGATTACTAAAATGTGTGGCAAGTTCATTACTGTCAAAGGGAGTGGATAACTCTCGAACAGTGCAGATATTTTATTTATGAGTGAATAAAAGAATTTTATAGCTGCCTATCACTAATCTCCAGTGCTGGAATGGAGTAAAATCAATTCAAAGTTAAAGCAAAGAGAAAGACTGGAGGGAGAGGCAATGATTTTCATAACCTTGTTTTGCTTCATTTGTTATTATTTTTGTCCTTTGGTTTGTTTCTGCTGACTTAGATTTCTCCACTTTTATTTGCGATTTAAAGGCAAACTGAAGCGTAACAAACAGACAGGCTTTAATAAAGAGATGTGTAGTGCCTCTGATGTATTTGAGGGAACCTTTGCTGCTTGTGGTTTTGTATATGGTTATGGTAAATAACTATCATGCTGATTTTTGTGGTCT
Organism: Harpia harpyja; assembly: GCF_026419915.1. Lineage (NCBI taxonomy): Eukaryota > Metazoa > Chordata > Aves > Accipitriformes > Accipitridae > Harpia > Harpia harpyja. The sequence goes on from NC_068947.1 coordinate 15,669,169, forward strand.
GGCCTTTGCTGTGAGTACTTGACCACTGGAGACTCATTTAACCTAAATAACCTAAACCCGTGCCCAGCCTCAAACTAACACCACCACAAAAGCCAGAGAACCTCAACCAGCCCCCAGCCACGGCAAAACAGAGCACCCCAGGAGCGACCCCCGGCAAGGAGGTGTCCGGTCTCGGGGCTGGAGCGCTTGCTTTCAGCGCACATCGGGGAGGGCAGCCCTGACAAAGCCTGGCTGCGGAGAGCCTCGTTATGCCTCGGGTTTGTCACTGAGAGATCCCCCTTTCCCCATGGCTGGTTCCTGCCAGCTCTCTTAATAAATGAGCCCAAATGGGAGACAGGATGACAGGGCTGAGGCCCCGAGCACAGCTCGCTGTACCTCACAGGGGGATAGCCTTGACAGGGGCCACTCAACCCGAACTGACGCGGCGGGGGAGACGGAGTGTCCCTGTCTCTGTATGCGCCTCAAAAGCACCAGCCTCTGGACCTGAGGGGCCTTCACCGAGCATGACTTCACTCTTCTTGGAGAAATTAGTGTTCAGCTTGCTACCCTGGCAAAACCAAATTAACAGGACACACACCAGACAGTGACTTCCACTCAGAATATTCCACTTAAGGTACAAAATGTTTGTGCATTCTCCTGATCGCTACCAGAAAAAGACCCTACCCGATACTTTTCCCCTGCTGGCCCGTAAAAAGGCTCCAAGGCTTATATACATATATATAGATACATATGCACATATATATACGCATATATCTTTTTATACATGTATATGCATGTGTATACATACACACATACATGCACACACGCACTTACGTTTCAGCCCAGAACAATAACTGGGGCCATGCGTTTTTCTTTGCGAAAGTTGAAATACCCAGCTGGAAGTGTAATAAAACACAAATGACAGGCACAGAGTGGGGGGAAATATCTCTGAAATTTCACTGAACTTTCTAGGGGGATGTCAGTCAGGGACATATGCAAGCAGTGAACCACAAAGTCAGACGCACGACATTAGCAGGAAAAGGAACTCTCTGGGCAGAGTTCCTTCAGAGCGTGACATTTATGATTCATCTGACTATAAATTTGTGTCCATCTGAAGACAAGATTTTTTTTTTCTTTTCCTGTGGAAATTTCTCACATAACATAAGCCTTTTTGGCTTTCAGCAAACAAAGAGTAAGTTTTTGACTTACACTTTTTGGGAGACTGGTTTCCTGATAAACACAGATGTTTTCCAGGAGGGCAGCTGACTTCTAAAATAAATTCAATGCAGTTAAGTCATTTGCTGAAAAACAGCAACAATTTTCTGAATTACGTTTAATGCAAAGGAGTGCAAAGCATTAGGGCTCTAGAAACAACAGGTAATGAAAAATGCTATCTTCTGACACTGCTTTCCTCTTTTGTTTTCCTCCCTCCTCTTACCTAAATGTCATCAGGCAAGCTAGAGTGTCTTTCTAGGAGGTTTGACTGATAACCCGAGAAGATGTGCAGAGAACAACGGTTAACACCGTACTGACTGTAGAGTGATAAATTAAGGCATGAGGTCATGCCAAGTCTGATTTCCTCCACTTGTTCTGCAACATTGTGTGTAGCTCAAGCTTGACTCAAGTATCTATTTTTTCTTCTGTGGTGGTGTTTCTCCTCTCTTCCTCTTTTCTATTGTCTTTCCTTTTCCTTTCCTCAGGTCAGGTGGAAAGAGAGGGATAGGGTTCCACAAGACAGGGGGTGGCAGGTAAGAGAAATAGTCACTGGAAAGTGCAGTGAGCCTATTGTTCAAAGTAAAAGAGACTGACTGGTCATTGAGAGAAGAAAGCAGCAAACACCTAGGGAGACTTCGAAAAGGACTGAAAAAGATTTCCTAGGGACCAGAAATGGCTGTACAATGGTTGCTGCAAATTCAGAAAGTCATCAAGTTGATGGCAGGACTCTCAAAAGGAAAACCCATCTGCAAAGACACAGTGGACAGCTGGAGAGATGGGTATAAACACTTTTAATTTCCTGCTTAGTCACTTTGTTTTCTCTGTTTACAAATATATGTATCCTTGCTTATAACCTCCCTTCTTAGTAGTTTTGTAGTTTCATGGTTCTTTGAGGAGCTCTATATAAGAAGAAGATAGACATCCCAGAGCTCTGGCTGACTCAGATCCTGTCACACCACTTTTCTTCTCGGCTTCCAGAGAGAAAAAACAAAACACAGTTTACCCTAACTCTTCTGGTCTCCTCTGCAGACTGCAGGTCCGTTCCTGATCCCAGCTGTTCTCTCTCCCATGTTCACCTGTTTTCCTCATACCACTCTTTGTGCACAGCCCCTTCCATTCTTTCTCTTCCAGCTGTTAATAAGTGAGACTGGGAATGCATATGAGCAATTGGCCCGCAGAGAAACCTGTTGAACTGAGGCTAAAATTTCCCTTCAGGGAGCCAGGGGATTTTTAGTTTTGGGGTTTTTTTTCACTTACAAGAAAGGAGAGACAGAAGTCAGCGAAGGAAGCCAGTGCAGCTGGCAATGGAGGAATTAGTCTGCTGGAAAATATACTTTCTTCCCCACCTCAGTTTTCTAAAACTGACCAAAAGGCCAAGCCAGATTATGAAAACTGAGAAACTTGGACTGTACTAAATATTTTTTTTTTTTCTCAGTTCTTTTCCAGAGTTGAGCCAACTTGCGGAGCTGGTGGCAGCCATACTGAAACAGAGGTGCAGACAATCAACAACATAGCCCAAGCAAACCACATTCTTCCTCTGTTGTTGCTGAGGGGCACGCAGAGAGGTGATAGCTGCAAAGTGACGTTGGGAAAGAAATCATAAACAGAGAGCTTGGTATTTGTTTTATGCCATTTGTTTATCTTGCATTACATACATCTGTGCCTTTGAGCAGAAGTAACTGCAAATAGCCCCAGACATCAATGTGTGGTTCTCAGGAAACAGTGGCATGAGGAACTGACTTCAGTGAGACAGCAAGAGGGAGGAAACTCCCTTGCTGTCTGCCATAGCTTTGCTCCAGTTGTTACAAATCAAACAGCAGCAGAATCATTCTCCTTGGCGTTGCGCGCTCATTGCAGCTGAAAGCGAGACACTGCAGCAGTGCCACAGGGTGATTCGCATTCATTGTCAGAGGCTGGGACTAGGTGGAAGGGCCAGCTGAATGGTGAAAGGCTTTTGGAGAATCGAGCAAGAATTTTTTTTCTAAATACCCAACTCATCACCTGAAATATCAGGAAGGAGCCCTGACCCTTGTATCCCGTGACAGCATTAGCTGATTCATCCAGTTACATGTCCAATGTTCAGCAACTTGCTTCCTGGCAGCTATAGCGCACAACCTTCTCCAAATTCACTGGGCCATGGGCTTCACAGTGCCATGTGGGAGAGCACTAGGGGCAAGCTGACAGTGTTACTGCTGAAGTTCATCGAAAGTGTGATGACAGTGCTTATTGTAGGAAAGTTTGGTAAACATGGCTTGTTTTGAATAGATTTCTCTCTTGGCATGGCTGGAATCTATTTTCATGCAGAACAAGAAGCTTAGACATATCAGATAAGAATCTAGGAAGCACTTTTTCAAACCAAAGTGTTTTACCTTTTGAGTAATAATGCTTTAAAATATTTTCATGCTTCAATTTTGTTATCTTGCAATTGTATTACAGTTTTGCTATTCAGCACTCCAAATCTCTAAAGCCTGGCAAAATACAAAGAAACAAACTAGCCATGTCTGAGAACCTCTTTGTGCATTTAAATTTAGGTACTGTATGGAGTACTAAAGTGTGACATGTTTCTGTGACTTTCTTGGGTCCTTCCAAGAAATGATATCATGTTTCTAGATGAGCAAATTCAGATTCAGGTTCTGTAGAAAGCAGTTTTCCACTGCCAGTTCATAGTTTCCACTAATCTGACCTTCACATGGAAGATGTCTTTCTTGGCATTTGCAAGATTATGAGGAAATTAGTGGCAAGCTTATTTCATCTTACCTCTATGAAATATTTCTAGGGGAGCAATGTCACACCTTTCTGTTTGCCTGGTACTTACAGCCTTAAGCTAATGCAACAGTCAATATCATCACACTTTATATGACAACTTGCTTTAATTCTTACACATGCCGAAGTGCTCTCCTGGTCTGAGGTGGGCCCCTCTGGACCTCCTAAACAGAGAAGAATTTGTCTGACTTGTACAGCTACGCTTTCACTTCATCTCGTGAGTTGTCTCATTTCTCCCGTTTCACTTTCATTGCTATGTCTTCCCTTAGACCCCCAATGTAAAACACCCCCAGGCAGTGCTAGTGGGAGAGGTCCCTGTTGTTTCAAAACCAGACTGCATTTTCCATGCAAAAGTCCAGCCAAGCTGTACCCACAACCACTATCTTCCAAACTGGGAAAATCACTGAGGCAAAGCTCTGTGGAGCTGACATGGATGACTGGTGGGCTGAACTACTACCTTTCAGCAGCTTTTTCGATGCCCTCCCTCCCCTGTCTGGAGAACATGCTTTAAGTCCCCCATAAAAGATCAGTTGCAAAATCTTCTGACATGCTAGTAAATAATGGAATAGCTGGAATGAATCAGAGCCTTAGCTTACACTTTATTCACAGGGACTCTGCAAAATCCAAGGGGCAAATTGATCTGACAACATCAAACTGCTCAGTGTACAATGTATTAAAATGAATTTCTTGTTAGCTGTTAGGAACAGCATCTTGATTAGTATCTCTGTACTGGATGTTTTCCTGGGGCTGTGCCAATGGTGCCTCGTTGTCTGATTTTGAAGGACTGTAATTGAGTGATAATTGCAAGTTCCTATTTTGAACCAACACTATCTGCAAGCCCTGATAAACTTCACAACCATTTAGCTAGAAATCTGAGAACTCTAAACAATTTATTTACAAAGAAAGACACAGATGTCTTTTAACATACTACACCAATTGCCTGCCCTCCACCACAAGGACAACATGTACATCGGCATTTGGATGGCGCCAATTAACAGCATGTTGCAGTTTGGGTTCTTGTTTTTTAAATTTTAAAAATTATTTTTCTCTCTTTGACATGGTCTACATTAGCCATTTGTACAAGCTTCTTTGTGCCTGCACAGCCAGAGTAGTTTTGTGGTGGTTTTAGACTCATGAAGGCTAGTCAGGGTAATAGCTGATTTTAGCCGCTTGGGATTTCTTGCGCTAAGGTCAGTGAAGAGAAAATAAATTCTGAAGTGATAGATAAAAATGAGGGAGAATAAAGCACAAGGTAGAAATGAAGAAAAGTGTTATTTAACTTATGGATGGGATGATGCAGTTTGTTTTTCTGCTGATTTTCTCATTTGGCTGTTAATGTCTCATCTCTCTCTGGAAGTGACATATTTAGAACTACATACTGGCTTGCCCCTTCACCTCAAAGCTTTGTAGACAGTAGTTTTCAGTGGTGCAGAGATGGATAGCAAAAAGACACCTGAACACCTACTGCTGTACAGACCTACAATAGCAGTATACACACTGTGCACGTTGGAAATTGCATTCCTACTGTACTTCCTGGAGATGTAACCCATAAAGCTTACTCTCAGGGTCAAGTTTTCAAAAAGTGTTTCAGCAAAGTCCTAGAATGGTAGAAAAATAGGGCTGGAGGGGACCAGGAGCACCACCTGTTTTGTTCTTGACAGATACTTCTCCAGTCTGTTCTTAAAAGCCTCCAGAGATGATGGGACCACCCTGTTCAGCTAAGTCCTCTTAGCGGTGCATTGCCCTTAGTGTTTGGGAAAGCCTGTCTAGGCTGAACCTGACCCTCCTGTTCTGCAACTACTGCCCACCCTGCTTCCATTTCTGCTATCCAAGACTGAAGAGAATGGTTTTATTCCTTTGCAGCAGCCTTTTTCATGCTAGATGGCAGTAATCCCTCCCTCTTGTCTTCTCTAGCTGAAACAACCCCAGACTTTTTGCACTTTCCTCACAGTCAAAAGGGGCTGACTCACCTGCTCACACCACCCACTCTGCTGTAACTACCCAAAGACAGGGTGGGGATCTTTGTGAGGGCCAGGACCAACATCTGTGGGCAATAACCCCTCCAGCTGCCCCAGCAAAACCTGCTGGAGCCTGTTTGCCAGAGCTCAACAGTAATGGCTGTGCCGGGGTCCACTGTGAACTCGGCTCCCCTTGCTTTTGTCACAACTGGTGTGTCAGGAAAGCACAGGAAACTCTCGCGTTTCTTATTCCCTCCTTACCACAATCTCCAGGTTTCAGTCAGAGATAATTTAAAGGGGTTATCAGCATTTGGCCATAAAGGAAGCAGCAGGCTGACCTGGCTTTACCAATGCCCAGCCTGTCTGGGGTCAATAGTGCAAAAGACTCATTTTCACTTGTCTCTAACAATACAGAAATTGATTTGCAGGTCCAACAGGTTACATTTATCTATTTGTCCAGCAGCAGTATACTGTGCGTGCATGTAGGGAAAAGCAGCTCTGAAGCTTTTAAATGGATTTCTGCTCTGGGTAATGCTCCTTCCATGAACTATAGCTATTAAAACGTGATGGCTATTGGCCATGATTTTTTGTTTACTTAGTTTAAACAACACGATTCATATGAATGTCAGAGTACACTTACCATACAAGCTGTTTTGCAGAATGGCAAACTTTAAGTGTCTCTCCCTTAGAAGAAAATATAGCTCTTCAAAAGGCCACATTCTCAAATAATTAGAGCAGCATAGCTGTATGCTCATCCAATTTGCAGCCAAATCTGAATCAGAAAGCATATCTGTTTTATTTGATAGCATGATGGGTCTTTCCATGTTTCAGCCTTAGAAGCTTTTACAATGACAGTTCAAAATTACATAGTTTTTCTTTTGTTTCTCTATAACTTACTCTCTTGCTTAGAAGAATTGACTTGCTCTTCTCAGCCTGTGTTTCATGGAAGATGAGACATACCCAACTTTGCTGCAGATTCACCCTGACAGAGCACTTTGGGGAGAGCTGTAGTGTATCTTTTAGATTTGATTGTGAATCTCTTGACTTTTATACCTGGCCATACATAGACTGAGAAAGGCAGATGAAGTAATCAATTCGGACACATTTCTTTGAAGATGCTTTTGCCACTGACATTTGTGAGTTGCTTCAAGAAATTAGCACCTGTTTCAAAATAGAAAATACACTTTTCCTTACAAAATGTGAAAGGAGTGGGTGAATCAAGTCCACTCTCCAATAATAACTAATATAGAAATTAGCTTTTAGAAGAATCATCTCTGCAGCACTCCCCACCATTTTCTCTCTCTCTGTCTGAAATGACCACAATCTCCTAAATTAATACTGAACTCGCTCAAACCACACATTTAACTGTTGCCATCTTGCCTTCAGTTCTCCTCCCTCATATCCATCATGTTGCTGCTTCTTCACACACACTTGGAAACTATTGAACTCTCAGTTGACTCTGGAGCAACGCTTCAGAAGGAAAATTGTCTGACACATGTTTTATCATGTTTTCTGTTAGGTTTTCCTCCAAAAGATGGGCGAGGTCTTGTTGGACCCGAGCCAAGCATACAGGTAAAGTTGTACCTTTTTGACACCCTGTCCCTTTTTTACCACCAGATAGATATTTTTAATCTTATGCAGAGATATTTGTTCTTGATTTAGCCCATTAAGATTTTTATAAGCTTTGAAAGTAGGACAGCAAATGAAATGGGAATTCAGATGTCAGTGTGAAAATACAGAAGGTCTGGACATGCTCTGCTCTGGCCCACTCCTCCTCTGCAGAAAGCAGGACCATATCACTTCAAGTGCCTTTATCAGAAATGAATGCATACTGCTCTGTTTTAGCTGCTGGTTTTGGTCAAAAGTTCAGGTCTAGGTTGACAGGTTTTCATTAAAATAATAATAAACTTTTCTTTGACAAGTCTTTATGAAATATTTTGTTTTCAGAATATGTTTTAATTAAAGATAAAATAGAAAAAATCTTGCCTACCTCTTCTTATGTATGAAATTGGACTGGTTATTTATTTTATTTATGAATAAAAAGTTATGAATTCTTCTCTGCTAACAAGCATAAATCATCCCCTCTTCCACAGCTGTGTCTGGCACAAAGATGACTTGCAATTGTATGTGTGAAAGTATAACAAATGGTAGCATGACCTCTTAAGAAAACCTCCCCAAAGATTTCTTAACCTTATTTTTCATCTGAAGCTGGTCTATATAGAAGCCAATAACAATTAGAAATACTATAAAAATGACTACAGATATTGACATAGGATTTGTTGCAGTACATCCAGTGCAATTGCCTCCTTTGCCCTCATCTATCACAGAGGGCACTGGGTTTGGTGAGATACCTCAGCTCCCATGCCATCCTGTCAGGTCCTACTCCTGGATTTCAGTGTGGGAGAAGGACCCTCTGCTGCTAGCTGTGCAACCCAAGCTGCAGCACCCCTGCAGGGTGACAGGCTTCTCCCTGACATTTGACAGCGGATGTAGGTCAAGTATTATGGTACTTTCCCTTTAAAATTGTCAAATTAATTCATGAGGAGTCAAGTAGCCACTGTCAATCCACAGTCATATATCTTGATGGAACATCAAGAATTACATAAATACAAAATGGATTAAAAATGTAATTGAACACATTTTATAAAATGACACATGTTCAGCTGTACATTCATTCTCTGAACACAGTGAGTTAGATGGTAAACTTCAGCAATTAGTTAATAATAGGAAGCACTATGTGTTTGCCCTGGGAGCGTCAAGGAAAACAAAGCCATCGGTGGAGCACTTGGAGGCAGAACTTGCTGAAGCTTCTGACAGAAGGCAGTTTTGCTTCGAGTCACTGTGCTTCACCCTGCTCAGCTAGGTTGGGAAGAAACAGTTAAGCTGGAGAAGCAGAGGCTCTGTTTTCCTCTTCCAAGCTACATAAAACACATAAAAACTGCATGATGGGGTGAGACCTACTAGACCTAAAAACATAGAAATGACTGCTGGTACTAAATCCTTTCTTAAACAGTCAAATGCAAAACATTTAAGTTCACAATTTGTGTCCAGCTCTTTTAACTGATAATAACTAATATACAAAAAGGTGTCACATGCAGTTTATTTGGATCTCAATTTCTGTGCAAACAGAACATGCCACAAATCACAGGCAAAGAAAACAATAAATTATCCAGTGACAATGAAGTGTATAATTAACTCTTTCATAACATTAAAAAATTAAGACTCTACATAGATTTCAGGCTACGTTATTCTTCCACTTGACCAAAAGAAGTATAAATTTTAATGTAAAGCCCCTATTCATCAACTTCTTAACAACTTCTAATAAAAATTACACATCTTTAAGAAAGTAAACAAGCATACAGATTCAAAATAAAATTGAATCTCCAAACATAGTGCTTGAATTACTCAAATTAAAACTCCCAAACACAGGAAGGCATGATTACCAGTTCAAAATAATCACAGCTCTTCCAAGTCAGCATTTTATACCTGGGGGTGAGTATCTTTACACGATAACTGTAGCCGACAGAAGTGTCTCGCCCTGCTCCCATCTCGGGAAACACGGCCCACGCAGGTTTTCATCAAGGATGAGGAATAGGAACAACCCCCCGCAGCTCTGACATGCATCCCTACCAGCACCCAAAAGCAAGGAAGACGAGGAGGAAACTTCATATTAACAGCAATTATACTAAACATGGGCTCCTGTACCAAAACGCTGATGATGAACTCCACCTCCAGCTTTCATGCCTGAGGTTTGTCTGCCTAATTAGCCAACATGGAAGTTTGGGTTTTTCACGCTTCCCCTTGGGGGAAGCTTGGCTTTAAGTCCAAATATTGTGGTCACTCTCACTACATTTTCCTCAGAGTTGTGCTGGTGTAGCTGTCTTAAAATAATTGGAGCTTTTCAAAGAAAACAACAGAAAACAACACTTTTTTTATTACAGAGAAACAGGAAAGCTTTTCCTGGCTTCCTCCTCAGAAAGGCTTGAATGGGGGGGTGTGCATATATTTATATATGCAAATGTATGTAAATATTTAGAGGGAACCTGTGGCTGATAGCGGGATAAGGAGTGGAAAATAGGATCCTAAACCAGGAAGCATCAGGCAAACTCTGTAATGGGCCATGTTGTAAGCTATGGCTACGTTAATGAAAATACGAGGACTAGCCAAGGCCAGCTTCTCCTGGGGGCCAGCCTTCCTGTGCCCCCTCTCACATGAGGATCAGCTCAGCCCTCACTCAGGGGAGCCCCCGTGCCTGTGCTGGACCCCAGCGCCCTCACTGCTGCCAGTGCTGCAGAGAGCTGAGTCCTTGGCCCCACGGCCATCCTCGGGCTGTTGGGGCTGCCCCTGCCTCCATCTGGGGAGCTGCTGGGCCTGCCTTGGGGGCAGGCAGCGGCTGCGCCTGCACCCTATGGATACCCCACCTGCAGCACCCTACGGCAGCGTCCCCTCCTGCAGCACCCCATGGCTGTGCCCTGAACCTGGCCGCCCCTCCCCTGCCCACACACAGCACTTGGGGCAGTACAGGAGATGTCTAGTCCTACCCCCTTAAAATAGCTGCTCTCCCCTGTGTTTATCTTGGCCCAAGTGGCTCAGAAACATGGCCTGGGTTTTTTTGAAAAAAATGACTGCGCATATAATGTGTGACATAACATTTGTCTTCAAAACTAGCAGGGATCTGATGTCATGGAGTGAAGGCAATTTACAAAGTCTCAGAGTTACAGCACAAGCTGACTGTTTACTATCTTTACCCAAGTGAAAAATATCAGCTGGGTTTGTTTTTTGGGGGTTTTTTTTTGGTGTGGGTTTTTTTTTGGGGGGGGGGGGTGTCTTTGTTAGCCATTTAACAATATTTTATCTGCAACAGGAAACAAGGATTACAGTTAGGTCAGGCTATAATAGGGTCTCCCAGACCACTGAGGAAAACAATAAATATACAGACAGCAAACCCTTGGAAAGTGAGAAGGGAAATGTTGCCTCCACAAAGACTAAATCAATTATTTTTCTATAAAAGAGTAAAGTGAATGAACAGGGACTTCAGACATGACAGTGAGCAAGGACCTGAGCTAACGTGCAGCCATGCGTGAGTGATGTGAATGCCGGTGTGTGCGTGTGGGACAAGGGGAGAGGAAAGGTGGGAGGCAGACACTTGTTGGCAAGGCCCAAGGTCCTCCCCAGCACCCTTTGAAATCAAGAAAGTGTTACTTGCTTCTTAAAAGCTGGGGTGAATCCAGCATCCTCTGGAGGGAGCATGCTGCCAAGTCTGTCAGTTTGGAGTTCAGGCATTTAATCAATTACATTTGTATTGCCAAGGTTGTAAAAAGAAAATAGCTGCTCACTTCTGTGTCCTGTATTTCATCTATGTAAAACCAGTAGTGATGTTTGATTTCTGTGGTGAAAACAATTTAAAGAAACACCACTTAGACCAAACAGCCTGTAAACAAGCACGATCTATCCTGAAGATGATGTTTCCAGGGCTGGCCTTAGACAATCTGAGTGCAAGTAAGAAATATAGGCAATGCCTCTATTTTCTTCCCCCGCAAAGTTAACTTGGCTGCTTTCCATGGGGAGCATGCAGCCTTCCCTCCCCTCCCCTCACTGGACCTGCCCAACAGTCTGACCAAGGCTGCTCCAGCCCAACCCAAGACCCTGGTCCCTTGACCAGCTTCTCTCCTATGCCAGAGCAGCCCTGTACTGAAGTCCCAGCATGGTGCAGGGGCTGCCATGGGTTGGGAAGTGGGGGACAGGGGCCTGCAAGCACGGCAGGGCACTTCCTGCACCCACTAACTGCATCTCATCTGCTTCATGCCATGCTGTTATCTTATGGCATGGTCAAAAAGTTGATAAGTTGTCTTGCATTTGCCATAAGGACATGCCTGCCAGTGGGTGTTTAGATCATCTCTCACAGAATCATAAAATCATTTAGGTCGGAAAAAAACCTTTAAGATCATCGGGTCCAACTGTAAACCTAATACTGCCAAGTCCACCACTAAACCATGTCCCTAAGCACCACATCTACCTCCAGGGATGATGACTCAACCACTTCCCTGGGCAGCCTGTTCCAACGCTTGACAACCCTTTTGGTGAAGAAATTTTTCCTAATATCCAGGCTAAACCTCCCCTGGTGCAACTTCAGGCCATTTGTTCTCGTCCTATCACTTGTTACTTGGGAAAAGAGACCAATACCCACCTCGCTACAACCTCCTTTCAGGTAGTTGTAGAGAGCAATAACGTTTCCCCTCAGCCTCCTTTCCTCCAGGCTGAACAACCCCAGTTCCCTCAGCCGCTCATCAAGCAACTTGACAGGACAAAGTCAGGACTATGGAGCCCTCAAAGGCTGGGATGCAAGAGCAGGGAATAAAACAGTGATTTTATTTTTTTTACCTTTATGTGCTCTGCCTATAGCCTTATCACCCAAATTATGAGTTTCTCTATTTCTGGTCTTCAGGGTGAATCTCCCCCCCCTTTTTTTTGATGCAGCTCCAAGGTCTGAAAAAAAGCAAATATTTAGTAAGGTGTTTATAAACAATTACATTACACTTTGTTGCCATGGTATAATCACAGATGCTCAGTAGAGTTAATACCATGTGCAAAGTGTATGCCTAAGAGAACAAAGTACATTCACTGATACACTGAGGAACTTTAGTGATATATGCCAAATTTTATTGAATGAGTATGACTTAAAAACTACCAATTTCTTGTTAAGCATTTTTAACCAGAAGATGAATACTTCCTCAGCAGCCGCCTTCTACACCCCAATGTGAAGGGTTTGCACATCTTGGTGAACAAGATGCCAGTTTACTTCTCTAAAAAATCCAGTAAAATTCTACATTACCAACTGTGACACAATTTGTAGATTGACAAACCCAACAGGACATTACCCAAACCTTCCCAGATCCTGTCTTTCTGGCAACTTATGCCAAAATTGCTGCTTGACACATCAGCATTGCTTTTATTTTCCACTGATTGAGACTAAATAAAAGCATAAATTCATCATTTCTTTGCAACATAGTCCAGAACACCCCTGATGACTGCAATGACTCCGTCCTGGCTCAGTACACGAGACACAAAAGAAAATGGAGCTGAAGTAAAGAATGGCAAAATGGTGTTACAACATCCCTGACTAAAGAGTACAAGGAGGGCTCTTGTTGCATGTAAAAGGCAGAATTTCCTGGTGTGGAAAGGGCAGCCCGACAGCAGTGGTTCTTCTTTTTGTCACATTGCACAAAGGCAAAGGTCGGCTTCACTTTCTCACTGTGACACACATGTTGTAGGGAGCATCTGGCTGCATGTTGCACATAACTTTCTACTTGCTTGTTGCATGTGTTGAACGCCTAGACAATAATTTTGAAGGATTCCTTCTAAGACTGTTTTTTCAGAGTTGCCATGAATACTCCATTTGGAAAGAGCAGGAATTATTAACATATTCTCAGGGAACACGTATGCTGCTGTGTGTGGGCCAGGTCTTTGCCCAGTAAGATACGGTGCCAGGCTTGTAAGGCTGGAGACAGTGAGGGAGGGATACTCTGCCCACACACGGGTGCCTGGTTCTGTTTCGGGTGCCCCAGGGCATCTTCCTGGATCCAAGCTGCTGCTCCAAGGAGTGCAGGACTTCCCTAGCTCACACCTAACATCCTGGCAGGGATGGTTTGAATGCTCCAGGGCACTTCAAATGGCCAGCAGCAGACTAGGTGGACAGACCACCATGCACTAGTTGTCTATGCTCAAGCAACAGACTCTTGACACAAAGGGAAATTTTAACACCTGGTAAAATAAAATGACCTGAGCTCAAGCCTGATTAGGGTCTCACAGAGCCCTTATTTCCTAGGGATTTTCTTTGGGATGGTAGAAGAAAGGTTCAGCTTGTAATGCTGATGGGTCAGTGTGGGGATGCCTTACGCCCCATGCCTTCAGAGAAATCACCTTGCCAAAGTACTAAGGCAAGTGGGTGGGACTGGCTTCTTGGTGATGCAAAAGGTTCTGAAACTGAGAAAATGCCTACAGCAGCAGTGTTTGCAGCTGAGGTAGTTGTGAATATGTACTGAGTTTAATCAAGCGGAGCCTGCTGGAAGCCCTGGGAGCATAAGGCAGATGCTGGCCCCACTGGGAAGCCCATGCTGCCACATCCTCAGGGTGGCATGAGCCCTGAGCTGGCCAGGCTCTAGCTCTGAAAAGGGCTGATGGGGCATCTACCTGTCCTCGCATTGCACCCACGACTGTGATTTAAGGATGCAAAAATGTCTGGAAGGAAGTGTAGGCATAATTTACAATTTGCATTGCCTGAGCTGTTGAAAGGGCTTTGGGGTAACCATCCCACACAGACACATGTTGCAAAATACAATATAGGATATGAAGTGATATAATCTTAAAAAACATAGGCTGGTTTGGAATATAGTTTAGTTCCACAGAGACCACTTAATGTCACATACCCTCAGTTACCTTCTAATCCTCTGTTGGCATTTCTGCGCTCTCAGTGTGTCTGGCTGTAAATCCCTAAGGGCAGGGACCTTTTCTCAGGCAGTGTTTATTGCAGACAGAGGCATTGGTCCTGAATGAGTCATGAGGTGCTAATGTGATCCTGAGTAGGTAGAAGGATGGGTCATCTCTAGTTTTGAGCTGGTGTAATTGCAAGTTTGCAAAGATCTGTGACACCTCACCCATTTAAGAGAGTGGAATTTGGCTCATTACGCATGAAGAGCTGTGTAACGAGGATTAGCCATCCACATAAGTTAGCCTGGAGAAGTTAAAGTTATCAAAAAATTTCCTCCATAACTGAGAAGCCACAAGTTTTGTTTATGAATTCCCAACAAAGCTGAAAGCATTTTCTGTTTGTCTTTAACTAGGAGAAAAGTAACATCACATATGCCGAGATGGGGGCAGAAGAAAAGGACAGGCGCTCTCTCTCACCATTTGTAAATGCGACTTTTAAAGCTCTGTATAGTATTTTAATCCAGAGTTTGTGGGTGCCATCCTCTGTTCTCAGAAATCACAGGCGAACATCTCTCCTGAGAAATCCCCTATACGTGGGCACGGCACAAGACCAGAAATCACCTCTCCCTTGCCACCTATGCCCCAAAGCAATAAAATATACCATTATAGCATCAGACGCAATTTTTTTTGTGACTGAAGTTCTGGAAGGAATGGAATTAACAGGAGAATTTCCAGCCTGGAATGATTTGACTTTTTAATTCCTGAACACTGACATCCCTATCTCATACTGGCAAAATCCATCTGACACCATCCGGGGACTCATTTGTACAAACAGCTGACAACTATACCAATGCTGTCCTATCCAAATGGCTGCTGTTGCCTTAACCTCGTTGCAGCAAAGAAGAAAAAGCCCACCTCTTGCTTTTTGCTGTTGAAGATGCTGTAATTTCCTGCTGTTTTCTTAACGAGCAGAGCTACCTAATAAGGACCATTCCTGGAGATCCAGATAAAACTGCCTCCCGGGCTAGACCTTACAGGCAAGTAGCCACCCCCATCCTAGGCAATACATAGCTCTGGGCAGGACTTTTGCCGACCCTGGAGCAGGGGGGTAATAATTCACACCACCTGTGGGTCTGACACCTGCATTGTTGGTTAGTGGCTTCTCTATCACAGAGAACATGTTTGGGAATGCACCTACTTGCATCTCTTTGAACTTTGTTAATTCCTTGGGATTGGATAAATGCATTGATAATTAGGCAAATATGTTTGTTTCAACACAGCAGATAAATCTCAGCTATCTCTATTCATGACAGAGCATGCAATAATCACGTTTTCTATTTAAATGCTGCGTTCCACTTCCTTCACTCGTCTGCACCTCCATGTAGTTTGTGATCTGGGATCAATATATACACTGATAACTACTAAATGTCTGTACCTTCCAGCTCAGGGAGCCTGAAGCTACTTATTCCTACAAGCTGGATTATATATGAGACTTAAGTCTTGCCCTGTTACTTTTATTTTTTCAGCAAAGTATCCCTTACTGGATACCACCACCATATGCGCTGGGCCAAGTGGACTTTTGTTCTCAGTGGACTGTTTCTGTCATACAACTCAATGACTTATAAGGTGGATCCAGCACTTCCCAGCTCCAGAGGACTATGGTTTTTCTAACCCCAGTTAGAAAAGCTGTTTCTAACCCTGGTTAGCTGAAGGTGTTTCCACATGAGCTGTGCAGCACCTGGCTTTGACCCTTTGGAGATGTACAAGACTCAATACACACATATAGAAAGGGAATTACCTTGTTGTGGAGAAACTGAGTTTGTGGGAACGTGAGAAGATTACATCACATTACATCCACGTTTGCACCACCTATGAAATTTCAATGAAATTCATATTTCTTGTGAAATATGAATTATTTCTCTGGACAAATTAACAATGAAACATTTAAAACTCTTTAGTCTTTATTACCTCCTAACTCTTCATGTGATGTTTCAAACCAATTCACTTCATCAAACCTGCCGGTTTGATATAAAATTTGGATGTTCATTTCATCAAAGCATGCATTGAATGTACTGTATATTCAGTCACAAGCAAGGAACTTGTGTTTCAAACACTGATATCTAATACTTTGCAGCAAACTGTCTATTATCACTGTGTGCAGAAAAAGAAACTTAATTCTATATTACAAAGCCATATGTTATAGGATTTTTTAAGAATTAATTGGAAAAAGAATTGGCAGCTATGTAATTTATTGATTGCTGCACCATTGCAGTTAGAGATCTGTGGTGGTGGGACACTACTGCAGCCGAATAAAGGCAGAGGTGTTATATGGGCCCAGGTATCCATCTCACTTCACCCTGTTTCCTTCGATGGGCGTTAAGAGGAAGGGGCTTGGAGTATCAGGAGGGAGATCAGCTGGCGCACGTACTGGCAGACCCGTGCAGTTCCCCAGGCTGCCAGGCTGCCTGCCTGTGTTTTGCCTGTTGCTGCAGGGAGGGAAATGAGGGAAAAGGACCCAGTCCAGAGTGCAGCAGAGCTGATCCTCCCTGCAGAGCAACCAGCAGCCTGGCTGTTCAGCTCAGAAGTGGCTGGCGGTGAGCCTGCAGGTGTCTGGTACTTTGTGGGATGTGTTTCCGAGACATATTACAAGAGTGACTTTTAACGGCAGCTGTGGAAACCCATGGCCACAGCTCCCTGATAATCCATTCCGGTCCTTTGCTTCAATGTGGGAAAACAGTGCTGAAAAAGTATCGTGGAGCTCCAAAAGTCAAAAAGACTCTCCTTTTGGTTTTCTGCTTCATTTAACTGCAAATGGTATTCATTAGGGCTGCATTTTCTCTTTCTGTCCCACTTCTCTCATCAGCTTCCTCAGCAAGGGAAACATTTTGTTTACTCTTCTCAAATGCTGTGCATTACTTGCACAAATATTCAGTCGCGATTCAAAATTTTAATGAATAATGAAATAGCAACCGACTCAGTGCTTGTACTGGAACATCCACGTGGGAAGGGTATCGAGGAACAGCAGCTTTACACAACCATGCTGGTAATTAGGCTCTGGGCAAAGCAATACCATTGTTGGAAGAATAGAATATATTGTCCTTTCTCCATCGAGTCTGTTGAGAAAAAATAGGCCGAGGCCAAGAGCATAATGGCATGCAACAGATGGTACCATCTGGGCAGTGCAGGCGTCGCAGCACTGACAGCCTCGCCTCCAGCCACAGCGGTCATACTCTTGGCTCCCTACTAAATGTGTGGGAAGTGCATGGAAAGCAACGGCACAGGGCAGCAGGTATGTGGGGATAGAGTTGGACCTTGCTGCCAGCCAGTCTAGCCTCACTGACGGTGATGGCACCACTGCAGTTTGTGCCAGTTAAGAAGCTGGCTTGTAGGCAGCAGCCTGTATTCTCTCTGCTTTAAAACCGTGTGTAAGGCTATACAGCACAACAAATGAGAAAGCCAGTCCTCTGCGACTCCCTGAAGCTGGCTGCAAATCCTCTTTTCAGCCCTGCTGGTGTCACCATGGAGGTTACAGATTCGGAAGAGCCTGAGCCCAAACACTTGGGCCCTATTTGCTCTCCCTCTTTGCAATCCTCACCCAAGGCAGCAGCGTGTGTAGCCCCCAGCTGTGCTGTCCCAGCACGTGGGATTAGTCAGCTCTGCTGGGAAGAGCTTGAGCAAGCTGGAGGGGAAAGAAGAGAGTCTTTGGGGTTTATTGCACCGCCCCACCACCCACAAGGGTCCTCACTGTTTTTTCATGCCAACACTCACCCCCAAGCTTTCTGCAGGACAGCTGGAATAGGGAAGGGGACATTTCATACCAACACCTTCCCCCCAGCTTTAAAGCCCCCTTCTAGTTTTCTCGGAAATTTTGCTCCTCTTGCAGCATGGGGTCTGCAGGGACGGGCTCACTGAGAGCTGCTCTGCACAGGGAACCAGCATGTTGGTGTTATCCTGGAACTTCCATTCCGGTGTAATACTGGTCTCATTCCTGGAGTACACAATTATTCTACTATATGTTTATTTTTAACATATATATGCTTTTGATGCGGTTGATTCCAAAGGGGCATAAAACACATTGGAAAAAAATGGTGTCTGTGTGGGGGAGACTCATGCCTTTGTAATGACAGCAGGTGAAGCTCAAGCTTTAACTCCTGTAGTATGAGCTTCCAAAGGGCAGTAGCTCTGTGCTTACAGCATGTGCCCGATATGGAGGAGAGTAAGGTTCATGTCTTCAGCTTGGACCCACCTTCCAGCAGAGTAGGTTTGCTGGTAGGTTGGGCATGCATGAGCTGTATACCTGGAACAGAGAAACTGGGTCATTTGAGTTGGTTTGTCCAGCTGAGAAAGCAATGTCCCCTCCTTCCTCCCCTCCCCAAATCCATGCTCAGCAAGGGTTGCTAGCTCAGATATAGCACAGGGCTCTCGCATGGCTTTTGTTGTTATGGGACTGTGTCCTGACAGCTCAGAGGATGGGCAGAGCCCCCTAACATCTACCTGGTTGCACCTACAGAGACACAGAGGTTGTAGTGCCTTCGCTACTTATCTGCTACTCTACGCTGGGTGTGGGATGCTTAGGTTGATTTTTGTTTAAAAGCTCTTGGGTGTTTTCAATGTGCAATGAGAATATTTTTAAAATTGCCAAAATTTTTTGCAGGATATAAGATCTGTTTCCTGCCTAGCTCTACAGGCAGCTGCTCTGAGTTGTGAAGCAGAAAAAAAGGAGCCTGGGCACAGTAATAATTCTGCCTGTTATTACAGAGCAGTAATTATTGTGCCTGACTGTGTTAGTGGACCGTGATGTCTCTTGCTCCCTCCACCATCCCCCAAACAATATTGCTTCTGGCTAACTAAGAAGCCAACGCAGAATGAAACACCTGTATGCTGTGTGCAATACACATAGTTGGAAGAAGTTCCCTGGAGACCCATCCACACTACTTGCCAGTGTCTTTACTGAGGGTGAATTGGAAGGGGAATCCATTAAAAGAACAGGGGAAAAAATCAATAATATAATTAGAAAACATTATATGAGGTAATGATGCCAATTAAAGAGCAATGCACCCATTTACAGAGGGCTTGGACTGACTGGCAAGAGTGAAGGGGTGCGAGCCCTTGTACGCACACATTCTGCTCCCCCCGGCATGGGGCTGGCACCACTCCCAGCACCGTGTCACAGCAGCACATCTCGGTGCTATGCTGGGAATCTATGGATGCCCAAGAGGGAGTCTAACGGGGGTAAAACCTCTCCTCCTGGTCTCGGCAGGCCAAGGCAGACCTGTGGCTGGAGGCAGGCATGGCTGGGGGGTTGCTGCGTGGGTGTATAGGGTGAGGTTTCTGGATGCCTCGGCTCATCCGTACAAGGAAGAGAAACACCACCCATAAACACCCCAGAAACAAACAGAAAACAGGATAGCAGCTGGAGAACACTTGTTCTGCTGCCCAGGGAGAAAGCGAGGAGAGGTTCGGGGGCAGAGCTCCTGTCTGGGGAAGGTTCTTGAACAGTGCTTTAGGGAAGTGTATGGAGGTGTCTGATCCATTTGGCGTTCCAAGAACGGAGGCAGATTGCCAGCTCTCTTTACATTAGCAGAACTGCACAGAAGAAATGCCTTTTCTTCTAATGGAAGCAATTCACACAATCCCAAAGATTTTGGATTCAAAGGAGCAGTAGCATGCTAGGGAGAATGTCAGTTTTAGCTGACAGTAACCACACAAGAAACAACTTCTTCAGATTTCTTAGCGTTCTTTAGAAAAGGATGAAATAAGTATAACTTCCAAATAATATTAAAATCTGGGGAATGGTTTTGAGTAGGCTGTGCTATGCTCTGCATAGCATAAATGCTTATATGTTACTTGTGGGTAAAGAAGCAGTAGATACACAGTAAAATGTATGAAACATCTGACAGTACGAAAGAAAGAAAGTGAACTTGTATTCTATCTTCTTTTACTTTGAAGAGAAAGTCCCTCCTCGAGCTCCAAACTCCTTCACTTTCTCTGGCTGGTTTGTGATTACATAAAACTAGAGTTGTCAGAAATTTACTAATGATTTTTTTGTTATCAGAGTAGGAGCTTTTTCAACAGCAGAATATTTTGAGGACTCTTCATTTTCTTGACGCTGCTTTTCTTTTAAGCCCTTTCCTTCTTTCCTTCAGTGGGAGAAGAAGAATAGAATAAATGATGGGAATCTGTTTTGCGATGTCCATGGCAGTTCTTCCTCTTTCACATGCTGTGCAAGGAAAGCGACTGTATTTTTGTATGAGTGTTTCACATATTTGCACCCATCTCTACAAACATGAAATGTGTGCTAACCTAACATCCGTGGCTCCACTCATGGAGGTGAAGTTGGTCGATGAGTGCATATTTGCAGGCTGAAAATCTTCATTTTGGCCCATGTAACAGTTTAGCTTTTCTCCGCTCTCTTTGTGACATATTGTCAAGAGTTTGAAATGATGAGAGGGAGAATACACTGTGTGCTATATTGCTCTATTCTTGCCTTCAGTTATGACTTCTTTGTTTTCATGGCTATCTTGATCATAATTGAAGTTAAAAGCAATTTCTACCACTTCAATGTCAAGTCCCAGTTTTCCTCCCCTTATGCCTATAAATTGTCTCTTTTTAACTGAAGTCTTCCCCTTAGTATTCAGCTTAAATACATGGGTAAACATTCACAGGACCAGGCCTTAAAAGTACAGACATTTGGTTCAAGGAATCGGTTATTTTGCATCTGTTGTTCAAGAAAACAGGTACTGGAAAGTGGTACTTCTCCCTTCTTCTAGAGCTCAGATGATTCTTCTTCTCTCTTCTTCCTTCCTTGCAGCCCATCAGCTGCACGAGGGAAACCAGCACTTTATGCATTGTTCCTCTGAGGCTATTGCTACTCTCCCCTTCTTTTCCTCTCTCAATCTCGGCTGATGCTCAAGGGGGAGGAAAGCACTTAAGTGTCTCTTTTGGGGCTTAGTCTACATTCCTCTCAAGTCTCCAGGATGCTAAAGGGGACCTGTGGGGGCTTACCATAAATAAAGTATGTTTTTAGTGTTCATTAGACATCCCCCCGTCCCCTCCTCTCTCTCTTCATCTCTTTGACTTGTGCTCTTATCAACAAACAAAATCTGTTCACAGCCAGTGCAGTGGATGAGGATGTGATGATGTTGTTTGGAGTATGTCCTTTCTGCACAGGAAAAACACAATGTTACCTCCTTCTCTGTCCAAACATGTGTCCTCCATATGAGCTGGATGAGTGAGTGGAGCAAACCAGAGAAATGTGGGACAGGGAGATGCCCTCATCCTGCGGGGAAGCGGCAGAGCCCTGCGCAGTGGCCTAGCCCTTCTTGCAGCCTCCAGAGGACACGTGCTTTAGCTCTGCTTCTCATCCAATTTTACTGTAATTACCAGGGCTGTTCCAACTCAGCTGAGTGCTACAGGCAGGAGGTAAAATGAAGGCATGATTAAAATAATTGCTGGGTGTGGCCAGTCTTGTGGTGCTCGTGTGAGCCAGGAATCAAGCTCACATCCCTTCTCTGTGCAGAGGCTGCCCAGGCACAAAGGTGGTAACAATCTTCTACAGGGTGTGAAAGGCAAGGTTGCTGCCACCATCAAGTTTAGGAAAAATGACAGGAAAGAAATATTAAATGAGAACCGAAGTCAGTGTTTTTCTATACATATGTCTTGATTTGAGAACTTGTTAGCTAACCACAAATATCCTTTCTGAATAAAGCTCCTATTTATCACATATATATACATGACTCTTAGCATGTCTTTGAAACTACTGCAAAAACAAGGCAAATCCCACTTTCTTAGTGGCTGTCTGTTCAACGAACCATAACCCTGTATGCGTTTCCAGTTACAGTGACTCAAGCTGAATACTCTTTTGTAGAGTGTTGATTTAAAATTGCTCTTATTTCCCTGGAAATATTAAAAGCTGGCAGGAAATATATTACCTGGAAGTCACCTTTTTTGACAAAACAATGGTTCAGGCATATGGTTTCTTTCAAATTTTGGGACACCGAAGTATAGTTATAAGGCTGTTTTAGACATGTTGTTTATGGATTTGCTATTATAGTCCAGCATCCCATTCTTATCTCTTTCCAACTCTAATAAACTTGTTGGAGGATCTAGGAGGGGAAACTCCAGCTATTAGACCAGGAAAAAAATGAGAGTCAGAACAGTCTGTTAAATTGGATGCCATTTTGTATTAAAATTCATACCCTCTAGTTGATCAAGGTGTGTTCCTTGGCCAGTGCTTCTTTTCCTTTCAGTCCTCCTTTTGAGCTGCACCTCAGCTGAAAGATGCCCTGATTTTATTATATTTATGCTGGCCAGCTACAGCCAAAACCCACCTTCGCTGAACTTCCTCAGCAGGCCCAGTGTGTCAGGGTTTATTTGAAAAATAGCAGTGTTGTATACCATTCTGTATTAACATACTGCCCTCCCAAACAAGATTGCTCTGACAAGCAAACACAGTCATCCTTGGACACCAGTGAGCACCAAGAGTTTCTGTGCTCTCCTTCTGAGATTCATTTAAAAAGTCTGACTGATAACTCAGATTTCATTCGCAGGTCTCTATGGCTGCTCTTTGCCACTCTGGCAATGTGAAGCAGGCACATGCCAGGTTACAGTAACTGGGAAAATCAAGAGTAAAGCTGTTTTTAAGTCTAGAGAAATGCGTAATATGTCAGTGAATATGGCTGTTTGAGTCACAGACAGTCTTACAAGAGTAGATTTAATCTCATCATTAAAGTCACTGCCTGCTAATAACAAGTACAGGTCTTAAAATATTATTTAAAAGACATTCAAACTTAATAAAGTGCTTTAGTCATTAGAAATGTTTGGCTTAGAGTCAGCCTGTCACATTGAATTGCTGCAGTACGTCACATTATAATTTCCTATTTCATTTCACACCCAATCCTCCTCACCTTAATGATTTTATCAGAAAGAAGCATAGGGTAAAATGAAGTGCTTGAAGACACAAGGAAAAAAGTTCATGTCTGATGTAATGGTGTTGAAATAGGTGTCTTAACACCAGATGTAAAATTGGATGAGTGGCACTACAGGACACTGAAGCAGTAGTACACTTTCTAAGTAACAAGTATCATGAAAGGCCTCCATTTTTTGAAGACCCAGAGTACAGATTATAGAATATTATGTGTTCTTTTCAAACTACTTCATAAACGTTAACTAATTCCTCTCTACAACTCCTTTGTGAGATAGACATTATAATTTTCATCACTGTTTAGCAGACAGCTTATCCATCTCAGTTTTTTTACATGCTCTCTCTCTCAAAGCTACATAGAGATTTAATGGCAAAGTTTGGGCTGGAGCTCCTGGGTACTGAAATATGCTGGGATCAGAATATTTCCATCAGAAATGCTCAAATTGCTTATGCTGTAGGACCATCTTCCCACCTAGCTAAAATTAGAAAATGCCTCTGAAGTGTCATTTAACCTTAAACTGCTCAAATTGGAAGGTATTTGGATAATCTGTTCTAAGCACATTTCAGTCAATAAGACATACTTGATTTTTTCCTTTGCTGATAAAACAAACCTCAGAGTTCTCATTTGTTGTAAGAGAGAAGAGTTTACCTGCCCCGTACAATTCTCATTTGTAATGAAGATAGTAATACCTAGCCCAGAATTTTTTTTTTACTGTATGACTTTCTTTAGGAGAATACTGATTTGGAACAGAAAATTGAAACTTGAGGCAAAGGAGAACAAGAGTGGAATTTCTTGGAAAACACTGAGAAAGCAGATAAAGGCTAAAGAGCGAGACCACTGCCTGCACAGTAGGCAGCTGGGCAGCGAGATGCTGCCTGATTCTACCCAAGAAGTGAGCTCCCCTCACCTGAAAGGAGTGCCGCTGGCTCTGGCACAAGTGAGTGGGTCAGTCTTTCTCCTTCTTTCTTTCCCTCTTGCACTCTTCTCTCTCTCTTTTTTTTGATCCCTAATCAGAACAAAATGTTACAAAGTCTTGTTTATCATTCTGATTCAGGGCAGGAAAATATTTTAAAATCTCAAAAAGTTTTGCAAGATGGGAAAACCATTTCCCAGACAGGTTTAGCAATGTCTTCCAGGACTTTCAAACAGCTGTGAAGCAAGACTGCCCCTCAGTCTAATCCATTTTGGCTATCTCCAGTTAAATGAGTCTTTTCAAAGTATTATATCATGACTTCATTAAATCCCACAAAACTGTTTCCCCAGGAAATAACTTTGAGCCAACTGGATTCTAACTACCTGCTGTATCTCATGACCCCTTAATAATAAAAAACATAGCTGAAATAAGTCTGCGCGTTGTGTTGCTCCCTTTCCCTTGCTCTGTAGCCTAACCTGTCATGGGGGCAATTGGAAAAAATTGGTTAAGGCTTCACTAATTTCTTTCCTCATTTCCTTTAGCAATCCTGGTGGCTGCCCAGGATACTTAGTCTTCCTTAAGAGCATTCCATTTTTGGCACAAGACTTTTCATTTGTATCTGCTCATAATCTGTCTCCTCCTGTCATATCCGGAAATATGATCCCTTTGTTAAACAGTTAATTTGCTTCTCTTTGCAGAGGGGAGAGAGGGAGAGAGAGGCTGGAGGACTGCCTAACAAACCTGCAAGATCTTCCTTCCTTTTATTCCACTCTCAATTATTATTTCTTACTTTTATCTTTCTTCTATTGTGAAAAGCATTTCATCCTTTCTATACACATCTAAAATACACAGAAGATCAAACCACCCTTATGAATGTGGTCCTGGACTAGATCCTTGGCTGGGGAAAGCTGACACATCCCTGCCACAGGCAACAGAGCAACCTGGATTTACAGCAGCTGAGGCTCTGATCTAGATGTAACAGTTTGCCCTTGCCTATTTGATTTTGATTAAACCTCCAATGTGCATGGTCTTCATGGTTTGTTTCCTCCTTGCATGCCTTTAAATGAGAGAAAAATCCAGTTACACTCATTTGTGTGCGATATAACTGAAGTGAAAGTGCTCTGGAATTGAAATAAAGAGCTAAATTTGACTTTATGTCTTTCTCTGTGTGCTGCATCACCCTAGAGCTCCTCATTTCTGATGTGGTGTTTGCTGGTGACACGGCTGCAGTCTGGCAAGAGACAGGGATTAGCCAAGGATGGTCACGTAGAGGAAGCAGCAGCAGTGAAGGGTAAATGTGTTGGATTTCTGAACGAAGCTCTGAAATATCGATGCTTTGCATGAATAGCTAAAATCATGTGGGCAAGAGACTTCTCTATACTTTCCAAATGGTTTTAATAGTGAGTGAAGACAAAATGCTCTCTCATTAAAAATGTGCGAAGAAAGCTGCCATGGTAATAAAGCCACATTCACCATAGTAGAGTCTGCTACTGATGCTTATTTGTAACAGCAGAGTAATAATTAAGATTGTGACCTTCCGTTCTAATCACTGGTGATGTCTATCAGCAGACAGCAGAGATGCCTTAAAAAGCTTGGGAAATGCCCTGCAATTCAGAGGTAAAACCGACAGAAAACCACACTCCTGGCAAACAAAAAGGCAATAAATTCCTCCCTCCTCCCTTAAGCTGTCAAGTGCCTTTTTTCCAGCAGGGTTTTTCAGTTATTTGATTAGGTTTTCTTTAAAACATGAAGGTGCCCGTGATAACGTGTCTATTGAGTCTGAGAACAAGAGAGGAATAAGAGCATGAGAGCACAGAAGTCAGGGCTTTCTGGGTCTAGCCGCAGTTTGATTCATGTTTGCATCATCACAGCAATGCCATATTTGTTGTGCTATTACAAGATGTGGGTTTCTGGGGCAAGATCCTGGAGCTTGTTTACTTATTTTCTGGACAAGGAATTTTTTTTTTATAAGTTTGGAAATATGTCTGTCTCTAGCTATAGGAGCTAGAGGATGAAGGTAATGGAAATAGAAAGAGTTAAATGCTAAAGGTTATCTGAGTGCTTTGGCTATTTTTCTTTCTTTCTTTCTTTTACTAAAAAAAAAAGAAAAAGAAACTGACTTTGAATATGTAAGACCTTGAACCTGAAAAAAAGGCCCATCAAGTAAAGTGCTTGATCTAAAATACAGAAATGATGTGCTTAGAGGAAATGTTTTTTCACAATACCTGATACTGAAGAGGAAGGGTATGTTACATGATGCATTTTCTCCAGAGCTGCAGATGGACTATCATGCAGCTGTATTCTTCAGCTACATTTCCACAGCAATGCTCTTGTTCAAGTGCTGAAATCTCCCCAATTTCAAATGGACCTCCCCAGGCACTTTAAAAGTGGGATTTCAGCATCCATGTCACCCAGGTGCTTCTGAAAACCACAGCTAAATGCTATTGTTGAACATAATTAGATTTCAGTGAAATAACAGGCCTAACTATTTAGGATCAAAAGTGAGAGACAGAAAACACTTCCAAACAAAACAGAAATATTTTTTATTTAGTCTTGTCCTCTTATCCTTCATTAAGAGCAGCTAATTCCATTTCCAGTCTTGGATTGACACAAAGGGCAGTAGCAGGACTTTAACCACTCTGGTCTGACTCCAGTTCACAGCATCTTTGTTTTGCACAGGACACTTGTGGCATAGACTAACTTGCTGGTGAGAAACCAGCTCGGGACACTGCTTATGTGGCAGACTTTCCAGTGGGATGACTGTTTTCCTTTTTTGCATAAATAATGTGTAAAAAAGTTGTCCACATGTCTTTATGAGAGAAAAACAGGACAAAGAGAAAGAAACTATTTCCATTGTTAACAGAAGGTTTAGATAGTTTATCTTTGTGAAATGCAAACAATTCATCAAATATGAATCAGGGTCTATTATTCTTATCTGACAGAATGCAAATTTGCCAAGGAACAGAAAGCCCAGTGTAAGAGTAAAACTACCTATTGTTAAGGGATGAAAAACTATTATATTGCAAAACTTGTAGCATGTATTTTAGAATCAGCCTGCAAACTTTTATAGAGTTCCATATTTCGGGCTATCATATCAATTTAACATATTTTACAGGCAATATTCTCTGATGTCTAAATAGTACAAAATTTACATAATTCTATCCTTAGATATTATCTAAACCAAAATTTTACCTTCACTATGCATTGAATCTCCCATGTACAGTCTAGTAAGTGTACGTACTCATTTCCTTGAGTACATTCTAATATAGTCTAATGCATGCAAATTCGTACAAGGGACAAATGTCACTTATGAAAGGAAAATGGGACTAAATACCTCACACCCATGGAAATCCATAGGATTCAGTTTCCACTGAACTCAGTGGGACAGTCATCAATAAAGGGTATGACAACCTTTTAAAAGTGATGTGAGATTTCCCTGCTCATGGAAATGCTAAACTAACAATGCTGTTTCAAGCCAGGCACAGGACTCAGCTTGTTTCCATTGAAATCAGTGGTGATGCTCATACTGGTCTGTATGGTTCAGGGTCAGTCTTTCAGCAGCATTAAACACCCTGGGGGTATCTCCCACTTTACCTCCCAGCAGTTCAATCGTGATTTATATCAGAGCCACTAATTACCACCAAAACAAACTCAAGCCTGGTGTTGCAGTCCTCCAAAACTGTGACCTGAAGAAAAAAAGTAACAGTTGTTCTTGGGCTTGAGATAGGTCTCTGTGGGAAACATGATGGCCCATGGTATACAGGAGTTGAGGCTTTTGGCTCTGTCCCTCGTGGTGGGACCCAGGTCTAAGGAGATTTAGGAATTGGATTTTTTTAGACTGTCAGTAATCCAACCTTGTCACTTAGCATGCCTCTCCTCATTGGCTCACGTAGGATCACACTAGAGCACATTACCTAGATGACTAATTTTTCTGTGGCAAAGCTAGAGATAAGTCTCCCCCAATGCTGAGATGTAAAACTCACATCTCTCTTTATAGCATGGTGTGGCTACCTGAAACCATAGATTCTCCTTGAGCTTTTGCACTGCATCAGAATAAATGTGCAGCTGTGGGAGCTGTGTGTGTATAAAGAATGTATGTGTAAAGAAAATAATGGCATCTAAGATGGAGTATATTGATATCTCACACATCAAAGGGCTAGGAGAGTAAGTAGGACAACAAAAACAATTGTTATGTTTTTCCACTCTCTTCCAGTTTCTTGACATGTAGAATTAATCACCATGGATTCCTGCATAATATGCTTTTGAAAATAGGTATGTTAGCTGGGGGTGGCAGGTCAGATGTAGATCAGAAGCAATCCTGTTAGTGCCAACTTAATTGTGTTGCAGACAAATTGATTAAGTTCTTAACAGAATAAAGGCCTGTGTATGTGAAAATATTTGTGCCTCTGGATTTGATGCATGGGGGTTTGTGAATTGTCAATGTTACATCAAGATTCAACTCAATCCAGTGTTTATGTGAAAATTTGGCTCCTGCTATTCATATTTCTAGATCGTTTTAGTTGCAATTGCCCTATTAGTTGCAATTGCCCTAATGTTTTCAGACACATTTATGTGGTGCTAATGCAAAGCAAGCATCCCAACTAAAATGAGAGGTTTTGTATTGCATAAAGCTGAATACTCCTAAATTACTCTAAACAGTAATATATGCTGTGGTTGGGGAATACCAAAAAGAAACTTTAATGTAAAGTAATTCATAAAAAAATCAAGTTCTTTATCCTAGTTATTGCTTATCAATGACTGTGCCACTGAACACACTCGAGATTGATATCAAATGGGTTCACCTTAAGTCCAAAAAGGGCAAAAAGAACAGAGTAGAGGCCGAAGAGTGATTTCATTATACAAATGAAATGGAAAAATTCAGTGAAATTCCATCCATCCCTGAGGACTGGCTCCACTTAGAGGTTAGCGGAATCGCTGAGAGTGATCTCACATTTATGGGCTCTGTAACTGTCATTCGTTAGCAATTGTAACGTGATTATGACTCAAGTTAAAGCAACCAGAAGACAAAAATGCCAGTTGAAAACTTGGCCACTTGGAAGGCCACAACAAAACCCCCTTGTTCCTCTCCAGGGCCAGGATTTCACCCTTGGAGTTCACTTGTTTTCCATGGGATGCACACAAAAAGAGAGGTGGCCCCTCCAGAAGCCACATGCCTTTTAATGGTCTGTAAAGGCAGGGGAGCAGAGCTTTTGCCCATGTGTGCTGTGGGAATGGGGCTGCTGCACAAGCCTCTCCATCCAGCGGGGACAGGGGCTGTGCTTCGTCCACTGCCCCACAGTGAATTTGCACCCTGAAGAGATTGGCAGGACTCTTCTGGCTTGACCTGGGACCAGTGCAGCCTGGTCCTTCCCCACTCCACCTTGCAGGAGGTAACTAGTGAGTTTGGGCTGGTGCTGAGCTCTGCTTGCAGGGAACCCAGCCTTCTGCTCCCTTCGTGGTGGCCTTATCTACACCAAGCAGGTTTAGAAAGGCAGCAAGTCTCTGAATGCATTCTCCAGGCATGGTTAATCCAAGGCTTAACCACAGCCAGCTGATGTGTTTTTATCTGTATTGTCTCAGGAGGCTGACAGAACATGGGGAGGTGCAGCTGTGTCAGCCAGGGTGACAGTCCAGCAGGTTTTTGCCTGGGGTGTCCCTCTCATATGCAGGACTCAAAGGCACCAGGCGTGGCTGAGTCATCCTGGCACACAGGTCTTGTTACGCTGGCTTTGGCAGCAGCAACTCTGACAAATGCACCTTGCAGAAAAGTAAGATAGGGTTTTAGGTTTCTGCTAGCAGTTATTCCCCATAATGCCAGCCCCCTGGAAGTAGGTAATTTAACCCTAGTCTCATGCGTATGCATATTCTGTTCAGGGCAAGATAGGACCTCTGCTTCTCCTAAAGAATGAGGTCTTGCTAAAAATCAGGAACTTGGCAAACACAAAGGGGTGAGGAGCACAAGAGCGTGATTGGATGAAAACCGGGAGGGCAATTCTGAATTCTCTGGAGGAAACTCTGCTCTGAGGAGGACACTAGCGCTCCCTTCCACCTTCTGCCAGGCTGTACTTTATGTCACCTAACTGGCTAGGAGAAGCCACTTCATCTTCTCTAGCTGCAGCAGTCCAAACATCTGCCATCTACAGGGAGAAGTGATGACACTTTTATCTGACGGTGAAGGTGAACAGGCACTTGCTGATATTGGGATGGTTTTGCTCACCACCTTCTTGCTTCAGGCTACCAAAACCTGCTAAAGGTGTGCTCAAATTTTTGTGCTTCCAGTCCTAATTTTCAAGATAAAGTGATAGGCCAAAATGTTGATTGACTTTAGGAATCGCTTTGCCATACAGGTCCTTGGGCCACTGTGGTGACAAAGCCCACGGGAAGCCCGTGAGGAGTGGGGTGAATGGTCTGAGGAGAATCCACAGGAGATCAGGGGAGTCCCACAGGCTGCCTAATGCTGAGAAATGGTACGCTGTTTATTCATTTCTTTAATGCTATTAAATGCTTACTACGGTGGCTTTCCCACTATATTATTATCATATTCATAATCCCATCGGTGTTTTCATCCCAAAGCTTGATCAAACTCTCCATCAAACACACAGCCTGACAGCAGGCAAGCACCCTCCATCAGGGCAGAAGGGCCAGAAAAGCCCTCAATTCCACCAGAAGAATCAGTGAAATCCTTTGGTTTGTGGAAAAAGTGTGTAGACACAGTAACAGTGGATATCAGTACAAAACTACTGGGCTGACAAATTCTGAGGAGGAGAAAACCTGTACACAGCAGAGAAATTTCTGTGCACGGCCTCGGTGCAATTGTGCCAAATATTCCTTGTGTGTCCCTATGATCTTACAAAAGACCGACTCATAATCTGGCTGTTGTATCGTGCTTTCAAAAGCTGGGACATAGGCTGAAATATTACCCCATGCTGCAGTAAATGACTAAGCTCCCATTGGCTTCAACGGGATCAGGTTTTTATCCCATGCCTTTTTCCTCCCTTCTTGGCACACATGTTGACCTAGCTAAGCACTAGAAATGTTTTTTCTAAACTGTAAGAAGCCTGCTGGGGCTGCATCTGAGTGCAGCGCACAAAGGATTGTGGATAGATGTCAGAACTGCAAGGGCTGGTTTGGTTTGAAGACAGACGGTGTGTGCCTTTTCACGGGCTCTGTGGCTGCATAAAACACTTGCTCAAAGCACTGCCAGAATCCAAATCTACTGATAATTAAAGAAAATATATATATGTGAGGGGGAGAAGAGATATGAGAAATACTCATGCTTCTTCCAACAACACTTTTCTTATTAGAGAACAGGAGATGTTGATTTTAGAAGAGCAAAAGGCTGCGTTCACTCTGCCACATACGGTGGATGTGCTGGCTCTGGTGGCACCTCCATTCACAGTGAGGAGTTCAGGCCTGCTGCTCTGCGGGGGTACCCAGCTCTGGTTCCCTGCTTGATCAGTGGGAGAGGAGTAGTTGCAATGCTTAGCATAGGCTCTAGAGTCAGGGATACATCCCACTTCAGTGCTTGGGGGATGTGTGAAAAGAGCGAGCATGAAGTAGGTCTGAATAGCATTGTCTTCAAAGAAAAAAAATAAATAAAGTGAATACAATCCCTACTTCTTAATTGCTTAGAACTTGTGTTTCACACTGCCAGCCAGCGCAGCCCTTCTCCTGGCATCTCTTCTTCCTCCCTGTTCCCTCAGCGATCATATTGCAAAACTAACACACTTGGTTCAATTCCATTTTTAAATTCACCATTGCAGATTCTGCCCCAGAGTGACTGCATCTGTCTCAAAAGAGAGCTGGAACGAGAATTTAAATGTGTTTTATGTGGGCATTCAAGTGCCTCTTGGAGCCATGAGAGGAGCATAGCTGAACCTGTCTAAGAATGTATATCCAGCCCAAGAGGGGCAACGCTGACATACACACAGCTGTGTTAAGGACAGTAAAAAGTGGCTAGCATGTAGGCATGAAAACAAGCTGCTGTTTAATTCCCAGCTCAGCAACTTGGGTTGAAAACTGTAACAACTGTAATTATCAGCAAGTTTCCAAGCCAGACAATTGAATCACTCGTCTGAGCAGATGCCTTTGGGGAATAGCAATAGAGCTGCACTCTTCAGCTTGTAGTACACGTACAAGCTGTACGGGAGCATAAAACCCTTCAAGGGGTGGCTCCACCACGGTCAGCACACTCATCAACTTCCTATCACTCACCAGAGTTTGGATAAACCAGATGGGGCAGCTGTTCTCACCAGCTGCTGCTTGGCCACTCGATGTTACCAGAGGCTGGGTGACGATCCTGGCCCCGCTGAGCCCAAAGGGAGGTGTGGGCACTGTGGGGTGTCCTGTGGGCTGGGAGTCCCACTGGGCATTCACTGTAAGGCATGAGAAGGTGTAGAGGGAATCCCCAGCCCCATAGTCCTGCCCTTGACCACAGCAGGAGCAGTAAGCATATGTGTTTTACAGCCAATAAATGTTGTAACGCGGCAATGGTGGGTTTAGAAGCACGTTTTGATGCGTAGTTTGCTACAGTTGGATGAAAGGCAAGTAAAGGAGCTACCCTCTGCTGTAACATAAGATCTGCTAGACTGAATTAACGTACTTAAAGAACAGCTTAATTGTACTTCTTTTTGGTGAGCCTGGACAGGTTTGTTGTAGGAATTGCAGTTACTGAATTTTCTGGGGGAAGCTACCTTCCCTCATACTGTTATTTTTTTCCCTTGCAGTCAGAGAGGATTAGCTTCGGGCAGTGGATACACATGCACCCAGGGGAAAAACTACCCTGGTTTTGTTCACAGTTTATTGCAAGGCTGCCTGTTTTCCACAAGAACTGTTCAAGCTCCAGAAAAAACGCAGTGGGACTGAAATGCCAGAAGCCTCCCTCCGATCATTTTTCTTTTTGAAAAGCACATATTTATTCCAAACCTTGGTAATTTCCTCCATGTGCCTTGAGCTACATTTCTAGACCTGGGAGAAAGGGATCTCACCATGTTAAAGATCTCTTTGCTGTGTGACTAAGATTATGTCCCACTGTGGATATTTCAGTTTTAAAAGTGAGATGAGACCTGATAGTGATACCACATTAAACACATCTCCTATTGATCCTTTCTAACCTTGCAAAAGAGCTGCTCTGCATTAAGTACCTTTTACTTCAGCGCTGCTGATGGGACCACAGATGTTAACTGCCAGGCTAAATATCCTCAGAGGTCAGCAGACAGGGCATTTGAGAGGTCATAAAGTAATAATTTTCTGGCTAAGAAACAATAGGAGTGTTTACCCCTCTGCCCTCTAACTCAGCCTGAGGACATGTTAACGGCTCATTCTGAAATGCATTTACAATATTTATAAATAAAAGGCAATTAATAAAAGTTCTCCTTCCCAGTGTTCCCCCACTACCATGTAGCATTTTGAATGTATTGCAAATCAGCTTGATATGTCAAATTTTTGCACTTGACTGAACTGATGACAAAAAGGCTTTGTACTGAACAAAGGGTTGTGCTTATAAAGGTATATTTTCAGACCATCCTCTCCACTATTAAAGGCTACCTGCTCTATACAAAGACATGAAAGTAAATCACCTACTCTGTATTGAGGCGCAAAAAATCAACTATAGCTGATGAGAGAAAAAAGCCATTCTGCTTTTTAGACCGTACCTTTGGGGTCTCTGGTGCGTCTCTGTTGTGTGTGGACAGATGGGGCTGGCTGTCCTCCTGTCTTCTGGAATTTCCTCAGTATCCACTTCATGGGGTTTAATTTCCAAGACACTGAGGAAATGGCAGTCTGGCATTGCTGCAGAGAAGACAGCCATATCTTTGCTGAGCTGTGTGTGCCAGATTCCCCGCAGCCATTAAAGTAGACGATCCATTTTCTTCAGCTGAAATATGACAATTTTTGCCAGTTGAGGAGCTGGTCTGCAGGCTCAGCCATGAGTTTGGAAGTTTTCTTGGTTTGGAGCTTTCTTGGTTTGCTTACCAAGAAAGCAGGAAAAATGTCTGCTATTTTTTCCTTATAGACTTCAAGAAATCATGCTAGTTTTCTCAAAGAATCAATGGACAACTTAAATCACCTTTGGAGGCCTGCTGCTGGAACATCAGCAGATGCTATAAGCACATAGAGAGACTTCTGCTTATATGCTAATCCTTTTATTTTCAATCCACTTAATTTTAGATATTCCATGACTCCTTACAATCTGCTTTTTGCTGAATCAGATCCATCTGCTTGCACTGGGCACCTTGTTTTGTTTATTCTTTGGGGAAAAGATGCAGTATATATTTTCTCAACTTTTGTTAGTTGCTTTTGACTGGGTGATTGGGTTTTTAGCCCTGTTTTTATTTGTCTTTCCTCTTCTTTCTCTCTACCAATATTTTGTAAACAACAACAAAAAAAACCCAACCCCAAAAACAACAAGGGAGGGAAACAATAAGCCTGTGTTTGATACGTGCAGCAGCTTGAAAATGAGGTGAGTGTGTAATGGATAGCGCACATGTTATGTGAGAATTGTGGTGCCTGCCAAAACATTATTGTTGTTACCATGTGTGTGAGAGGAAGATTAAGCTAATAGAGTCATGCCAGCTATCTCTGAGGTACGTTGTGGGAACCTAGGGGGTGGACATTCTCTGGCTGAAATAATACGTGTGTGAGTAATTCCCTCCTTGAATTTTGAGTAAGACCTTAGGAAGCTGGCCTGTTTTGTCCGTGGCTGAGAACAGTGAGTCTCATGCAGTGGAAGATGCTCCTAGTTTTTAACCCTTTGCTTTAGGGCAACACTATTCCCAAACACTCACTGGGCTTGGTGCTAAAATCTCTCCACTGGCAAGTGCTGGGCAGGGGAAGGCTGCCTGTACTGTAAGAGTTAGGAGGAAAGAAAATTCTCCTTCCTGAAACGGGGAGGAAAAGTAAAAGTTCACATATTCCCAAGGCAATTCTACTAATGATAATTTAAAAATTGAATGCATCAGTCAAAACATTTTATTTTGATCATTCACATTTTTAAATGCCCTTTTTAATCAGCTACTGTAAGTCACTGATAAGCAGACCTTTCTTTCAAACCCGGTCAAGTGAGCTGTTTCTATCGTACAGATGTAGAAACAATGCAGAAAGTTATAGATGTATCTACTTTTTAAGGAAACAGGCCTTTTGTCAAGATTTGTTTGCTTTGATGAATTAGTATTTTTCAGTGAAAATCAACTTGCCCAGCTTTTCCACCGACTTTCTACATTTGTTTCTAGAGGGATCTTCTAGCTTGAATTGTTTCTTCCTTTTAGTCTAACTAGATTTTAATACTGAATGTAGCATTGCTCTTTACCCTCTGCCTGTTTACTTTTCTTCATGATCTATTTGGCTGGAATTTATAAAAAATCTTTTGAAAATACAAGCAGATGATGCCCATCAGATCACCTCTCCTTTTTATTATATTAACTTTTTTTTCTAATAGTGAAGCACTAGCTCTCTTTACAGAAACTGTGCAGGCTTTGACCCTCAGGGATTTTTCTTGTCCAAGTGCTGGACTATGCTGTCCTTAATTAGACTTTTATTCTCCTTTCCAAGTACTGAGGTGAGGTCGGCTGGTCCGTAATTCCTCTCATCACTCTTGGCTCCTTTTATTAAAGCATAGATGCTAACAGTCACTTCACAGTCTCCAGGAACTGATGCTGTTTGAAGGCTTCAGTCTATCTCCCTATCAGGATCTCTGCTCTTCACACTTAATCTCAGCAGACTGCAAGTCCAGGCCTCTTTGAGTCTCATCCAAAGTCACTGAAGTCAAAAGAAAAACTCCTTTAACCTTTCCCCACCTACACTCCTCAGCTCTACCCCCTCCTGCGCTTGTATTTGAACTTTGATGGTTGGTTTTATCTGCCTAAAAGGGGGTCAGCAGGTTGTGTGAGGATGGGTCCTGATAACACGGAGGTTTGCAGTGTGGCAGGAAAATACATTCCAGCAGCACGACAGATAGATATTATATTAATAATGTATAACTGCAGCACCATGTGTTTTATTTCTCATTTTTTCTCACAGGAGTAAAAGCAGATACTTTGGCAGGAGGTGGGAGCAGTGCACGCAGGAAAGGGCAGAGAGGCTGGGTTACCCCTGGGAGACCCTTCTTCCCACCACCACCACCACCGCCCCACGGTCCCCCCAGTTCTCATGCAGGGAGCAACAGAGCACACTGAAAAGAATCCCAGAATTCACAGTGTCCCATCTTGCCCCTTTGAATGTCAGTGGGCAGGCCACAGATCACCTTGAGTGTGCCCTGCCAAGTCACCACCTGAAAAATACTTATTTTTCTTTCTTTCTTGCACTTGTTTTCAGACTCTCAGGTTAATGGGGCTGGGTAATATATACATTAAGAAAAACTACTTCTGTTACTTGAACAATGAGGGTTTCAATTTTGAGACCCATGTTTCACCTGGACAAGTGTTTATGGTGGAGAACAAGCTCAGCTATGATAACAAACTGCAGCCTGATAAGATTGAAAATTCAGCCCTATGCTTCCCCTTATGTTGCAGCTGCAAAACATCTTCACATCTGTGGCTGTTATGTTGCGGTGACAACTGTCTGAGACAAACTTCTTGGAGGTGTTTCTTTGAATCACACTGCGATGAAGTTGATGCTCCACATTTATGCTTCCCCATTCTTTGGGAAGTCAAATGCCAGCACTCCTGGTGGCTCTGCCAGCCAGCTTGTAGTTAAAAGACTCTCTAGTGATGGGAAGGGTAGTTTCCACCAAGGCCATTAACAGCTCTAGTATTGCATTGGTGGTGGCTGTGATCACCAGAGGGTTGGGACTGTGTATGGAGTGGTTCTTCCCTTCAAATGACTCCTTTTGCTCTTTGATAGGAACAACAGTCTGTGTGGAAACTTGTGTGGGGACTTTGACCCCCCAAGGCAAGATGTTTACTGAGTTACTCAATGGACAATCATCACGGTGGGAGGGGTATCAGTGGCCTTTAGAGGGGCTGTTGTGCTGAAAGGTGATTTGAGACTGCTAATGGGCTGTTCAAATGACTTTGCTGCTCAGCAGTTTGTTTCCAGAACATATACAAGCTGCAGAGGGGAACTATGCCCAGACCATTTTGAGCCCCTGTATTCCTCAGGAGAAGGTGTTGAGCTGCATAGGGGTAACCATGACAGTCTTTGTGTGACCCATGTCAGAAGGAAAGGATTTGGAGAGTGATAATGAGGTTTTTTGAAGATTTTATTCAACAAGTGGATAAGACGGGCAACCTGTCAAAAACTTTCCTTCGTATAAGCTTTGCTTTTTTTTCAGTGCTCCTTCTAATTCTTTAGAAATTTGATCAAAGACATGGCCTGCCTCTGCAGAGTTCATCTCTTGCACTCAGGAGAGACTTGTTGACACAGCTGTCTTTGTTCAGACCAAAGATCCAGCCCAGTAGCTTGTCCTTGTTTGCTTAGGGAAAAAGTATAAGCCTAAGGCAGGTTTTTCATGGTACTTCCCCTGATGCCTGCCCTCCTTCCAGAAAGTGATGCCTTAGGGATGAGCTCAGCTAAGATGAGGTCCCTGGGGCTAGATGTTGTACTTTCACTTCTGCAGAAATGTCACTAGCAGGATCTTGCCATATAAAAAGGGAAAGGTGGTAGAGAGGCTCATTGGCCTGGGCAATGCCTCTGGGCAGGATGAAGAGGCACAGATGGATCAAGGCCCTGCAGAGCCCAGAGCCCTTGTGTTGCTGTCGCTGTGCTGACCCAGGTGTACTGACCAGCCTTTGACAGACTTTGCTCCAGTGGGTTCCAGACTGGGATGCTCAACTGCTACTGTCACACCTTTTAGTGGTTTGGCTCTGCCAGGTCTCCCCAGCTGTGCAAAGGAGGAAGAAGGGCTATGTCTCTCTTCCTCCAGCTACAAGAGGTAGCCATTTGACTCTTGGGAGAGACTTTGGGGTTAGCCCCATCGCTTGGACATTTTGCTCAATTTTCAAGCACAGCCAGAGTGATCTGAAGCCAGCTGCCAGAAAGGTACGCTGATGCAATGCTTTGCACTATGCTAGTCTGCATTTAGGAAAGACCTATTCTCCCGATGGAGTCTCCTGATACTTGCCCTTGCGAAAAACCTGGCAGTGTCCCTGTCCATTCTCCATGCTTTGCTGGGCAGCATGTACTGGTTTGGACAGGGGCTGGTGTTGACACAAGATCACTTGATGGCACAGGTGCAGAGAGGCACCTCGTTGTGTGGGTGGTGGACAGGTTTTCCACCCTTGTGAGCAAAGCGGTAATTTCGTGGGGATCAACTCATGTGTCTTCATACCTGTTGCAGAAGCCAAGGCTCACGCCATTGATCATAGCCCACAAAGAAATGACTGTGTTTCAGACGCCTGCTGGGGGTGACTTCGTGTCCCCACAGTAAGTGTGTTTGCTCCTGTAGCTTTGACTGACCAAGCAAGCAGCTCCTCAGGTCCTATTTGGTCGAGCCTCCTAGAGCTGCCTAGGGCCTAGTTGTGAGGTCTTGTCTCTTCATGAAGATAGTTTGGAATAACTCTGTCGATGAGTGGTTTTCAGGAAAGTCTATGGTCACTCTTGTTTCTCTGGGAATCCATGCATCTTCAGCTGGAGTCACATGGAAGTGAGACTGTTTTATGTTCCCGCCCTGTGTGGGACTTGGAGAGGCACACTGGAGGGATCATTCTTCATAAAGCTTCATCTGTTCCTTTCCTTTCTTTCAAGTGAGATTGAAAAAACCCACAAACCCAAACCCCAAGATGTTATTTCCTGTGTGTTTGTTTTTCCCTGAAAAACACCTCTTAGAAGGTGGATCACAGACCATTTTAAAAAGAGCCCTGTAGATGGAGACTCTTCTGCCCATCTTGATACTGGAGTTTTGTGACACTCGGTTTCCTAATGTATATTGCCAACATGTTATTTTCCTTTGCAAAACTAGAAACTCTGATATCTCCATGACCAGTTTCTTACTGGAGTCTAGAAGGGACTGTGTTGCGCCTTATTCAAACTGGTGTTGCCTTCTTGTTTCCAGATTTGGCATAAAGACAAGATATTGGAAAAAAGGAATTGAATGAAAATTCTAAATGTTAAAAGTATTGTGACAACACACAGATCCAACGTAGAGATCCAAGTGGATCTATGTATCTTCCGCTCATATGACTTTATGTCCCCCATACTAAGGAGACTCTCTCAAGAGACCAGCATGCACCAGTTTTCCCTCCTTATAAGAATAAGGACCCAAGGAAGCAGTGGGACAGGAGAGAGCAGCAAGGGCATCTTGAAAGAAGGGACTGGACAATACCAAGAGTCCAAAAGTGCCAGGGGGTTCATAGAAAGCCTTACTCCCAGGGATGAGGAATTCAGGCCAGACAGGAGTACAATTGGTATGAGCAGGCTGACATGTCCTTCTTGTTGGAGCTGTGCCAGGGACGGAGCAGAACAGAGCTTCCTCTTTTTGTACTTCCAGAGGGACTTCTTGGGCAGCACCTGCTCTCCCAAGCACATCCTCTTCCAGTGATGTGGAGGTGATGGGAGAGCTGTTGCTGAAATCAGGGTTGACAGAGGGTGCAGAGAGGTGAGACTCTGGGAAAACTGGCTCTGGGTAGCCCTGTGCTCTTGGATATATGTGAGGAGGCTGTTCTCCTCGACCACATTTCCTGTATTAACGCTGAGAGATTGTGATGATGTGTGCAGATGACTTCCGTTTACTAAATAGTTATTCCAGGAGGTAGTCTGGTTTTGCCATTCTCCTCAGATTTAAATGAACGAGATGATTTTTTTTTCATGTGAGAGATGCTGCTTTGCAGGGTAAAATTAAATTTGTTGCAGTACTTGTTTTCAGTGTTTAGATTTTACTGAAGTAGTAGCCTCTTTTTTTGAAAAGTAATCCTGGTTTTGCACCCAGCACTGGGGAATTTCAGAGGGGTTAGTGGCAGGATTGCTTTTCTCCGTAGACCTCCTCCTCCTTCTTTTCTAGTATCCCATACCAATAGTCATTTTGCTATCCTGAAAGATGCAGAAAGTTAGCATGATGGACGGGATGTGTTCCTAGTCCCATCTTTTC
Organism: Harpia harpyja; assembly: GCF_026419915.1. NCBI lineage: Eukaryota > Metazoa > Chordata > Aves > Accipitriformes > Accipitridae > Harpia > Harpia harpyja. Next base: position 15,709,366 of record NC_068947.1, read on the forward strand.
CTTAGGGACCTGATCCCATAGCTGAAGGGGAAGAACAGCATCCTCTCCAGTGCCACTGCCCAGGGAAGAAGCTTTTCTGGCCCTGCCTGGCTGGCATTGCCAGCAGGCACTGAGGGCTTGGGTAAAGCAGCAGCCCCAGAGCCCTCTGTATAGTTTCCAGTGTACTTCAGTGTCCTCCATGTGCCTTTTGGTGTGTCCCAGAGCCCTCCATTTGACTCTGGATCTCTCCATCTCTCCATGTTTCTTTCAGTGCCTTTCAGAGCCATCCACATGTCTTTCTGTGCAAACCAGAGTCCTTTCTGTGCAAACCAGAGTCCTTTGTGTGCATTTTCATGTGCCCCAGAGCCCTCTGTGCATATTTCAGTGAGATTCTGAGCTCGTTTGGCCTTTTGATGTGCCCCATAACCCTTTGGTTGCAAAAGGTAGAAGCAGAGCCAGGTGACCTCAGAGGAACATAAAGACACTGTCCAAGCTTGTAGGGATGGGTTTAGGAAAACCAGAGCCCACCTGGAGTTGAATCTGGTGAGAAATGTGAAGGGCAACAAGAAGGGCATCTACAAGTATACAAGTTGCAGAAGGAAGATACAGGAAAATGCAGTTTGCTGCTTAATGGGGCAGGGGACCTGGTGACAAGAGATGTGAAAAAGGCTGAGCTACTTTAACGCCTTCTTTGCCTTGGTGTTTACTGGTAAGTTCTGCCTTCAGGAATCCCAGGCCCCTGCGACTACAGGGAAAGCCTGGAGCACCAAAGACTTACAGTTTGTGGAGAAGGATCAGGTTAAGGAAGATGCAGACTGGACATACACAAGTTCATGGGACATGATGGAATGTACCCACGACTGCTGTAGGAGCTGGCTGATGTCACTACAATGCCACTCTTGATTATCTTTGAACCATCACGGAAACCATAAGAAGTTCCTGAAGACTGGAATAAAGCAAATATCAGTCTTGAAGAAGGGCAAGAAAGAGGATCTAGGAAATTACAGGTCAGTCAGTCTTGCCTTGATCCCTGGGAAGGTGATGGAACAACTAATCCTGGTAGCTCTATACCAGAACTATCTTATTTTATTTGCAATTTCTATTTAAAGTTGAGAGCTAAATGCCTAATGAGACAAAAAATTCTAGTTCTTTCGTCTTCATAGTGGAGACACTCTTGTCTCTTAGGGGCAGGATTTATCCTCAGAGGTTCCTATCTCTGCTTGCACTTCTTCTCTACATATTTACCTACCTTACAGTGGGTAGAACTACTTCATATTGGCAAGATGCTTTGAAACCTGCAAATGGGAGATACTATAGCAATATGAAGTATACAACTATATGTTGTGGTCTTCTTCAAGTCCTTGTTATACGTTGCCACGCATTGCCGGATTTTTGCATTTCTTCATATCCTGAAGGTCCCTGAGCCTGAATGTCCATTGTCACCAAATGAACTATGTCATTGAAGTCAAACACTTTATAGCACCTTGCAGTAGTATGATCCACAATGGTTGCCTTCTCTCAGCTCCTGATACAAAGCACAAAATGTTTCATCTACCATGTGCTCTATAGTGACTGATTACTGTGAGGAGCTCATGTACTTAGAAAGCTCATATGTCCTCTAATAGAGATTTTTAGTATGCTGGAAGTGAAATCTTCCCACTTTCTTACCTTGCGGGATTGAATTAATTCTGTATTTTCTATGCCAGCAGTACCTTGTGTATCTCCACTGAAGAGGAGAACATTGAAGGATCAAACAGGAAGCTTAAGAGAAGTGATGTCAGAGAGAAATCAAAGACTTTTGACTAAAGCCATTCAATGCCAAATGATCAAGGGTTTAGGGTTTTGCACAAAGCTAAAGAAAAGAGTTGACCACTACAAACACAGCCCTTATTTTGCCACCTCCCTTTACTAATTCCTAGTGGGTGCTGAAGAGTTACAGGGATCTTTTGTTCGTTCACCCGAGTCAACATAGTTTAAACTTTACCCACTCTGCTGTAACTGTCCACAGCGGCAGCAGCTCACGTGTGGCATAGCTGTGAGTGCCCTGGCAGAGCCCCTGAATGCCTGCTTATCTTTCTAAGTATCTAGCCTGGCTTTTGTGTCAGAGGGAAAGCAGGCATGGTAAAAAGGAAGTGATTGCCATGAAGAGAAAGAAGCAGGGAAGAACAGCAAGAGGAATTTGCTGACCAAGCACTAACAGTTGAATTTCTAGGCTAAAGAGAGCATTTCAGGAAATTAAGCAGTGAAATAATGCATTTTCCTCAGAGATGAACAAATTCTTCTGAATGAACCATTTCTGTTGTGTTCAGTCCAAAGCATTCAAAAGTTATGAGTCAGACTGAAAATATCCCTGAGGTTTTTTTCCCTAAAAAATTAATAAATGCTAGATATTTTTTTCTAATTGTCTTTTCCTGTTCAAGTACTAAGATACTTGACCCATGCTTTCAGGGCTTTGTCAGGCCTTATGCTTTTGCACTGTTACTAGAGGAGTGGTGCTGGGACTTGACAGCAAATGTCAACTGCAGTGAAATTCCCGATCATATCATGGGAGGCGATGATACTGCATTTCCTTTGCAGTCATTTTAAGCCTTCTCTTACAGTCCAGAAAAAGCCAATATTGCTGCCTTTCCAAGGAGTGTGATTCCCCAGTGTTACTCCCTGACACCAGAGCGCTGGTACCTCAGTGGGGCTGTGTGTAAGTCAGCAGATTGATGCTGAGCTCTAAGACTCGAGACCCACTGGCATTTTGCCCCCCAGCTCCCTTGTAATGCTCGCACAACTTGGGAGCACAAAGGGCTTTTTGGGCCTTTAAACCTCAAGTGGGCTTAGTGCACATACTTGCTAGCAACTGCTTTTGTGCAGGTGTCAAAGCTGGTTAGCGTGCGTACTTTGGAGTGATACTGCCTGGAAAGTGTGTGCAAAAATGAAGCTGCTTTCTGAAAAAAGGTTGTCTCTGGCAGAACACCAGCTACCCTGGCATCATGTTTTTAGGGAACTTCTGCTTAAGTGTCTCAAGTGTTTGCTCGATGGTTGCGTTTTAACTTTTGATTCTGTAGATTCAGGGCTCAGTCATGCCCTGAGGAAGTAGGTAGCAAAACTCCCACTGCTCTCACAGGGAGTATGATTAACTATTTACTGTCCAGGGAGGACTCGGCACTGAAGGCACTGAACACTCAAGGTTCCCAGTCAGTTCTGGGGGAGCCAAAAATGCTTTGGTTTTGGCTGTGGGTGCTCGCCACATCCCAGCCAAAGGGGATCTTCCAAAGACATTCTTGGCAAGGAGAGTACAGATTTGTCTCACATATTTAATGAAGAGCATGTCTTTCTCTGCTCCTGGGGGCAAAGTGATTTATTCCCCAGCTGACTTCTACAGCTCATAGAAGAGGTGCAAGTGAGGACAAATAGCAGCTCAAATTATCTTGATGATTTAGGTAACCAAGAACAAAGAGGTAGGACATATTCACACAGGATAACTGAGGTTTTCCACCCTGGGCTTGTTAATAGTCAAAGGGGAGAGAATGAGCCTTTCCCTGAATGGTCAGAGCATGCACAGGGAGCTCCTCTCCTGAGTCACTCATTGCTCCCTTAGCCTCACTAAGTGAGAAGGTTTACCTTTATGACCAACCCCATTGGTTACTAAGTGGCAAATGTACTTAATATGAGTTTTCCTCCAAGCATATTGACCGCTCTTTGGTCGCAGTGTGGTAGACGGAAAGAAGCTGTGTTTCCCAACACCAGGGTGTCACCTGTAGAGGCTCTTTGTACAGAAGAAAGGAGAGCCTGAAGTAAAATGTGGTTGCCTGTATTTGGATACATGCTGCTTGTCCACAGGCAGTTTTCAGTGAGCATTTCCTCTAGAGAGCTGCACATAGGAATCTGTCCTTTTCTGTTTATTTCTGGTTTGAGTCTTTCTGGAAAGAGTCACTTTCAAGTTAACATTAGAGAGTATCTGTAGCAAATAGTTGCTGAATTTGTAGCCATGAACATCTATGAATCAGTCTGGGCATGTGAAATGTAGGAAGTGGCTGCTAGATAACCCAGGTTTCCCATCCAAATAATTAACCTGATTTGAGTTCTGAGGGCTGACTGAATTGTTGATGAGTTTTTATGTAAAGATATTCCTATAGACCCACTATCGTGCTCCTTCCAGAAATGATGCATATTAGTAACTGAATCAACATTAGCCTCTATAAAGCAAGGGCCTACAATTACTGTCCTTTTTCAGATGGGAAATCTGAGATACAGAGGAAAACTGCCATTGAACATCCACAGAGACACATTCTTGCCTTCCTCTATGTATTTTCTAAAACAATCTCTTTCAATACAGTATACGACTGATGTGAAGGACTAGTGCTTAGCCTGCTGAGCAGCCTGGGCTCCCTTCTGCATTATACTCACCTGTTGTCTCAAGTCCTCTCCTTTCTTATACTTAGGGACTTATTCTCCTTGACTTCTTACAGTTTACTGTAAGGGGCCTTGACGCCTGAATGGAGTCCATAAGGCCAATTTTAAATAATAAGGGCAACAATAACAAGAGCAAATTCAAGAAAATATAATGACTGAAGCTTTGAAAGATGTGCATGGGATTCAGAGTCTGTGCTGTCAGGAATAATGTCCTGGTGACCTAACCTTGGGTTACAAGCAATCCTCCTTCTCTAAATAGTTAATTGGAAAAAAAAAGATGTATAGCTCAAAGACATGGCTCTAGACTCCTTTTTTTTGTAGGTCTAGAGTAACTGTGCTGAGGCCACCATTAAAACTGGTCTGAGATCAGACTCTCTTGTTGGATAAATTCTCTTGCAAAACCATTTCAAACAGCAAATGTAATGAAGAGTAATCATTGAAACACTTTCGCAAGCCACCTTGCAGCCAAAAATCAGGGGGAAAATGGTAAATAATTTAAAATTATCTACCTGTTTCTCTGCTATTGTATTTTGTTCCTTTTTTCATCGAAAAGCATGATAAGTGAGAAACACTGGTGCTGGTGACTGCAGTGAATTTCTGAGTCTCAGGACTGAATGAGGTGGCTTTCATAAAGGGAAGAGCTAGACACTCTCGAGCGAGATGGGGGAAGAAGGGAGGGGGGAAGTGAGAGGATCTTGCTGCATTAAACACCACTTTCTGTGGAAACAATTAGTGCTGTAAGTGTATTCTTGAAGATGGGCGGCTTTACAATGAGATTGCTTACAAGCACCATCTCTGCTAAAACGCCCATAAAGAGTTCCGCAGTTCTGAGAAGTCATCTTCGGAGACGCTGCTTATTGGAAGTCACAGGCGATATTTCATGCTGTACTCTTTTGAAATTAGCTAATGTTTGGGTCATACTCAGCCTTCCAAATTGCCAAAGTCTCCAGGGCTTTGCTGTAGGGAAACCTGATGGAGTGTAGACACCGCAAATCGTTTGCAGCCCACAAGGCAGTGTCTTCAGGGGGTGTTAGCGATATGTAGGGGTGGTCTGATGTTTGCAAACCACTGTGGGTTCAGAGTCAGATTCCACTTTATCTGAACCACCAAAGTTTTCAGAGTTGTGTGTTAGATTAAAGACTGAGTTTCCCTTCCCTGCCCCACTTCTGCAATGTGTAACTTGGGATAGCTGGGTTTTGTAAAACCTCAGGAGTGTGCTTTTTGACCATGTAAAAAAATGTGTGGCTTGAACTAGGAGTTTTGTTTTAAATATTTATCTTTTTTTTTTTTTCATTTTACCCCATACAGCTTACACCTTAGGTAAACAAGCATCATCTAACAGATGTAAATTAAGAAGCAGCTTTATCTGCTGTAGGTTATCTAGTAATTGCCTACTGCAGAAACCATCTTTAGAAGTAGCTGGCTCTTCTGGAGACTAAGTGCTGGCTGAGTTGGATGATTAGATTTTAGGCATCAATCCTTATGCTTTTGTGTTTGAGCCATCAGCAATTGAGAGGGATATTAGGTAAGACCGAACAGTTCTTGCAGCAAGGAAAATAAAGGAGAAGAGTTAGGGAAATCTTCTAACACTCAGGATGTTAAAGAACTTGAATAAATTCCTGAGGTGAGATGTAGTCGTCTTCACTGAAAATCTTTAAGAACAGGTTGGATAAACACCTGCCAACAATGCTGATGCTGCTGATCCTGCTTTTTTTCTTTTATATAATTTGTAAGTGAACTCTAACATTTGTTTTACAGCTACCATCATGTCTTCTTGCTTTAGTGAGCAATTCCATTTCACCAATTACTATCACACCTGTTGAAGGCTCTTTAGGGCAATGTGGGAGAGATTTTCAAATTACTTCCTTCACAGGAGTTCTTGGATTTTTATTGTCATCTTGATCAAATCACACAACTCATTCCAGACGGTCTGGATGTTCCTGCTAAGTCTGTACCTCATAATCAGTACCACAGGGCTAATAGCCATCAGTCAATTACACATTTATGGACATGAGCAATGCAAAACTAGACAGGGTATCTTTCGGCTAATGTTGGAGGAATTTTTTTCTGCTCTCAGATTGGATTTACGTCTGTGTGATATATAGGCAAATGAGGCAACCTCCTACAATGGCAGTCTGCTGGGGTCTGCAAAATAGCCACCACCTTGCTGTCCTACTGTGTCTAAGCCAGAGACCTAGAAAAGAGGGCCCAAAGAATCTTCTATCAACATTATTTGTAGCCCTGCTCTTCTTGCTCCCCCACTGGCAGCTGGAGCAAAAACATGGTTTCCCCAACGTCTTCATCCCCTTCATTCTTGTTCCTATGCCAGTTCTTATCTCGACCTCTTCCTTTACCAGCGTGGACCAAACCTGCCTCTTAATCCCTGAAGTGGAAAATATGACCTTTGACCACACTGTTGAGAAGACATGCACCAGTTCATTTTATGTAATCTTACTCCTGCGTCCTACCACTGTAATACAGCTGAGAAAGGGTCCAGAATAGAGGAGATTGAAGGACAAATCCCGTCCCTGTCTTCTCTTAGCCTCAGCTTACCTAATGCAGATAAGTAGCCCAGGCAAGTGCTCAGATTAGGTTCAAGTCAGGCCAATCACAACTACATTTTGCAATTAGCTTGAAAGAATTTTGCTGCACATTTTGCCTAAAAATAATTTGTACATTGACCAGAGTCTCTAACGTGGAATCATTACAGATATTTCAGGGATTGATTTAGCATGAATAATTGAAGTGTAGCGTAGAGACAACAGTCTCTTTTAAATATGTGGTATTTTCGAGGTATGTTTCAAAACAGGCAGTGGTAGGAGTTCACTCTTATCACAGTCTTTGGACCAGTTCTTTTCAGGACTCAGTGGGTGTTCTTGGATAAGGAAGGATTAGCATCAAACCCTACTTATTATTATGATTTGACCTTCTACAGTTATGAAACCAAACTTACTAACCTTTATGGAATGATATCCCCCATACTCTTCTATTCCAGAAGAATAAGATAACCAAACACCAAAACTAAAATAGCATTAGGTACAACACATTAGTGAACATCCCCTGACCATGTCAGGTAAGTTATGAAAATAGTATGGATTAGTAAAGAACAAATGCAACAGTAGTGTCACTTAAATTAAATGCAACAGTAGTGTCACTTAAATTAAACAGCATGTCAACTGTTTCTAAGTTTATGCAAAAATACCTTTGACCTGCATGATTTTGTGTTTCCCCAAAACTACAGACATTAATTGATTTAAGTTTATTGCCTTTCACGATTTCACTGACCATAGCAAAGGCACCTTTGTGCATGCTACTCTGGAAGGCATTACCATAGAGGAGTTGGTACAAGCCCTAACTAATACCACCATGCAGAATCCCAGAAGAAAAAGAAAAGTCCTGTAAAGACAGGGCTACTCTGCTATTCCATGGCAACGTAAGACTGAATTTCACATTGATGTTGAATAATGTGAGCAATGTGACAAGAACGGAATCCTAGTCAGTGGGCCTGAGTATCAGCTTGGTCCCAGGAACATCAGAGCACCTCAATTCCTTCCCACCCTCCATGGGAGTAGATAGAATTGGGGCTACATTTCAGTGACACCTTAGAGCAAGAAAATCATGCAAGCACCACGCCTTGCCTTATACACTAACTGTTCAGTCTGATGCTTCAGAGACTTGAAACACTGTGGTGCTTCTTCACCTCCCCACAAAAGTTATTCACAGTTCTTGGTAATTCACAGGTTTCCAGCTTAAATCTTGGAGAGGAAGAGACACTAATCACAGCGTCAGGCTTTCAGTTTGAAGTCATGTCTGGCTTTTTCAAAAACAGGGCCTTTATTTCATCATTTAGAGTATTCTACCCTTTAGAGCATAATAGCTAAAATTCCTGAGAATGGCATTTGCTGAGATTTTTCTGTAATCTTTTAATGCTTTCCAATACCCAGAGTACAATTAACACGATGCCTAATGGATATTGGATATCTGTAGTATTACACCCCTCCCTCACCTACACTATAGATGCAGTACTTCCACGTAACCTCCTCTGGGATGCTCATTTGAATGGCGTTTTTAATTGCATTGCCTGGTACTGGGAGAGGGGTAGTGTATTACACAGATAAGCCGTGCTGCCTATGCTTATGTCAAGAGCATAATGACTGTCAAACTGACTTTTAGCTGCAGGTTTTTTGATACTTCCTGTTCTTTGAGCATGATCCATAGCTTGTCCCTGACTCTGCCTGTTGCTTCTACAATAACTAATGGTTTTCCATGAAGCAGCATTTCACATGTGAAAGATCAGAGAAACTATACCTATTACATGTAACCCTCATCTAAAAAGAGACTTATGTCCAGTAAAGATTTTAGGATACCACATATCTCTTGGTTTACTCAGAGTGCATTTTAGTCTGTTTTCCTCTGTCTCCCAAATTAGTTTTCAAAGAAACACAGAAGCTCTGAGTGCTGATCCGAAGTGACCTCTGCAGATCATCTAGTTCAAACCCTGCTTTTGGGGTTTGAGTTACTCCAGGGACTGAGACCCCACAGTGTCTACAGGCACCCTCAGAGTAACAGTTTTGCTTTGTTTTGTTTAGTTTTGTTTAAATGGAATTTTCTGTATTTCAGCTTGTGCCCATTGCCTCTAGTCCTGTCACTGGGACTTCTTTACTCCCCCACATCAGGTATTTATATACATTGGTAAGATCTTCTCGAGCCTTCTCTACTTGGGACAGAACAGCCCTGGCTTTCTCAGCCTCCCCTTGTATGTCAGATGCTCCAAGAGCTTAACCATCTTAGTGGCCCTTTGTTGGACTTGCTCCAGTATGTCTACGTCTTTCTTGCTCTCCTTAAGAAGCTGTCAAGAGACTTTCATGGTCTTCAGCTCAGGGTGGTGGGTGTTTAAGTTAGTAAGGAAACTTAAGACAGTGTCGTGGTTTAACCCCAGCCAGCAACTAAGCACCATGCAGCCGCTCACTCACTTCCCCCCCCACCCAGTGGGATGGGGGAGAGAATGGGGGGGGGGAAGTAGAACTTGTGGGTTAAGGTAAGAACAGTTTAACAGAACAGAAAAGAAGAAACTAATTATGATAACACTAAAAAAAGACAATAGTAATAATAAAAGGATTGGAATATACAAGTGATGCACAATGCAATTGCTCACTACCTGCCGATTGACGCCCAGTTAGTCCCTGAGTGGCGATCCCCCCGCTCCCACTCCCCGCAGTTTATATACTGGGCATGACATCACATGGTATGGAATACCCTGTTGGCCACTTTGGGTCAGCTGCCCTGGCTGCGTCCCCTCCCAACTTCTTGTGCCCCTCCAGCCTTCTCGCTGGCTGGGCATGAGAAGCTGAAAAATCCTTGACTTAGTATACTGAGCGTACTACTGAGCAACAACTGAAAGCACCAGTGTGTTATCAACATTCTTCTCATACTGAATCCAAGACATAACACTATACCGGCTACTAGAAAGAAAGTTAACTCTATCCCAGCTGAAACCAGGACAAGACTATGGGTTCCAAGGTCATGTTCCTTCACCAAGAAAAGTCCTATTCCCACAAACATCTTGGAAGAGATAAATGGTTCCTCAAAGCTGAGTCTTCGGACTATATGTAGGTCTTCATCCTCTGATGCCATTGTGTCCTTATTTTAGAGAGAATTTCCACAACTTCTGTAACTTTAAATATATTCCTCAAGTCTCTGTCCTTCCCAGTGCACGAGAAAAATGCTAATGCATCTGCACAGTGGAGCTGAGATGCCTTGCTCCCTTCATGGGAAAGACATGTAAAACCTGACCCTAAGACTGGAATATCGAAAGGATCAGGCCTAAAATCAATAGCGTTAATGAAAAATTAGGAAGTGGAAATAGGGACATATTTAACTGGATAACAACTGCCACTTGTTCTAGCAGAACTTGTCACAGCTGGCAGATGGACGAGGATTTTACAACACTGGATGAAGCTGAAACAGCAGTTAACTACTATTGGACAGTGGTATTTATCTAGAGTACATCTTATCTAGAGTACCTGAAATTTTGGAACGAATTTTATGCTCTTGAGAAACCAATTGGATTAAAAAACAAAAGAAAGGACATTTAGCTGTTTGGAATAATACAATACAATTCTTCTGGAAGATTGTGGAGGAAATGGAAGGTACAAAATACTGGTATTCTTCCTTCATGAGACTTCTCTGTTCCAGGTACATTCCTGAGCTTGTGCTATTCAAACACACGTGCCATCTATGCTGGAAATGTGAGCATGATAGAACAGAAAGGAGTCTGAAACACAGATAGTTCTGAATGTTGTTTTCCAACTAACGTAATGTACTCCATCAAAGCACAATGCTGTGAAACAGATTTTTGCACTTCTTGTTTTTCTAGGTAACATGCTTCAAGCTCACATGGTCTTAAGAACCAAACATGCCTGGAAACAGTTGTAGTCCCAGCTGACATCTTTATGGTTGCCTGCTAGTTTCATGTCCTGTCGTGTTAGTTTTTTCAAACCCCTTGCTCTTTCTCTGTGGCTGAAGAAGATTGTCCCACACTCCCTCTACCAGATTGTCCATCATGTTCTTTTCACTGAACAATTTGTCTGGACCTGAGATAAAAATAAAGTTAAAAAGCTGGTGACATAGACAGGATGGAAACATGATTTGTTGACATACAGAGCCAGTGTCCTGCCTGTCAGAAAAGGGAGTACATCACAAAAATTTTATGTTTTCTTCTTCTTGTTTAGAGCACTCAGATTTCAATCCAAACCCCATCATTTCAGCACTATTCTTCAGGAATTTTGGGGTTGGCTTTTTTTCTTTTCTAGAGGATGCAACAAGATATACAGAAAGATCAAGTCCATGACAAATGGACATGAGGACAAGTAACAGAAAATTGGCTAGAAAAAAGGAGAGAGACCTTTCTGATTTAACCTTAGCATAAATAGATCAACCATGATTTTTCTTTAATTTCATCACTTGTATCTTTCAAAGACATCTACAATTGTGTTTTCTGTTTTGGATGATCACATTTGCCTTTCGTTGTTAAGAGTATTTCTAATGTAACTAGATCACAATATATGCACAGGTGCAGAAAATCTATGGTATGAAGGACGCTTTTGAAAATACCCTGGCTCATGTGCCCAGCCCCATAGAAGCTGACTGGACCAGTCTGAGAAACAGTATTGGGGTCAAGAGAAAAAAAATGGAGTCTTTCAGTGGCCCCACTAATAAGAAAGGGTCTGGGGCCTGTTGGTAGGTACTGGAAAGCATATTCATGACCTTTAGAGTTTGTCCTGCCAGCATAGGAAGGGTTGGTATGGGTGTTTATCACTAGCCACAGGGGTTAGAAATTGCTTGCATGAGTATTATGCCGACACAGACACAGTGCAGGATTCTTCTGCATTTTTCTCCACTCGGATACTACTTCTAGTGATTTTAGTGGCTGCTGTAAAAATCACATTAAAACTGTCTTACTGTGGCATGTTTGACTCAGTTTGCTCTTTCCACTAGGTTGTATAAAGCTTCCAACATTTTCCATTTCCTTCATTTCTCATTAGTCTTCATTAGTGCTCAGCGCTCACTCTAACACACTGAGTCAGTGATCTAATGCTGGAAGCTTGATTTCCAGAAACCGACTTACCAAATTACCGATTTAATACTGGCTGTGGTCTGTTAAATTTAGGAAAACCTTATCCACAAAATTGATAGAAAATCTGAGTATTTTCTCTGAGTATAATCTTTGTCCAGCTGTAATATGTGCTGCAGACCAAACTTAGTCTGACCTCAGGGTATAACTTTGTTTTGTGGCAGTTTTCAAGATTTCAACATGTATTTTGAGTTCATACTGGAATGAAAATAAAATTTTTGGAACATGTTTATAAAAACAGAATGTGTCAAAATATCCCTTCTCCACCAAGACTTTCCACTGCGCGCACTTACTTATTAGTCTATGTAATTCTGCAAAATGGAAGTCTTTGCATTTGAGTCAGAGTGATTTTTCATCACAGGTAACTTCGAAAGAGATAAGGCCAGGTCTTAAATGCCTTTACCCCAATACAGCAACAAGACTGTAGGCTAAAAGAGAGGACTATCCTTTGCCCCTCTCTTTTTCACCTTTCCTATGAAAATGTCATCAGAGCTAGCAGTACCTCTCCAGGGAGGTTTCTGCATCCCATGAAATTTCCTATTAAGCTCTGGCTGACCTTTGGTGAAATTTGAGCTGCTTCTGCTTACCACTGCTTTCTTGGGACTACCTCTACTGGTGATACAAAGAGAAATTTGTCATAGCTGGTGGATGAGGAGAGGACAAGAGTCTCTGTCATCCTCACCACCCAACTGAAAGCAGTGTGGCATCCCTTGCACCTTGGTAAGGAGACTGTACCATAGGTTGTATTAAAACCTGTGTTGCCTTTAGACCCATTTTTTTGCTCATTTTCCTAGAGTTTGACTCCCTACCTGGTTAACTTGTGCTAACTTCAAGTAGGATTGCATTTGTAGGTGTCTGCATGGGTTTAACTCAGTTGGTTTAAAATCACACCTTGAGTTAAACGGGTGCAATTGTCTTGTGTAGACAAGCCCTTGGAGGCACTTTGTCAGGCACCTTGCCACTAATCCACCTACTGAGGTAATGAATCTTGCCCTGAGGGGAGTAACAGATTCCTCCCTGTTAATATTCAGATCTGTCAGAGCAGAGATACCATAACACTGCCCTCACTTAAATCATTATCCAGTCTCCAGGTACATTATGTAGACTAAGTGTTTGCAAAGTAGCTTTTTGGCTCATTATATTCTAAACTGGGCCCTGCAGAAAGCAAACAATCCATTTGCTTGGGTTCAGGATACCTTTACAGTTATAGATCTTAGAGAAGAAGTTTTCCTCTGTGTTTGAAATTTTACCTCTGAAAGTGGGTCCAAGTGTTTGCTAATATCCTTTACAAATGATTTCTGGCCTTTGGACAGGAGCCTTCACTTCTACTTTTTACACGTGTATATATATTAGGCTGCGAAGAGCACTGCTGCCTGTGGGGAACAGCGGGGTCCGCGTCAGCCCTGGAGCCCAGGGGGACACCTGCAAGCCTTGGTGGTGGGGGTCCCCACAGAAAAACACTCGCTCAGCCCCACGACGCCATACAGTCAATTCCAGCATATACATATGCCTTGCCTTCAGAGTACTTAACATTTCAGAAGCAAGCTTGTAGCAATTAGTGCTTGTTGTGTGATGGAGACTGCTGTGTTGACTGAACCAATTAAGAGATCAATTAGTGCAGTACAGAGCGCTTAGAGAGGTAGTCTTGGGTGACTTTGTATTTAAAGGAGTACCAAAACACTTTTCCCTACTGTCTGGTTTTGAAGGTAAATTTAGTTTTGCACTATTGTAGCCCACAAAATATTTTTTTTACGGCAGTTTGTTAGTAAGTAGGGATTTCCATGAATTGGAAACACTACAAGCAAACTCCAAAGCCTGTGTTTCTTTTTCTTGTTGTGTCTGAAAATTTGTATAAAATCAAAGATTATATGCTCTAAAGCCCCAGTCTGACTTCTAATGACGTTTGTAACAGGCCAAACCTATCACTATTTTCTTCACAGAAAAGCAAAGTAAGTCCAAGTCTCTATCTTTTCAAGTTGGACTGGGGCTTAAGGTCTTTATTAGATAATTATTGTTTGCCTTATTCATCACTGGTCAGAAGTTTATGGATGAAAATACCAACTGGACATAGTTCCATCGGCCTTGCCTGGTTTCCTAGCCAGGCTGCCAGGGAACCTGGGCTTCTGAGCTCTGTGATCCCTGGGCTGACTCACCATAGCAAGGTTTCAGGCACGTCAGACGACACGGCTAGGAACGTTGAGTTTCTGGAAGTGGAGGCCAGCAGAGGTGAAACTAATAAGAAAGTCTCAGGAAATGATATATTTCAGAAACACCATGCACGTTTCCTTTTAGAAACAGTGTTTGGGGATTTCTGGGTCATGAGAAGGTCTTGAAAAAATTGGTGTAGGTCCTGACCAAACAAAACCACATTAAAAAAAGAAGAAAAAGAAGAAAAAGTATTATTAACCCTAAATCCTGCATTTCAGCCAGTTCTAGTCTTGTTCCGCTTTGAAATCTATTTATGTCCCTACAGAAACTTTCAAAAAACAAGAAAATAGGCAGCCTGTAGTCCAGCATTGTCTTTATTTCATAGATCACAAAACCAAACAGTCAAATAAACTGTTTGGGTTTTTTTAAAGTGGATTTTGTTTTCTTAATGTTGAGGAGTCAAAAGAATAACACGGAAGATTCTATTTCACTTGGGTTTTAAAACTGTCAGGAACTGCAAACTTGGTGTTTTTCCTTACCCTGCTCAGAGACAGCAGAAAATCAGCTTGTTTTGCATATAGTAATCCTTCATTATCTCAGAAAGACTTAAATTAAGATTTTAATGGATTAACTGTTTCTTACCCTATCACTTACTTGGTGCTGCATTAATTACAGCAGTCTTTCTGTATTCACAGAAAAATACCCTCCTTTTGCTTTCCTGGAACTGCCTTTCTGGGCACTTCTGTTGAGGAAGGAGGACACAAAAGAGAACACGGGACCATACTTTACCCTTGCACCTTTTTTTAAAATATGCTTTTTGACAGTCTTACAAGACCAGAAACAGCAGTGAAGAATCAAGGTTTAGACATCGTAACCCTCCCTGTATTTAAAAAAAAAACCCCAAACTGTGGAAAAACAATATATTTAAATATTAATAATAATGAGTATAAGTGATTAATGAGAATGGAGCAATAACCCATGATTTTCTCTCTCTCCCCCCACATAAGACAAACAAACTAAAGGAACATCTGAATGTAATTTCTGGAGGTGCTACATTTAGCACAAGGTTTAGTTCCAAGGCTTTTATAGACTTCAGTGATAGACCTATTCCTAATAAAGAAAACTAATGATAAAATTAGACTTTCTTACTGAGGTCTCTGAGAGTTATACACAATGACATACAATAAGATGTTAACTTTTCTCCAGGCACTGGTGACAGTACTTATGGGATGGGAGTACCAGCCTAGGCCACACGGACCAGGCTCCCAGTCTGTTAGAGCTACTTGTTTAGCATGTGATTTTGAAAAATTCTTTGACTGGGAGTCACATCACCAAATTTAAACAACTACATTGAATCTTTTCTCCCTTGACTCCCTTTATAGCCACCAGAGGGTTTGCCCATGGTGCTAAAAATAAGGAGTACAAGTCTGGAGTGCTGGACTGCTGACCATTTCACATCTCTTAAATTCAGATACATTTCTGAAGTTTCTCAAAGCTCACTTCCTTGCCCCATTTTGGATAATGCCAACCAGCTATTTCGAAGGCAAATTGGCTACTGAGGGAGCTAGCCCTAAGCAGTGTGGACAGCAAGCAGCCTGATCCACCTGGCCGTAGGAAAAGGACTGGTCTCTGACTCTTCTATTTGGGAGTCCAGGCAGAACCAGAGAGAATTAGAAAGAGATGCATTTCTGCAGTGTGTTTCCATTTACCCTACAGTAGCTGTTTACACAGGTTGGATGAATCACACTCCTTGCATCTCGGTTTCTACAAAATGGGGAATGATATAAAATAGTACACAGCCACACTGGTGAAGAACAGTGAGTGCTCTGGGTAAGATATCCACCACCTGAAGAGAAGGAAACCAGCAAAATGTAAAAGATGAAGGCACAGGAAAAATTAAGATCAACCCACAGAGCAACTACAAGGCAGTGATTTTTTTGGCCAATATTTAAGAGTTAAATCTTCATAACCCTGTTTAGTGGATGACCAGACTTCTGGAGCAGGTTTGGAGTAGGCACCCTGGAGGGGTTTTGTCCTGGGGCTGGGCTGGGAAGAGCAGGCTAAGGTTAGGAAGAGCGAGCAGTGGGGCTGGACCGTGCGTTATGGACACAGGGTCCCAGGAGCTAAAATAGCACTTCCTATGCAGTGGTACCAAACCTCCTCCCTCCGTACTAGGCATTTATGTGCAGTGTTGCAGGGAGTATTTCACAGTATATCACAGACTGGGTCAGTAAAGAAAGTAATGTCCACAGCCTTTCATGTCACATGAATGTTAAGGTCACAAATCCTGGCCTTGAAAACACATGTTTGGCTTACCATGAAAGTGGACAGTAGAAAAACAAAACAACCATTCCATGACACACGGTCACTGACTTTTTTTTTCTCAAGAATCAAGGAACAGCCAGGCGTGGTTACAGAAGGCATTTCTTATTGAACCTGGCCAAAAGATGTTGTAATATTTACACTGGTACACGGTTGTTGGCCTAAAAACTATTGTGTAAGGAGTCAGAATGGGAATACAGATTCAAATGTAACACCAAATAAATAACGTTTCATTAACGCGTGGCTTAGCGAGAAGAAGACTGGCTGGGGGCTCAAACAGCCGACGTCTCCGCGGCCCTTCCAGCGGCCACCAAAGCACCCTCACGGGTCCCGCTCCCCCGCCGCCGGCAGCCATGTTTTCAGCCCCGCACGCTGGTGCAGGGGGCAGCCCCGGGCCTTGCTCCAGGCCGCATCCCCCAGCAAGGCCCAGCACCCGTCCCGCCGCCCGGAGGGGCGGGCGCGGGCAGCCCCGGGCGCTCCGCAGCGCCGTCCTGCCCCTCGGGCCGGGCTGAGAAGGGCCCTGCAAGCGGGCACGGGGGTGGGGTGGCGGCGTGGCGGCCCGGCTCCACACGGCCCCCCCCCGCCCCGCCCGCCGCAGATGCCGCCCCGGCGGCCCTCGGCCCGGCAGCGCCGGCGGGAGGCAGGCGCTCTGCGGGGCCGGGGCCGATAGATGGCAGGCAAATCTCAGGCCTGCCGAGAGCAGCGGGCTGCCTGCGTGCTGCAGCCGGGCGGGCAGAGCCTGCGTACCGCGGGAGCCGGGCAAACCCCCGGTAACGGCTGGGTTGTCTCAGGACCCCCCCCCCAAAACGCAGGTTTTCTTACGGGGCTGCGGTGGCTCCTGCGTGTGTTCAGTGGCTCCGGCTGGAGGTCAACACAGGCTTAAGGCGCTTGAACAGCGGGGTTTAGCTGGCCCCAGAGACGAGGATAGTCTTTTCGTTTGTTTGTTTGAAGGGGGAAGCCTGTCCTGTTTTAAAAAGCGAAGTCAAACTGGGTGAAACATCTCCTGCTCGGGTCACCAAGTTATTTCAGTCAGACTTCAGCAGTCACTGCGTGCCTCCCTCCAGCTTTAGATGGCTTGGGTTTCACTGCCTGTGGCGCCTGCTGTAACAGCGTGTCGTCCGAGGTAACACCTGCACTGGACTTCGCATTTCGCTCTTCTCAAGCTTTTCAGCCTTGCCCCTTTTCTGACTGGACCCAAGCAGCTGGGATATAGATGGGGCAACACAGAAAGAGGGGATCGTCGTGACTCCCACTCTGTATTTCATCCTGACTCTCTTGATAATGGCATTTTTCTTGCCACTCAACACGACAGTCATGTGGCTTTTTTTCCCCTGCTGGCTTTCATGGCAGATAATTTTTAAAGACCCAGAAGCACACCTCGAAACAAATAAAACAAAAAGCCAATAGAAAGTACTGTAAACATAATATTTTAATTTTAAAAACTCCCCACTTTTTTGGGAGAAAAATTTGAAGAATTGGAATTTGAAGAAATTCACAATTCTTAAGGCATACAAAAATTTATTGACTGTTCCCCAGTCCTTGTTTCACAGATCTTGCCTGTGAACACAATATAAAGACAGGACTGAGCAAGTGTCTTGACCACAACATTAGCGCACCTTTAGGCAGGGCAAAACAAGGGTTGAAGTGGAAATCAGGAAAAAACCCACATGGTTTTCAGCCAATTAAAGCACAAGAGAAAGTTTGTTTTCTAAGTAAAGCTTTCCCATACATTGAAAAAAAAGGAGGGGGGATATAAGTTTAGCTTTTTAAAGTGCCTTTTTAAGAATGCTCTGCTGTTGTACTCAATACGAAACTGAATTAAATGTTTTCCCAAGCATATGGCACGCAAAATCCTTATTTCAACTTCAATCTGTTTAGTCTTTCTGCTGAAATTCATTTCAGTCCAGCCTGCCTTTTCCTTAGCACTCTAAATACCTAACAGAGCACTGCGCATGCTTGCGTGCATAGGGGGAAGATACGCATATGTGTACCTACAGCATACCGGGGAGGGTTTGTGTGCATTGACACATGTATGTATGGGGGGGGGGGGGGGGAGATGGGTGGGAAGCAGAGAGTTTTATATAATCATTGCCATGTTATGTGGTCCCTGATTATAGTGTCTAACTCTAGTACCTGGCTTCACAGAAAAGGTGGGAATTGTTATTATCTCTCTATTGCAGAGATGGGAGCATGGAATAGTAAGCTAACAGCTGAAGGCTGCCCAGTGAGCCCACAAACACGAACAGGTGGAGAATGCAGGTTTCCTAATTCCCTAAGTCACAGGACAGCACCCACTTTCTACCAGAGCCTGAAGACCCTAAATGTCTCAACAAAGCCCAGATATATCAAGTCTATAGTTTCTACAGTGCATAAAACCCAGCCCCAAAATAAGTCAAAAAACACATGTTGTACAATTATTGGCACTTCCCTCCACAGATGAAAGAGTGCAGAAGCACATGAAAAGACCAATATGATTGAGAGCCCCTTGGGTGTTTAGCATGAGGACTGGGACTCGTGGGCAGTCGGCAAGAAGTACTTGAGGTCAAAAAAGAGGAACTCATGAGTGGTTTGAGCTTGGGATTTGGATGACTTCACCACTCGCTTATCGTTTGCATTGAAAGCATACGCAACCTAGCAACTATCACTCAATGCGAAAAAAAAATTGGGTTTACATGGATGTATATGAATTCAGAATATAAGTGGGTGTTTCTGAATTCAAAATATGTGTAATTCACATGCAAAACGAGTCTCATCTATTCCCGTTAGAAAAGTCCAACTTTAAAGAATGTGAATTATCAAAAAGTCTTTTTTTACATTTCCAAAAAATTAGAGACCATCTTGGATTGGAAAAGAAATTGATATTTGCCCCAGGTTGGCGCAAATCTGGACCCAGATTTGCAAATCACTTCAGATATTATAAAAAGCTAGTGGAAATGCTAGTCCCCACCTCCGAGCTGTTAAAAATCTAATGCAAATGCTGGCATTTTAGGCTGTCTTCAACTACAAATGTGGCTCAGGGATAATCTCCTGTTAGGTGCAAACCTCTCACCACCACTGCTTGGGAAACTAAATATCACTTAGTCTTATGTAATTCAAAACATGTTTCATCAAGCAGGTGAACACAGTGCTGAGAGTTCAGCAGCAGTTTACCTTTTGGGGGGGAGAAACGATTCATTATGTCTTGCAGTCCCGGAGATAGGCCCTGTTGAAAGATGTCTCCAATTATGTCTAAGCATTACTCCGAGACAAGCCAAAAGGTTTGAAGGTATAGCTAAGGCTATGACAAGCCAAACATTTGTCTTAGCCCTGTGAGGCAAAAACATCATCAGATCTTTGGATCTGAGCGTGCAGCATGAAAACATGAAGAGTACATAATGCGGTACACACGCGTGCATGCACATGCACATGCACACATATGTGCATGCACCTCAGGTCGCCGTGACCGCCAGGAAGCGATGCCAGACAGTTTTCAGCGCTTTGGCTCTGTCCCGACTCTCACTCATTCATGGGCACGGAGCCGAGACAGAGCCAGGTTTTCAGCTGCAGCCAGACTTAATGCTTCATTACTTTGCCCACCTCTACACAGGATATAGCATTTTTAACATTAGTAGTTAGCATTATAAGCTCTCATAAATTATCCCTGGCCTGTACTGCTGAAAATATGTTCCAGTGCGTGGCCCGTCCATTCCCTGCCCTGTGAGGTGGGTGGGATACCAGCTTTGTGAACCGTGGCTGTTTTCCTGGTGCAGCCTCCGCTCAGTCACCGTTCAGAGACTTTGAACTGGGTCCAGTAAATGTTTACCTGCTGCTAATGTAGATTTCCCATGCGATGTACTAGGGTAGTGTGAAACCTGCTAGACATGAGCAGCTCATGTTGGGCTCCAAATGAAAATCTTGAGGATGGGAGCGAGTGCTTCTCTAGCCAAAGAAGGCACAAACTCAGTTGAAGCAAAGCCATTGCTGGGCACGCCAAGGGGTAATAAACACATTCTTTTTTAGAAGGAGAAAGGGAAGGGCAAGGAGCAGGTCTAGGGTATGCAAGTAGTTTAAAGTTACTGCCAAGCTAACACCCACGCAGCCAAGGGAGAGCTACAGCATGCCAAAGGCCACCCTTCATTTCAAAGCCAATTAGTGAGTTGCAAGCTGCTATGCATCCCTGCAGGACCAGATTCCCTGTTTCAGCCGCAGCCACCAGCGAAGGATGACACATGAGATGCTCTACCTCAGAAGCATCCCCAAGAGGTTTTATGACTCACCGCACACGTCTTCAAGTTACAGCTCCTTTCTTCCTCTCATCTTTTCTCTTCAGGATAAGAAGCTTACCAGGAGCACCTTATCTCCACATTCCCTTACAGGACAAGAAGAGGGATGCTTCACCAATTTTTTCCTTCAGTTACCACGCTGATGCTCCAATCTCACACTGTTGCTCCACTGCCCTAAGGTTTTACCATGTACAGAGAGGCTAATGGAGTCAAATACTGAATTGGTGAGCACCGGCAAAAATGTCGTCCTCTTCAGCTGTGGTAGAGCCAGTGGGCTTTGGGCTAGTTCTGAGCTTTTAAGTAGGTCTAGAAAACTTCACAGTGGCAAGAGGAAACTAAGAGAAAGATAATTTTCCCCCAAAAGCCTACAAAAGAAATAAAGGGCCTGTTAGCCAATATTGTCCTGGGCTTCAAGGTGAAGAGCTGATCCTCAGAGTCCACTCTGCTGAAGAAATTCCCAGCTTAATAACATGAAAAGACACTCATGGGCTGCAGAAATGGTGTGAAGACACATGATTGATTACTGAGAGCTTTTGAGTTAGTTGTGAGACAGGTGAAATACAGCCTCCCATTTGGAGGAACAGGCAAAAATGTAAGCAGATTGTGAAGGTAAGGAGAAACCATGGATGAAGCTATCCCACAGCAGGATGCACAGGGCATACCTGAATGTTCAGGGGGCTGTAAGAAAAGGTGCAGTGGATAACCAACCTAAATAGGTGTGTGGGATGATCAGAAGCTACTGACATGTAGGCCCTGCCTGCCATCTGGGAGAAAGAAAAACTGGCAAGGACTAATGAACTCTCCTACCCAAGCTCCAGTGAGAAGGGCTTGGTGGTTCACTGAAAGAAAAAGAAGAGCAGCACCCTAAATTTCTACCTCTCAAACTACTACTTCTACCAGAGTGTTTCGGCTTGTATCCTCTAGACTGGAATGGCCCTTTGTGCTCAAAATTTTAATTAAAAGCTAGAGACAAACAACCTCCACATCAGTTACAGACATTTTGCATTCACAACAGACTTTGGTTTTCATCATATGACCTGCTTTTATAACCAGCTTAGTTAACATTTTAATTTTAAAATGTAGTTAACACTTCAAGGAGTACTACTCATTTTCAAATGCTGGAATGCATACATAACCTCAGGGGCTTGTGTTTGTGTTTATTTTGACCAGCACAGTTAAAAAAAACTTTGGCACACAAATCGTATCTCTTACCCTAGGGAATAGGACACAGAAAAAAAAATGCCAGCAGGTCATACACCTGAGTGTTAAGGAAATCATTGGGAAGCCAGCAGAAGGAGCAGGGAATCGGGAGGTGATGGTGGTAAAGACTAATCGGTCAGAAGGGCTGGGATTTCAGGATGTGAAAAGCAAAGCTTTTGGAAAGGACAGCTAGCCTGCATGTGCTTGCTAGGCATGAACGCAGAGGACAGATCCTGTATTTTTCACCCCTTTGGGGCTGCTAGTCCTATTTTTGGCACTGACCGTTTGCTCAGGAGAGATCCCAGCTTTGCATGCTTAACACTTTGTTTGGCAGCCACCACTTCAAGTGCATGCTAAGGGAATGTGTTGAATAGTGGGATTTCTTGTTCCTTTTGAAAAGAACAATATACAGCAGCTATAACAAGTGCCCTGGCTATCTCTGTGAGAGTTAACTATATCAGAAATGGGGGGAAAACAACCTTCTCCACATGGAATATGCTGCCTTGGAGAGACAAAAGACTTCATTAAAACCAGACTCACCAGAGCTTTCTTTAAAAATTTTATAGCTGTTCAAATGTAAAACATATTTAACAATGGCTCTTTTGCAATGTTATAAGCTTATTTATTAGTCTATGTGTGTTCATAAATCATCCTTTTATCCTCCTTGTTATTTTTCCAAATTAACACATTTTCGATAAAAGAGATTACGAGAGAGATGATGAAGTGCTAGATTCTATCTCCCATATCTTTTGTGCTCCTAAAGAAAAATCATAAAAAAAAAAAAAGAATGGGGCAAACACCACAAAGCTTTGCTGATGGTAGTGATCAGAAAGGGTAATAAGGCTGCCTCGTCTGTGCTCATACTCCTTTCCTCATCCTTTTTTTGGCCAATATTCCAGCAAATGAGCTATTATGAATGCCTATAGTGTGCTGCGGATGTGGTTCTCCTTGTCAAGCCTCTTTCTCTGCACAGTTGCTTGTGGAAGTATAGATACTGTAGGCAATGTCAGATAATAGGACTGACAGACATTTTCCATGATAAAACTCAAGTTTTCTGTGGCTTATAACTTAGTCACATGCTGGAAACAAGTGCTCTAGATTTCATGGTTTTCCAGTAGCAAAACTAGAGAACAGCAGTGTCTTTTAATCTCTCTGTCAGCTGTGCAGTCTCAATGCCACGCTGCTACCGAGAAGAAATCCAGTCGTGAGAGAAAAGTCGTATCACGCATCTTTTGCAACCGTCAGCACAGCATGGAGATAAATGCAACCTAATCTATGGCAAGGAGCTTGTGACTGATCAAGTCTGACAGCACATTAAAGGATTTGGCAGCCTCCATGGCTGAGTATCACCCTTTTAGCTTAAAGCGGTAAAGGGAGGCGCATATGTTGTGAAGTATCTTCATATGTGCCTAACTAGGCATAGGATCCCACTGCAGTGCAAGGCCAGCTAAGGGCAGCTTTGTGTCTCATTGTGCAACTCTGATGGGAAGCCTTGCCAGGGATGGGGAGCCCACCTTGGAAAAGGGGAGAGAAGAAAAAGCAAACATATCTTTTACAACACTGGCTTTGCATTAACCATCCTTGTCCTAGTTGGAAAGATGAGAGGGAAAAAAAAAGTGAAATCAGACTGGCTGACCTTTCCATTAACTTTTTGGCCTCATGTGTCATCCTTTCCACAGCACTAATGCCCAGAGCTGCCAGTGATGCCGCAGGAACCACTCGAGGCCATGACTGCTGCAGGCACCACCTTGATGTCAAGCCAAAAGCGGCAAGGAGGGTGGTGGTTGTACCTGCAGCAGCGGTACGGCAGTGCCAGGAGCTGGGAAAGCAGCAGGCGCAAGGGCAGACCCTGTATTCCCTTTTCTAGCAGCTCGGGGGGTGGGCTGAACCAGCACTGGGGGCTAGGATGGCATTTTCCAAAGTGGCTGTGTCTGCTGGGGATGCGGGGGAGCAAAACCCACTACCTTGGGCCCAGAGACCTCACTGGAGATTGCTCCTGCAGAGTGGGACCCAAGTCCACTGCCCCTGCAAGCCAGGTTGACAGACCCACATGTTTTTTCATCACAAACATTTACATTTTTTTAAGCTGCCGTTACAGGTGATCTTTCTGGTTATTTGTGTGGTGCCTGACAGTGAGAATTTTGGAAAGACATATTCATTTAGTGGAAGCAACTGAAGTATTAAGAAACATTGGTGGTCCCTTGCTAACAGTGCAAATAATACCCTCATGAACCAAAAGGATTGTGAGATAACTTCAGTACAGACTAACTCTCCTGTAAAATCCTGGTAGCAAACAACCATTTTTAATGCAGTCATACAGGCAATTTTGTTGCTCAGTGGTGCTTTATGTTAGCAATTTGATAATTGATACATCTGACCACTGATTTACATTGCATTCTTCCTTAAATAATCAAGACTGAAAAAAAAAACCCCAAAACCACCAACCCCCCCAGTCCAATTAGAGCTGTATTCATACAAGTTGCAGATTAGCATTTTTGAAATGCTCATCCTTAGTGCAGAGTGGGGCTGCAGTATCTTCTAATTATATAGAGCAATTAGAGAAGATCATCAAGACATTCTGAGGTCTCATTAGGGAGAGTGTTGGTTGTTACAGACATCTTCACAGATTACAGTAGTGTCTAGGGCACATCACCCCCCCTCCCATACACATACACACTCCTTTGGAAGAGTTAGACTGTGACTCACTTCTATTGAAACAATGGTCAATGCTCTCACAGAACAGTCTTATATTGGCTTCTTTTTTTAAAGAGGTGATATGTTCACACCATCAAAGACTCTTAAAATAGAAAAACTCCACTGAATTTATCTGTCTTTTCAGCTTTCATGATTGAGCATTCTCTGGTAGACAAATACAATTTCCGAGGCAAAATTATTGGGTATTTCCTTATAGAAAGATGTGAACAGCCTGTGCCTCACTTATATAAATCTTAGTGATGAAAAAGCTGAAACAAATGAGAATAGTATTTTCTTATAACTTTCATGGTTAATCAGCATGGAGAATGCAGCAGCTTTTGAACTCAAGGCAGTGAATCCTTCTGCCATGGTGCTCATGCTCTTGCTTGTGGAACATAGTGCTGGGCATCGGAAATGAAATAACTGATGTGTATACAATCAAATTTTCTCATCAGTCTAGAGGCTTGAAAAGGACTTAAGTCACACGTGAGGCTCATCACACCTTTCTGCACAAAGGTAAATTTCCTCCTAAAAGTACGAAGTCTTTGCAGTGCATTACAGTGCAGTGGGAGCTACTCAGGCCCTTGGCATAAACAAATTTAACAGACAGTTGTGCCGGCTGCCAGCTGTGCAAAAATCATTTTTTTCCCCCACTAATTGGCCAGTTCCATGCTCTGGAGCAGATGAGGCAGTTTGTGTGTGGCAGCTGAAACAGCTATCAGAGGAAGATCCTGTTGGAAGTGGCAACCCACCCTGAGGAGCCGAGCCCTGGGGTCAAAAGGAGCATGTACAGAAATTTACCATGGCACAGCAGCATCACACGACATATACCCTGACTCGCCGGCCTGCAGCGATTCCTATCGTGCAGTCACGCCAGAGGTGACAGCCTCTGACTAACGATGCTGTTCCCCTCGGCTGATCCTTAACGTGCTCCTTCTGCTGTCTGTCCTGTGCCTGCGTGGTATCACCTGCAGAAGGCAGCATGGCTGCTCAGTCCTATCACCAGAAACTCGGGTAGTAACGCTCTACCCGTAAGGTTAGATAGCAAGATAACTGAAAAACCCTTTCGTCAGTGATATCGTACTGCAGTTTGTGATGTCGCTTTCTGCCATCACTGACTGCTGTTGAGATCAGAAGAAGTAGTCACAGGAATGGTAAGAG
Source organism: Harpia harpyja (assembly GCF_026419915.1). Taxonomy (NCBI): domain Eukaryota; kingdom Metazoa; phylum Chordata; class Aves; order Accipitriformes; family Accipitridae; genus Harpia; species Harpia harpyja. Next base: position 15,735,169 of record NC_068947.1, read on the forward strand.
GGGCAAAACAGTCAGTTTGTGATAGAAGCAGCCACTTGTATTTTCCACAGTTGTCTTGAATATTACATTCTCACAACCCAAACCCAACCCAAAACCTAAACCAAAAATGCTACTTTGAGAAAGTATTTTTGAGACTGAGTATTTCTGTTCTAACACAACATGACAAGAAAGAGCTGTGTGCAAGAAGCTACACATTGTATACAGCAACTTAACAGAAACTATTATATATGTATCTGCAGAAAAAGTTAAGTATTCCCAGTTCTAGTAGAAGGCGATTCTTTATTAGCAGTCTGTATCTATAGATAGATAGATAGACAGACAGACATTTTTTGTGGGACATTTCTAGAATACCTACTCAGTAGGAAGTTAATGAAGTCTGGAAGAATGTTTAAAGTGGCTTCTTTGCTTAGGAAGTTATTTTTTATAGATAAAAGTTACTTGTGCTTCTCCTTATTTATGTTGGTGCTTATACACCCTGCTGTTGTCTTAGGCTTTGGTTGTGTTGCTTGCTGCTACTGGTTGTCATGGAGAATGTTGCACAAAGCCAGACAGTGAAGAGATAAGAGCAGTGATATTTTGGTTCATTTTGGAATGCTGTATTTAAGTTTAGGGAGAAAATTTATGGGAAAAGCAAACCAAATTATTACAGGCAGCACTCTTTTAACTTCAGAAAGGCAGAGGAATGGGGGAGTGCTTCCAGACGGTAAACAAGTCATCCCATCTGCAGCAATGACTGGCATGAGCGGCATTCTTTTGGAGCTCACCCTTGAATGGTCCCCAAGGATCAGGTTTCTGGCATATTGCACTCTTGATGGTACAAGAAAATCAAGTTCAGAAATGTTGCATTAACAGCATGTCTCATGTCGACATCTTCACTTTAATCCACTCCCTTGGGGGTCACAATGTGCTCTCTAACTGGTTATTGCCAAACAAGTATTTATAAATCATCTGTGGCATGAATATATAGATCCTTTTCAAAAGCAGAGGGCCAAATTTTGCCTTTACTTCTGACCTGCTCTGCTCCTCCTTAAGGTCCTGGGTTGCCCTATCGGTAGTGGGGTTATTTCCATGCACAGTCCTTCCCCAGTCATAAGAAGTGGCAGGTATGCCCAGGTCCCAGCCCCTCTGTCCCCTGTGTGATGCATCTGCATTTCTAACCATGTACAGTGACATGCTGGGTACTTTTGGATATCTTCCCAGAGAGTGCTGGATACATAAATGTAGCGAGAGGGAGAAAATGAGAGGGAAAGCTTATGGGCAGAGGCACAGTTGGATGCTAACACTGGAATGTGCTGCTTTATTTGTCCCTTCATCCTTGTTAGTTTATGTCACAAAAATAGGAGCCTCCTAATGAGGACAGGGGTTGAAAGCTGAAGCACCAGGAGACCAAAGGTCACTGTAAAGATTCACAGCAGTTTAAAGGCATGCTTTACTGCGTGTCAGGCTTGGGGAGGAGGGCAGCAAACCTTTTGAAAATTTAGAGCAAGATAATTCTTTAATGAAAAGTGCATATATTTCATATGAATCATCTCTTTGACTCAGCTGAGACAAAACAGAGGTATTTATTTTCCAGACTTGTATCTTTAAAACTGTCTACTGTTTTGGGTATTGATTCTGGCCTCAGGAAGTGTTTTCTGTTCCTTCTATTATCATAAAACAGGATTAAATTTCAATTGATTTTACTATGGATTAAATATGTTCGTACTGGATTAATCGCTCATGAAAGTACAACTGCTTTGAAAATTTACCCTGCCACCAAGTTCAGAGTCTACAAATGAGAAATAAATGTTTTCTTGGGTATAATCCACCGGTTTGTTTCGTTGGTTTGTACCATCCATTCCCACCTCTGCCTTTGCAGTTTTCAAAAATAGCTGTGGATTTTTTTTTTTTAAGTGCCTGAGAGTTTTGGAAAGCCATTACCTACTAATTTTAAGGGGAATTGGATGGCTATTTGTTTGAAAACCTCAGCTAGGGTGTTTTCACCCTTTTGTGCTTGCTCTTCCCTCCTCTCCCAGCAGTCCTATTTTTAAAGCAGGGAGGTCAGCTATCATCCTGACAGATATTCAAGCACAACAGACTTCTGGCCTGGCTTGCCTTTTGAGCGAGCATAGCTGCCAATTCACATCCGCTTTTCAGTCAGCAGCCATGAGATCAGCTGTTCCAGGCTCCGGGAAGCTCTGCGCCCGGCCAGCATCCTCCCTCTCCCTGCTATCCCCTCCGGCTGGCCGTGCAGCTGCGGCACCGCAGGCAGAGACCGACCAGCCCCGGTCGCCAAACCTCAGATGCGAGACGCCGTGCCGGCAGAGCAGATGTCATCTGAAGTATTTGGGCGGCACAGGCAGGATTTCTCAGGCCGGCGGCGAGCTGCCCCGCTGCCCCTCGGGAGACACCGCTGCCCTGGCCCTGGCCCTGAGGAGACGGTGGGAGATGCTTGCTCCAGGCCCCACGTGCCAGCTCCACACCGATACACAGAGCCTGAGCAGGGCTGGAGGCTGCGTGGCACCTACCCTGAGCTGGTAGGTCTCCCAGCCACCTCCAGGTCAAAGCTGTGCCATTAAAGCCCTTAACATTTAACCACCACAGGTATCAAACAAGCATCTTCATGTAAGAAAAGCCTCAAAAGTTGGAAATTTTTGCCTCCTTTTCCAAAAGTTCTCAACTTATTTATCCTCAAGTAGCTGGTAGATAAGGTTTATTTTGTGTGATGGATTGCTGATACCTGCTCCTCGCAAAGCATTCAAAGCTCAGCGCAGGAAACAGGGAGGTTCAGACGGTTTTTAAGCAGAGGCACTGAGTTGTACGGTCACCCTCTGGCTCCCAGGAGGGAGAATTTGATCGTGGCCCGTGAAGACCATGCGTAGTCTTCAATTGAATCGCCATGGCAGGAATGAAAAATGTAAGATGCACTTTTTTTCCAGCCAGCATTGCAAGATTTAATGTGCTCAGCAAGACGGCTGGATCCTCAGTTGGTGTCAGTCGGAGAACTATATGAAGCAGTGGACCTGTGTTGGTTGGTAGCAGCTGAGAGTCATATGGCTCTCCCTTGTTTTGACTTTTCAGATCTCCTTCCTCCAGGGTGCCAGGACAGTGTTTTATTTACAGAAAGCAACAAGAGTCAAACCCAATGTTACTGAACCACCCCGGCTGAGGTGATGCATGGTGACCACGTTAATCTGTAGATCCTGTGGCTGGGTTGGGTAATAGGAAGCACTGAGTGCTCCAGCATCCTCTGTTAGCCTGTCCAGCTGGAGTGATTTCCTCCTCTTGCTTTTATAGACACTTTCTTTTTAAACTAAGGGAGATTTTTGCAGTTAAAAAGAACTGCTCCACATATGCGCACATAAATCTTTGTGGACTTTTTCAGGCTATGCTCAGCTTTAATGATAGTCTCCCCTCAACTATGTAAAGATCTATTAATCTTGAGTCAAACTATTAGACAGTCACACTAGAAAGGGTTTTGAATTAAAAAAAAATGAAATTAGTTCATGCACTGTAATTCCAAATGCCTTTGCTGTAATGTCTGTGTATCTAGGACACATGTTTCATCTTAGTTTGAGATCTTAAGTTCATCTCAAGTTGCCCAGCTAGGACTGGAACCGGGTTCATAATAACACAGTGATTCTTCATGAGTGAAGCAAAATCACCGGCTGCTGAGGGCTGCAGAGCAAGCACCATGCATGTGGAAGGCACCACACAGCAGCGTTGCTGTTGCTGTGGTGGCTGAGGTCAGGGCTTTTTTGTACCAGGGTCCTGGGAAGGAGGGAGTGGGGAAGCATCCCAGCCAGCGAGGCACTGCGGTTGCCAAAAACCAGAGCAGGAGGTGCAGCCACTAGAGTTGAGGTGGAGCAGCACGGTGGCACTTTATCTGGAGTCACGGAGCCCTGATTGCCAGAGTCCTGTTCCCGTGGTTTGAACCACAAGACCATCCTTCTTCTGCACGTATGAAAGTCATCCTCCTGACGTGTGCAAGTAGCGTGTGGTATGCTGTAAATTATAACCTTATCCGGCCAGTAACCATTTTCCTGGAGAAGTATTTTTTTCCATTTTGGTGATATAAACACCTTGCTGAGAGAGAGAGAGATGCTGTGCAAACTCCGGGCTGTGACTATTTTAGTACTTTTAGTCCCACAGACTTAGGTGGCACGTTGGTAACTGTGCTTCATCAAAATGTGCAACTTTTAACCAGTAGGTAGCTAAAGTTTCAGTTGGGAAACCACAAACCAATAGAGTATAATAATGCTGGTGATGGGGGAGAAACATGGCCGTGTACTGTAATTACAGTCCAAGAGGCCATCACTGACAGATAAAATGCCACAGTCTGTGGTGGCAGCGGGAAGCCACAGGCTGGGACAAAAATGTGTTGTTTGCAACATAAACATCTCTGCTGCAGGGGCCGGGTGGATATTTGCATCTCTTTCGCAAGCTAAACAAAACCAAGCAGCTGACTTCACACAGGGCAACTCCAGGTTTTACTCACCTGTTTTTATTTCCAGCAGGAGGAACAGGCTCAAGGAGTGTACAGTGTAGGCTTATTTGTGCGTTTTCTCCAAACAGCCCCATATCCTAGGGATAACAGCAGTAAAAAATGCTAGGGTATCTGCAGTGATGGATTATCACCAGTAGAAAATACCAAACATTAAGAGTTTGATATATGTTAACACTGAATATTTTGACAAGGACCAGTAGGAAAAAGCAAAGAGAGGTGTGCATTTCACTTTTTCAAGCAGGCCTCTTAGGTTTTGGCAGCAGTGAAAATGTTTACATTACTCTTGTATTTCATCTGTGATGTATAACTCTTCTTTGAAAAGTTTCTGTGGCGTGAATCAGCCAGACATACTCCTTGGGATGTAACAGAGAGGCAGCTCTTGCTTCTAAGCTGAAAAGAGACTTAGTCAGTTGTATGAAGTAATTTAACCAAAGAAGTTAACTGATGATCATCATTTCTTCTGAGCAAAACTCCTTAAGAATGCCATATGTATAAACACTACTGAGACTTTCGATGAAGGTGATTTTGAATTATACTAGCTAGCTGGCTCACCACAGTCAGCCATAAAGAGATACCACTGAATAACAGAACGAGTGAAAAATATGACAAGGGTTTGGCAGGAAAAAAAAATCTGTTCATGTGAGTATCACAGTTTGTGATAAAGAAAGTTTCTTTTAAAATATAATATTCTCTATTAATTCATTAAAATTTTAAAAAATGATGAAAATTCCATTGAAAAGTATTTTTTGTTAAGAAGCTATTTGAGTGAATTATTTTTTTCAATGACATTTTTCACCTGGTTCTGTTAAGAACAACAATAAGGGCTGTACACTCAACTGGTACTAGAACCACTACTGGTGTTGTGCTACTAGTTTAATTAAAAAGTAAAAAGAATTCCATTATAATTACCTGTTTTTAACACACCAAAAATCTCTGCTTTTTCAACTGAAATTTTATATACTTTTTTTTTTGTCTGAAGATGTGTCATTTCTGAAGACCTTGGAAAACATTCCCTCACTTTTGCAGTCAGGGAACATTAAAACAATCACAGGCTTTCAGTCTCTCAAACTCAAACCGTAACTTTTTCACAGAAGGCTTAAGAAGTATAAGAAACTGTATACAGAGAAACACCAGTGCCCTCACGATGAACGCAACTTCAGTGGTCTGAAGTCAAGCAACTCAAACTCAGGAAATTCCCCCCATAAATCTAATCTCTAATGGCAAAATTATTATCGACATGTTTCATTTGTGAAATCCTTTTTTTCCTTCCTTGTTAAACGGAAATGTTTGCATGTTGCTCTCTAGTCCGTTTTAATCAGTATCATACTGCATCTCATTGCTGATATGCAATGCAGGTTAACTTAATCTCACCAAAGCAACTTCTGGCATCACCTAATTTTGGAAGCCTTATTTTGTGAACTTACCATTACATTCATTTTAGTATCATTTACATTTACTCTAAAATATCCATATTTTGCTGATTTTGTTCAATCCTGCATCCTGCTCGTTTTTCCCAGTATTTTAATGGGGAAAAAAAAAAAAAAAGAAGGCCAGAGAAGGGTCAACCCTAGAAAAAAGTCTGCTCTGCTCTTTGAAACTGAGTAAGCTCAACCACAAAATAAACCACTGTAAAAAATGAATGATGAGATGAGAATACCTTTGCATACATGGCACATGGGAGGAACAAACTAGTCACAAACCATCCAATTGCTTCTAACCACAAGATTTTAACACTAGCCGGCAGCACTGTTGATACAACCATTCTTAACACATTTGGAAAATATTCCTAATATTCAAACACTCTCTTTCCTAACCTAAAAACCCTAATGCAAAAAAACAGGCACCAGTAAGAGAGTCAATGCTAGCCTGACTGAATTTAGGAACAAAATTCGCATTGACTTCAAACTTGTGTGGCTTCCGAACTAACAAAGAATAACAGCAATACGTCCATAATACAAAACATTCCTAATGTATTAAATTAGTATTACAATGGAAGATTTTTTTTTTTTTTATGTGCTTCATGGCAAAGAAATGCTTGTCTCTTTTCCTTGAGGCTACTGTGTTGAAATCGAGAAATACAGTAACCTTGCATAGGTCTAATTATCCTTCTTGTATTTACACAATTTTACATCTATGCTTATCTCCAAACTAAAAGTAGTTCTGACTTTTCTTAGGTAGATTCCATACTTTATTAGAAAATGTGTTGCTTAAAAATTAATTTTCCTACTTCGCTTTCCATTGTATTCTGATATTTTCCTGTTGTTCTGGATGTAGTTACAGGAGATTTAACATTATAGCACATTCATCTGGATAGCTATAAAAATGAACGAAAAATACAAATGTGAACTATAAAATGGGACTATGACTTTGCAATTTCCATTCTGTGTTGTTTGACTGCCGCCCTGTAATTTGCTGAATTTGACTGTGGATGCTTATCGGGATGGGTGGTGGTATTTGTCATGCCTCTGATCCAGATGGCCGAACGGGGTGATGGTGAAGCTACCTCTCGTGGGGCTGACTCCCCTCCCGTCACTCTGGTGTCCCTCTGCCAAAGCTCAGGGGTCACTTCTGCATCAGGCTGCTGTAAAGGAGAGGAGACAAGGGGACCGTCAGTGAGGTAATAAGGTACTGCAACATTTAATGTTTTGATGCCTTGAGTACAAAAGCCATTTCTTTAATTTATATGTTTTTGTGGTTCCTATAAAGACAGGAAATGCTCGGGTCAGACACTTCCCACAATTAGGAGGCAAGCGGGCTAAGGGACCTCCGTCTCGCTCTGACTCCTCTCGCTGGGGTTAACTCACCAGGGAGTGAGTTATGCATTGCTCAGTAATGCATAACAAAGATATTAAATATAAAGACCCTACATGAAAAAATATGCTGTGTCTACTTATTTCAGGTAAAAAGAGGGCCATATGCTTGTTAAAGTGGGAGCTCCATCCCTCTCTCCGTCAGTGAGGTGGCCGCTGCGGCCAAGCCAGCAGGGAGGGGGGTTTGCCAGGTAAGGTCCCAGGCAGAAGAAGGGTGTGAGGGGGAGCCGAGCAGCAAAGTGCCTCCTCCAGCATCAATGGCCCAGCCAGAAACCAGATCCCAGGCCCTGAGCCACCGGGCCACACAGAGACTAGTCTAAATTTCATGCACTTTCCTCAAATGATGATGTAATTCATAACTTAACCAGAGCGGACAAAAATTAATGACTAAGCGGCTTGTTTCAGCTCACGCCAGTCATGCTATGAGCTTTGTTCAGCATCAAATGTGGCTTTCATCAGGACTGGAGAGGGGGGATGAGGGCATCACCATCTCTATCTCTCGCTCCCATCAAATACATGCCACACACTCGCCCGCCAAGTGCAGTTTTAGAAATAGCACGGGCATATGGCTGTGCTCCTCTGGTATCGAGTAACAACCTTTGCATGCTTGGCGTAGAGAAGGAAATAGCAAGGCAAAAGGGGAAATGAAAATAAGTAGAGAAAAAATCCCACATAAAAATAGGGAGAATGTTAGTAAAGTGGAGCTTATGATTCAGTTTTCTAACCACAGCTTCAAGGTCCCAATTTCTGAACAGGATGTGACTTAATGCTCTTGTGGGGACCAGCTACCAAAAAAAACCCCAAAACATCTCTTTGCCACTCAAGGAGAAAAGTATCAATTTCTGCTTTTTATGAAAAAGAGACAGATGGTCATTTTCTGTGTATTTAGATCAGCAAACAGAGCAATCATGAAAGCCAAACTTCTGTTATCTCCTTGGGTGACTCTGTCCTTCTGAACCCTTCAAATCTAATTCTGTTTTGAAAAGTAAAAATCCCCATGCATGCTCAGCACATCCTTTCCATTGGTATATCTAGAGTTACAGCTAATTCTCAGTACAAAAATATGTATCATGTCCTGCATTGTTATCCCATTTCTGTAAGCCTGCAGACCCAGCAGGGAAGCTGGGCTCCTTCACTTTGCCAGTGCAACTGTTAACCGTCGCAAATTGCAAAAGATCAAATGATGGCAACTGAAAGCATTACTGCCTGCCAGTTGAAGTGTCATAACGTGTGCACGCTGTCACTGCAGTACCGTGAGACTTGCTGAACTTCACCTCTTGTCTAGGTTACTGTAACCTCAGCTGACAAGCAGTTGCTTGCCAAACCTCTGCAGTATAATTGTTAGCTGTTGTCTAGCAAGAGTTGAAGCCCTGCACAGCCCCACCTTTGCAGCCCTGATCGTGCACTTGGTTATGCAGGTGGTGTTTTGAGCACCAGGTTTGTTGCTGCCTCCTGCCCTCTCTGTAGCATCCAGCCCTTCTCTTGCATGTGCATAAAGAGTGCCCAACAAGCAAAGTGGTGGAGAGCTGGACTGCAAGAGGAGGTGATGAAGCTACTAATACAGCTGCCGTGTACTCGAGAGTAGACTTTCTCCTGTAAAATCTTCCTCAGGCTGAAGGTGCTCAAGAATGACGATCTGACTAGCCAAGGGCAAGTGCCACAGCTCTGCATCTGTGACCCAGGACTGTCCTTTGCAGAACAGCTTAAAAGAGTAGGGTGAGAGAGTAAGGGTAAATTGAGAAAAATTTCTGGAAATGCCACCTATGCATGTTTATTTGGCAGTTCGTTGGTTCAAAACTTGAATTGACTTTTCTGTGCCATAGACAATTGCCAAAGCCGCCCCTTAAAAGGGATCCACAAGCTCATTTTGAATAAGTTTGTCACTGCCTGCTGGGTACCTCAAAAAACCCTGCATCTGAAAATTAACTGGAATGGCACTTAAGAGGGATATTTTCATGGGAAGATTTGCACAATTACTGTGCGCAGCGACTGGTTGGTGATGGTCTCTGTCAGACTGGGTTCTGACCCAGTTACACAGGAGAAAGTAGAGGTAGGATCTCAGGAATTCTTTGGGATTGAAGAGCTTGGACCTCTTCTGCCTCAATGGTATGCATAAACCATTCCTGAAAGATACCTGACTAAACTGTACTAAAAACTGCTAAAACTCAGGCAAAATCTGTATAAAATCCAGGCAGAACAGCATAAATCTTGCTCTTTCTACCTTTTTTCATACCTATTATTTTGTTAGAAAATAGCCATTTTTCTCTCCATTGGGATTTTTGTCTGTGAGACATCCTTATACCCAAGTCACTGTCAGTTTCACAGACAAAGTAATCAAAGCAGACAAGCATCCAGTAGACTTTGAAACACCATCATATACAGTGATGGCCTGAAGGGAAGCTGTCTTTTCGGGTTCCTCCTAAGATGTATGTATATGCAACGTATCTAAACAAGAAGTCATTTATTATACTATTTTTTAACAATTACTGCTGGGTGGACCCCTAAGCTTTCTCTAGTCAGTGCCACAAATATAAAGAGCTGTATAGCATGTATAAGCACTTTTTCGTGGCCAGCTCTTACAGTCCAGCAGTGGATGGATAAAATCTGTTGGTTTATAACTAGTTTTCTTTATTGGTTGCACAGACTTATCTAAAAAGTAAGCCAGGGCATAGGGCACCTTTCAAAATAAGTGTAGAAGAAGTCCTGCTACACTTGCAGCATGACTTAAAATAGGAAAGTTTAAGGTAGGTCTTTGTGATCAAAGCTGTTGAACTTGCCACTGTGTTATTAAAGCTGCCTATACTCTTACTGCAACAATATCACTGGAGCACTGTACTCCTCACATCTGACTTCCTCCCAGTCTTCAAAACATGGATCTTCCCACCACTCTGTAGGTGATGGTAAGATGCTCGCTCTTCAGTTAGTAATCACCATAGATTTACAAAGGTGAAATAGGCTTGACCAACTTGATATCCTTCTGTGATTAAAAGAATAGCCTGTTGGGTGGGTGGACAGCAGTGGATATAATTTAAATTGACTTTGGTGAGGCTTTTGGCACTCTGTCAAATAACATCCTCACAGGCAAACTGGTAAGTATGGACTAGGTAATGGACAGTGAGATGGTTTGAACACCTCACTGGCTCAGTAAGATGGCTCAACGACTGGTCTTAAGGGATTGTGACCAGTGGCATGAAGTCCAGCAGAAGGCCAGTCCCTAGTGTTGTACTGCAGGGGTCCATACTGGGGCCAATGCTATTTAACCTTTCCATTAATGACGTGGATGATGGGGCAGGGTGCACCCTCAGCAAGTCTGCAGATGATAGAAAACTGGGAGGCGTAGCTGATGCTCCAGAGGGTTGTGCTGCCATTCAGAGGGACTAAGACAGGCTGGGCATCAAGAAATGAACCTCATGAATTTCAACAACGGGAAGTGCCAATTCCTGCACTTGGAGAGGAGTAACCACAAGCACCAGCACAGGCTGAGGGCCAGCCAGCTGGAAAGCAGCTTTGCAGAGAAGGACCTGCAGGTCCTGGTGGGCAACAAGTTGAACATGAGCAAACAATTTTGTGCACTGTTACGCCAACAACATCCTGGGCTGCATCAGGCAGAGTGTTGCCAGCAGGTTGAGGAAAGTGACCGTTCCTCTCAGCTCAGCACTGGTGAGGTCACATCTGGAGTGCTGTGTCCAGTCTGGGTTCCCCAGTACATGAGCAAGAGAGACATACTGGAGCAAGTCCAGCATAGGGCCACAAAGATGGTTAAGGGACTGAAGTGTCTGCCATACAAGGAGAGGCTGAGAGAGCTGACTCTGTTCAGCCTGGAGGAGAGCAAGGCTCAGGGGTATCTTATCTATGTGTATACATACCTGAAGGGAGGGTGTAAAGAAGATGGAGCCAGTCTCTTCCCAGTGGTGCCCCATGACACGGCAAGAGCCAATGGGCACAAACTGAAACACAGGAAATTCTGTTTAAGCATAACAATTTTTTTTTCCTGTAAAGATGATCAAACACTGGAACAGGGTACTCAGAGAGGTTTGGGGGCCTCCGTCCCTGCCTGGATGTGTTTAAAACTGGGCTGGACATGGTCCTGAGCAACCTGCTCTTACTGACCCTGCTTCACCAGGGGAGTTGGACTAAACAGCCTCCTGTCCAGCCTCAGTGATTCTGTGACTCAGTGAAACCACACCGACACCATAATGTTGACACAGACACTAAAACGAAGTATAAAATACTGCGGTGTCCAATGTACAGGAAGGAACTAAAATTCTAGATTTGGCCCCTACAATGCCAATATGAGGCCTGGGAGAGCAGGGTGGCTCAGACTGGGATCCACAGCAGTCAGCATATTGACATTCCCACATTCACACCTTGTACGCATGTCCTGGCTCTCTGGCTGGAGACATTTCGTCTGCAAAATGATCTACTGCAAAGCAAAAAGAAATGTTGAGATTCATTGAGTCAGGAAGAGCTAGTAAGAAGGATCATGGCTGCTGCCAGTTAGGATGCTCCTTTGGTGAAGGAGAGCCCTGAGTTTAGGTTCTTGCAATAAGGATGCACAATGCAGAAATGGTCAGGGAACAGTGACTAGAACTGAAGCATCCCTTTCTCACATGTCTGTATTGCTGGGTTATTGGCTGTTGTTTGCCCTCCTTCTTTGGCTACAGCTCTGTATGGCCAAGTAGCTCAGCTCCAATGAGAAGGGCACAGGCAGATCCTTTTTCTCAAAAGCCTGTAATTTTGATTGGGAATCTTTCTGGAAAGCGGAGATGTACATTTGAACCCTCCCAGGATGAGGCAGGCATTAAGCTCAGATCTCCCCCTCTAGGCGAGCGCTTTAACTGCAGAGAAGCAGAGCAACTTACGTCCTTTTGAAGGAAAGCTGCAGCATCTGCTGTGTTTTTCAGGGCACTCATTCATTTTGTTGGGTGTCAGCTATGCTGAGAATGCCAGAGGATGTCTCAGGAAAGCCAGGTCTGAGAACTGATTTGAGCTGAGGCATGTGAAAGAGGCAACAAGCCCTGTGGAGATAGGAGCAGGCTAATTCATGTGCTTTAGGTGCTTTGAAACGTGATGGACAAACATGGCATGGGAGGTGGCACTCAGGATCACAGACTTGACATGGGCAGCCTTGACTATTTCTTAGTCCTGTGTGAGGTGCCCTGGTTCCTCAGTGACTTCACCCTGGTCAGCCTGCCCAGGGTCACATTTCTGCATGATGGTATGATTCCAGCAAGTCATCATTTTTATCTTTGAAAACCACCCTAGATGGCCACCTGAGTACCATATGCTCAAAAGTCCTTCTTAAGGTCTTGGAAGGTGTTTTGTTTTTTCTTTTCTTTCTTCCCCAGATGTGTACAGGCCCTGATGAATATAAGCCATGGGGACAAGTAGTGCATCATATAATATTTGGAGCAGATAGGAGCAGATACCATTGTCCTACGCATCCGGCAGATGTTCAGATCTCCCCATTCTGTTCCCAGGTACTTTGGTCTGTATCAGGAGCAAGCCCATAAAATTCTGCCCACAGTGCCTTTTATCCCCTTTATTATTCCTCAGTTCTAACCCACAAGACGTTTCAAACATTAGAAATGGTTCAGTGCATAATGGTTTTCAAAAACATGCTGTATCTCTGTCTAAATGAGAAAAATAAATATCTAGGGAGCTTTTGCACATGTCAACAGTACTCAGTGAAGCAATATGTGTAGGCAGCACTGGAAACAGTGACAAAGTGAGTATCTGTGCATAACTTGGTAATAATATC